>NC_069130.1:55545895-55878135 GCF_026914265.1 Mya arenaria | reverse complement strand
TCCAAAGCAGTTGCCCATGAAAACAAAGCTAGATCTTTACGACGATGAAATCAAAATGTTATGTACGGACGACGACATCGCAGAAATAATAAGTACAGCACGGTTTCTGTACTCATACGACAAGGATCTTCCAGTAGATGATGGTAAGTCAAGATTTGTGATTTTTTTCAACAAAATCTGAAACTAACTTTTGGCTACTGTAAAAATTGTGGAAAAAGAACAAAAATAAAACATGATTTTTTTCACAGTAACCAATTTATATTTTCAGCCAGGATTGTGCGACTTTCGAGGCGACAACGACCATATACCAACTTGAGGCGGTCACAGCGTCCTACTAGTCCATGCCGGAGACAAGTGTCAGAGACGCCTGGCCAACTAACATCGACAATGGATGGGTTTTTTCATGGCTTCACAACGGATACAAAATGTTGGTTGATAGTGAAATAAATGAAACGTGCAAGGTTGTCGTACGACAAACAATAAGCAAACTTCAAAAGGTTAGAACATTACATTCAACACTCGCTACGATGGTCAAAGCTGAAGAGAAAATGAAAACGAAGGAACGTGAATGGATTCAACGCGAGAAAAAACTTCTTGATGTAATGGAAAGATCAATAAAAGAAGCTGAGGATGAAGCGTGCAACAACATCAAAACATGCAGCATCTGCATTCAAGTGAAAAGGTACCGTGCTATTCCTTGCTCTCACACCTTTTGTCATACATGTGTGGAAAAGATGATCAAAATCAATGGACTTTGTTCCTACTGCCGGGGAAAAATCAATGGCAGTCACGCCATGCATTTAACATATGAGTTTCATTGACTTGACACAATGAGTAAATCTTTGAGAATAAAAAATTGAATATGAACATTTTGCATTTCATGAAATTTTCATCTCCTACAAAAAAATCAAAGGACTGAAAGCAATATGACGATTTTATTTGGTTTTCAAATCTTGTGTGAACGCCAGTTTCATTGACTTGATACAATGAGTAAAATCCTTGAAAATAAAAATTGAACATGAACATTTTATATTTCATGAAATTTTCATCCTAGAAAAAAATCAAAGGACTGAAAGCAATATGACGATTTTATTTGATTTTCAATCTTGTGTGAACGCCAATTTCATTGACTTGACACAATGAGTAAAATCTTTGAGAATAAAAATCGAATATGAACATTTTGCATTTCATGAAATTTTCATCTCCTAGAAAAAACATGCAAAATCTTCATAAAAACATCAAAGGAATGAAAGCAATATGACGATTTTATTTGTTTTTAAATCTTGTGTGAACGCCAGTTTCATTGACTTGACACAATGAGTAAAATCTTTGAGAATAAAAATTGAATATGAACATTTTGCATTTCATGAAATTTTCATCTCCTGGAAAAAACATGCAGATCATCAAGGTTTATTTGACAGAAAATAGAATGCGATACTATTCATTTGTGAAAATTAAGAAATCGTCGCGAATGAATAAATCATTTTTTCATTTGTCAAACCAAATGCTAAGTGTCAAATCGATTCATGACATTTAGCATTTCTCATACATTTCACTCTATTATTTGTCAAACCAAAAGATGAACGTCAAATTATTTGAAGATGCTAAGCAATTTATCATACATTTCACTCTTATTATTGGTCAAACCAAAAGATGAATGTCAAATTATTTGAAGATGCTAAGCATCTTATCATACATTTTACTCTTTTTATGACAAATCGACTCACAAATTTAAGCAAACCAGGTGACGATGTACAAATAATTTAGGTTGACGAGCTTTTTGGTTACCTCGCCCAGCCCAACTGAAAGACTTAAAGTATATCTATAAGTCTTTTAGTTTGGTCGGGCGAGCGAGCCAAAATCTCGTCATCCCAAAATATTTGTACATCGTCACTTTGTGTGCTTAATTTTGAGATTCAAATAAATCGTTCTAAATTCAATGTAAAAAAAAGTTTCATAAGGGGGGTACTCAGCGTGAAAAAACTACATCGCTTAAACGCAAATGCGCTTTGGTAAGTATATAGCTAAAAAACGAATGCGCTATGGTGAAAATCCAAAGTCAAAAATTTTGAAAAAATTGAAAAGTTGTCAAATAAATCATAATTTTAAGCACTGTGTTCGTGTTGTGCTCTATCATTTGTAAATCAAAACTGAGAGAATGGTTAATATGTTTTGAGACAAGTATTACAACACACTGCAAGTAAATCATCCAATATGAATAGAGTATTCGTCCATTTGTAGATCAACTTGAAAAAATGTCCAAATGTAAACCATCACAACTCATTGATGTTTCACTTTATTTTTTGTCATGCCAAATAGCCACAGATTGTCTCATAATTATCAATATGAAGATTTTATTTGTTTTCAAATCTTGTGTGAACGCCAGTTTCATGGACTTGACACAATGAGTCAAATCTTTGAAAAATAAAAATGGAATATGAACATTTTGCATTTCATGAAATTTTCATCTCCTAGAAAAAACATGCAAATTCTTCATAAAAACATCAAATGAATGAAAGCAATATGACGATTTTACTTGTTTTCAAATCTTGTGTGAACGCCAGTTTCATTATTTTTGTACACAATGAGTAAAATCTTTGAGAATAAAAATTGAATATGAACATTTTGCATTTCATGAAATTTTCATCTCCTGGAAAAAACATGCAGATCATCAGGGTTTATTTGACAGAAAATAGAATGAGATACCATTCATTTGTGAAAATTAAGAAATCGTCGCGAATGAATAAATCATTTTTTCATTAGTAAAACGAATTGATGAATATCAAATCGATTCATGACATTTAGCATTTCTCATACATTTCACTCTATTATTTGTCAAACCAAAAGATGAACGTCAAATTATTTGAAGATGCTAAGCAATTTATCATACATTTCACTCTTATTATTTGTCAAACCAAAAGATGAATGTCAAATTATTTGAAGATGCTAAGCATCTTATCATACATTTTACTCTTTTTATGACAAATCGACTCACAAATTTAAGCAAACCAGGTGACGATGTACAAATAATTTAGGGTGACGAGCTTTTTGGTTACCTCGCCCAGCCCAACTGAAAGACTTAAAGTATATCTATAAGTCTTTTAGTTTGGTCGGGCGAGCGAGCCAAAATCTCGTCATCCCAAAATATTTGTACATCGTCACTTTGTGTGCTTAATTTTGAGATTCAAATAAATCGTTCTAAATTCAATGTAAAAAAAAGTTTCATAAGGGGGGTACTCAGCGTGAAAAAACTACATCGCTTAAACGCAAATGCGCTTTGGTAAGTATATAGCTAAAAAACGAATGCGCTATGGTGAAAATCCAAAGTCAAAAATTTTGAAAAAATTGAAAAGTTGTCAAATAAATCATAATTTTAAGCACTGTGTTCGTGTTGTGCTCTATCATTTGTAAATCAAAACTGAGAGAATGGTTAATATGTTTTGAGACTAAGTATTTACAACACACTGCAAGTAAATCATCCAATATGAATAGAGTATTCGTCCATTTGTAGATCAACTTGAAAAAATGTCCAAATGTAAACCATCACAACTCATTGATGTTTCACTTTATTTTTTGTCATGCCAAATAGCCACAGATTGTCTCATAATTATCAATATGAAGATTTTATTTGTTTTCAAATCTTGTGTGAACGCCAGTTTCATGGACTTGACACAATGAGTCAAATCTTTGAAAATAAAAATGGAATATGAACATTTTGCATTTCATGAAATTTTCATCTCCTAGAAAAAACATGCAAATTCTTCATAAAAACATCAAATGAATGAAAGCAATATGACGATTTTACTTGTTTTCAAATCTTGTGTGAACGCCAGTTTCATTATTTTTGTACACAATGAGTAAAATCTTTGAGAATAAAAATTGAATATGAACATTTTGCATTCATGAAATTTTCATCTCCTGGAAAAAACATGCAGATCATCAGGTTTATTTGACAGAAAATAGAATGAGATACCATTCATTTGTGAAAATTAAGAAATCGTCGCGAATGAATAAATCATTTTTTCATTTGTCAAACGAATGATAAGTGTCAAATCGATTCATGACATTTAGCATTTTCATACATTTCACTCTATTATTTGTCAAACCAAAAGATGAACGTCAAATTATTTGAAGATGCTAAGCAATTTATCATACATTTCACTCTTATTATTTGTCAAACCAAAAGATGAATGTCAAATTATTTGAAGATGCTAAGCATCTTATCATACATTTTACTCTTTTTATGACAAATCGACTCACAAATTTAAGCAAACCAGGTGACGATGTACAAATAATTTAGGGTGACGAGCTTTTTGGTTACCTCGCCCAGCCCAACTGAAAGACTTAAAGTATATCTATAAGTCTTTTAGTTTGGTCGGGCGAGCGAGCCAAAATCTCGTCATCCCAAAATATTTGTACATCGTCACTTTGTGTGCTTAATTTTGAGATTCAAATAAATCGTTCTAAATTCAATGTAAAAAAAAGTTTCATAAGGGGGGTACTCAGCGTGAAAAAACTACATCGCTTAAACGCAAATGCGCTTTGGTAAGTATATAGCTAAAAAACGAATGCGCTATGGTGAAAATCCAAAGTCAAAAATTTTGAAAAAATTGAAAAGTTGTCAAATAAATCATAATTTTAAGCACTGTGTTCGTGTTGTGCTCTATCATTTGTAAATCAAAACTGAGAGAATGGTTAATATGTTTTGAGACTAAGTATTTACAACACACTGCAAGTAAATCATCCAATATGAATAGAGTATTCGTCCATTTGTAGATCAACTTGAAAAAATGTCCAAATGTAAACCATCACAACTCATTGATGTTTCACTTTATTTTTTGTCATGCCAAATAGCCACAGATTGTCTCATAATTATCAATATGAAGATTTTATTTGTTTTCAAATCTTGTGTGAACGCCAGTTTCATGGACTAGACACAATGAGTAAAATCTTTGAAAATAAAAATTGAACATGAACATTTTGCATTTCATGAAATTTTCAGCACATCAAAAAATCAAAGGACTGAAAGTAATATTAACATTTTATCTTTTTCAAATATTGTGTGAATGTCAGTTTCATCGACTTGATTATGCATTATTTTTGTACATAATGACATTATTAGTAATATAAATGTGAGAATTTTCAGTATCATTTACACAAATTACAATATGGAACAGAGTAAAGTTGATTTTTATTCTCTACTGCCAGAGGTGATTGAAAAAATTCAAGAGATAAAACTCAAATGTAATAAGTTGTGTAAAAGACTTGATAAGAAACCATTTGTGTATCCTGAACTGCGAAAACCTGCCAAGGAACTCAGAAAATGTCAAAATAAATCGCTGGGGATGCTTTTGAGACATTGCAGATTCGCGGAACATAAAACAGATAAACAGTTCAGTCTTGTGGAGTTTTGCAACTTTGACAAGAATACTATGGTTTCGACAATTGCCAACGATATATCATCGATTTTAGAGATTGGAAGTAGGCTCGTTTGCCTTTACTCAAAGTTTGGATATGACAATGATGAGTTCTTGATCCTAAAGGTTATGGTACAAAGGCAGCAAAAGGCAGAACAAATCATAAGCTCCATTCAAAGCTCAGTTGGAATCAGCGAAATTACCACTCAGAAGTCAAATGATGTGCTTAACATGCCACGGTCACTAGCTTCAGAGATGAATAAAAAAATAAAAGGAATACCGTCTGAGGTGAAAATAAAGATAGAAAATAATCAAGCTATGCGGGATTTGGCTTGTTCTCTGTTCAATCGATTAAAACATGCGTATGTCAAAGCGGACAATTTGTGGATGCGATTTAAACTGGACGAGAGGATTCCTGCACCAAAGGTTTTGACAAGATATGTCAAAACAATCTGCTGGAACATTCAATTTGTACAAACAGGACTTTTGGCGATTTTTCCCGAATGTGCAAAAAGTACGCAGATTGACGAAACTAGCTCAAGTGACATTCATACAGACATTTCGTCGCTGAAACAAGAATTAGAATCAATAACGATAAGTAGCCAAATTTTGAAAGATCAATCTCATTCCATCGACAGCAAATTAGTGTTTAATCGGATGAAATTATTTATCTATAAGCACAAGTGTTCTATTCGGTCGATTGATAAAATTGAAACACACTTGAAATGTTTTGGAAAAAAGGATCGCATATTTGGTGTCAGCGAAAGCACGAATCAATGTGAAGGAATTATTATGCCAGAGAAACAAAGCGAAAAGGATATACCTGCTGCAGTGCCAGAGAACCTGTTTCCAGAAGTAAAAAGATGTAAAAAGGATATACCTTCTGATGTAAAAGTAAAAATACAAAATAATCCAATTTTGCAGAAGTTATCAAACTCGCTGTTCGATGAATTAAAACAAGCGATCGCCAACGCAAACAATTTGTTAAAGCGATTCAAATCCTACGAAAAAATTCCTGAACGCAAAGAAATAATAACGGATACCAAAACAATTTGCTGGCATATACAAAATGCCCAAAAAGTGCTTTTGTCAATTTTTCCCGAATGTCAAAAAAAGAGAGTCGTATTCAACGAAGTTGTCTCAAGTGATACTCGTACAGCCATATCATCGTTTATGAAACAACTTGAATCAATCCGGAGTCATAGCGAAACTTTGTACCGGGAATGTCGTTCAGTTCGCTGTAAAGTGGTTTACACAAAGATGAGGACATTTATCCATAAACATGAATGTTGTATTCAGTTTATTAATAAGGTTGAATCGATTTTGAACATGTGTATGGACTAGTAAATTTGAAAATAAACGTTTGAGTTTTAAGTTTTAATTTCATTATTTTTTGTACGATATAAATGTGAAAATCTTTCGCATTAACTATACATTTGCATCTTCACCATGGAACAAGGTCATTCTGCCAAATTCTTTTCTTTATTGTCCAAATTTATCGAAATGATTGAGGAAACAAGAGAGCATTGTGCAATGTTTAAATCTCGCCTGCAGAAAAACGGTGTCAAATGGTTAAACTGTCATGCCATAAGGTTATGTAAATGTCAAAAATTCTCGTGTGACGAACTTCTCGAACGTTTTGCAGAACATAAAACTGATAAACAGATTAGTTTGGTGGAGTTTTGCACCTATGATAAGAATATGGCGGCTTTAACAATCGCAAACGAGATATCATCAAATTTAGACATAGGAAGAGAACTTTTGTGTCACTATGCTGCGTTTGGTAAGGATAAGAACATTTTCAAAAGTTTGAAACTCAGCGTACGGAATCAACAACATTCCAGGCGAATCATCACCATCATTCAAGGCAAACTTGGAATGAGTAAGGATATCGCTAAGAAGCCAAATATTGGGCTTGTAGTGCCTCAAAAACTGGCCTCCACGAAGTTAAAATATAACAAGAATATGAATATATCGTCTGAGGTGAAAACGAAACTTCAAAAGAGTCACACCTTACAAGAAATGTCTTGTAATCTGATGAATGACATTAAATATGCACTTTTTAAAGCAAATGGTTTGCAGAAACGATTCAAAACCGACGATCCCAAACAAAAGAAACCTATAAAGAATGCGAGCAAAATTTGCTGGCGCAATCAAGATGTGAAAAAAATTCTTTTAAAGATTTTTCCGGATTGTCAGAAGAACAGAATAGAGTTCGAAAAAGAAACCTCAACAAATATACAGTCACAAATTTTATCGTTGAGATACCAACTGGAACGTAACAAAAGTGCTGCTGAAGCTTTACAACACGAATGCTGTTCTGTCCGTGATAGCGTTGTGTTTCAAATGTTTAAACGCATTATTAACAAGCATACATGTTGTCTTTTATACTCAAAAAAATTGAAGAATTTGTTCTTGAAATAAAATGTTGAAATGAAACACACACAGTTTTTAGTTTCATTATTTTCTGCACCTAATAAAGGTGAATATCTTCAGTGTCGATTATACACTTCAAATCATGGAACAGAATCACTCGACCAAATTCTTTTCTCTTCTACCCGAGTTTATTACAAAAATTCATGAGACAAAACTCAAATGTAAAAAGTTGAAAAAATATCTAAGAAAGAAATTCTTGTTCCCTGAGCTGAATAAACCAGCCAAAGTACTAAGTAAATGTCAAAACGAATCGCTCGACATTCTTTTGAGAAATTCTAGTTTTGCACAATATAAAAAAGATAAACAGTTTAGTTTAGTCGAGTTTAACAACTATGACAGGAATACTATGGCTTTGACAATCGCCAACGAGATATCATCAACAATAGACTTTGGAGAAAAGCTTGTGTACCTTTACTCTGCATTTGGTGATAACAAAGCGGTGTTCGAGAACTTGAAAATGATTGTACAAAAGCAAATAAAGGCAGAAAATATCATACAAATCATACAACGCGCATTTGGAATCTGCGAAGATACCATTCAGAAACATCATCATGTGCTTATTATGCCACAGAAACTGGCTTCAGAAAAAAGAAAACGCAAAAACGGTATACCTTCTGCGGCGAAAACTAAACTAAGAAATAATCAAGCTTTGTAAGATTTGGCTTGTTCCCTGTTTAATGACATGCAAAATGTACTCGTCAAATCAAATAATTTGTTAAAGAGATTCAAATCTGAGGAAATTGTTCCTGAACAACGAAATATTTTGGTCAGAGATGCCGGAACTGTTTGCCGGAATACACAACATGCGATTACAGTGCTGTTGTCAATTTTTCCCGAATGTCAAAAAAACAGAGAACTATTGTATGAAGGTGTCTCAAGTGATATTCATACAGATATTTTATCGTTTAGGGAACAACTGGAATCAATCCGAAGTGACAGCGAGACTTTACAACAGCAATGTCGGTCGCTCAGGAGCAAAATATTATACGAAAAAGTAAAACTATTCCTCCAAAGTAATAAGTCTTCTGTATGGTTGGTTGACATGATGGTGAAACTGATTTGATCACAAATAAATTTTGTTCTTGTCGCCATGTGACCATATATTTTGTTGTAAATAAAATTGTAATTTGCCGAAAGATATATGTTATTGTAATTTCCCTAGTCGTAGTTTGTGATTGAACAAGGAGTTAAACATCCAGATGAAGTCATGCTTCTTCTTGAAATCACTTGCTCCTCCAACTGAATTTCTCATAATGATGTAAATGAAAACACACAATAATGAATACGGACACAGCGATGTTCTTCTTGAAAATTTATACGTTTGATACACAAAATTCACAAAAGTAATGTTATTCACATTAGTTTGATTGAAAAGTGTATGAAAGTTGTATTGTTTCAAACGATTATATCCACATAAAGGGCTACCGAACACAATATCAAAATGATCAGTGATGATGTTAGGATGTAATTTGTGAAATAATGACATCGTGGCATCGTCCTTAATTTCACCAAGAATAAGATCAACACAAGTCTTGATTCCACAACCTGATTTTGAGTTTTTTTCTGACAATAGAAATTGAAATCGTTCAATTTGAAATTTATACTCTGTAAGGGACTGAAAAATACATAGCTGGCAATCATGATCTTGCTTGCTGTAGAACGTAGAGAACAAATTTACATTTTCATGATCTGAAACAGATTCTTCAATGTCAAGATACATGTTGTATGACTTCTTTTATATCATTGAGTGATATCTATAATAGCATTTTTTTAACCCATTTCATTCGAAATTATTCAGAAGGAATGTATATTCTTCGTATGTTTTGTCAAAAGGAATCAACATTTTTTTCAGTAACATTAGAAGAAAAAAAGTATTAAAAGATATCATTTTACAAAATATATCAGGAAAGTTGAAACTATTTTTTACCGTTTATTAAAATCGATTTGTTAATGAAAACAGATATGTATATTTCTCATATTTTTTGTCCAAAGATTTAATTTAATTGTTTTAATTATATTTTGGCAAAAAAAAGTATTTAAGGGTCTTGTTTTACAAAACATATCAGGATTGTTGGAACTTTTGAACGAATAATTTAAATCAACTTTCCTCATTTTTTTTACCGTTTATTTTTTTAACACGCGGTTAGAGAACCACGCCATAAAATTTAAATTATATCCGCGTCGAATATCGCGTCGTTAGGTAATCCCTTGCAGTCTAACAAATTCACAAGCTAACTGAAGGTGGTGTAAGGAAATGCCTATCTACTTCGAGCGGGGTGTTTACTACCCGGTCTTCGCTCGGTAGATATAAAAAGCATATTGCACCTGCAACTTTTAGCTGGTCTTTGTTTCTGAAAAGTGGATTTGAACATGTCCTCGAAATAAGATGATTTGTGTCATTCAAGAATGCTCCGCAGTCTAACAACCTTGTTGAAAGTGTACCATGATGATGACTAACTGGTTTGTCTACGGCAAACGGGTGTTTACTACCCGGTAGGCTATAATATTGTTACCAAAGGTCATCATCGAGTAGAAAACGCGGACAGCTGGTGGTTGATTCTGCATAGTGAGTGAGAATGGCATGAACTCTCTTAATTTCTATTCCCATTTGTTACTTTTCAAAGATCTCAATAACCTGATACGAATATTTCGGCCTATTCACATGTCCCGTTATGTGATTGTAGATTGTGTCCACCCTAGAGTTTCTCTAGTTGGGACTCGGGAAAGTTTATACTTGCATCTACGGAGGGTAATCTCATCTACGGATGGGACTCACTAACTCATAATCGTATCTATATCTTGAGATCCGAGGAAGGTAGCAGATATCACCAACATCAATTTAAGCCTTGAGCATTTCATCCGCATCGAACTTCGCGTCGTTTTTTTTGTTAAAATAGCCTCAAACCAAATGACCTTGAAGTAAATCATCCAATATGAATAGAGTATTCGTCCATTTGTAGATCAACTTGAAAAAATGTCCAAATGTAAACCATCACAACTCATTGATGTTTCACTTTATTTTTTGTCATGCCAAATAGCCACAGATTGTCTCATAATATCAATATGAAGATTTTATTTGTTTTCAAATCTTGTGTGAACGCCAGTTTCATGGACTAGACACAATGAGTAAAATCTTTGAAAATAAAAATTGAACATGAACATTTTGCATTTCATGAAATTTTCAGCACATCAAAAATCAAAGGACTGAAAGTAATATTAACATTTTATCTTTTTCAAATATTGTGTGAATGTCAGTTTCATCGACTTGATTATGCATTATTTTTGTACATAATGACATTATTAGTAATATAAATGTGAGAATTTTCAGTATCATTTACACAAATTACAATATGGAACAGAGTAAAGTTGATTTTTATTCTCTACTGCCAGAGGTGATTGAAAAAATTCAAGAGATAAAACTCAAATGTAATAAGTTGTGTAAAAGACTTGATAAGAAACCATTTGTGTATCCTGAACTGCGAAAACCTGCCAAGGAACTCAGAAAATGTCAAAATAAATCGCTGGGGATGCTTTTGAGACATTGCAGATTCGCGGAACATAAAACAGATAAACAGTTCAGTCTTGTGGAGTTTTGCAACTTTGACAAGAATACTATGGTTTCGACAATTGCCAACGATATATCATCGATTTTAGAGATTGGAAGTAGGCTCGTTTGCCTTTACTCAAAGTTTGGATATGACAATGATGAGTTCTTGATCCTAAAGGTTATGGTACAAAGGCAGCAAAAGGCAGAACAAATCATAAGCTCCATTCAAAGCTCAGTTGGAATCAGCGAAATTACCACTCAGAAGTCAAATGATGTGCTTAACATGCCACGGTCACTAGCTTCAGAGATGAATAAAAAAATAAAAGGAATACCGTCTGAGGTGAAAATAAAGATAGAAAATAATCAAGCTATGCGGGATTTGGCTTGTTCTCTGTTCAATCGATTAAAACATGCGTATGTCAAAGCGGACAATTTGTGGATGCGATTTAAACTGGACGAGAGGATTCCTGCACCAAAGGTTTTGACAAGATATGTCAAAACAATCTGCTGGAACATTCAATTTGTACAAACAGGACTTTTGGCGATTTTTCCCGAATGTGCAAAAAGTACGCAGATTGACGAAACTAGCTCAAGTGACATTCATACAGACATTTCGTCGCTGAAACAAGAATTAGAATCAATAACGATAAGTAGCCAAATTTTGAAAGATCAATCTCATTCCATCGACAGCAAATTAGTGTTTAATCGGATGAAATTATTTATCTATAAGCACAAGTGTTCTATTCGGTCGATTGATAAAATTGAAACACACTTGAAATGTTTTGGAAAAAAGGATCGCATATTTGGTGTCAGCGAAAGCACGAATCAATGTGAAGGAATTATTATGCCAGAGAAACAAAGCGAAAAGGATATACCTGCTGCAGTGCCAGAGAACCTGTTTCCAGAAGTAAAAAGATGTAAAAAGGATATACCTTCTGATGTAAAAGTAAAAATACAAAATAATCCAATTTTGCAGAAGTTATCAAACTCGCTGTTCGATGAATTAAAACAAGCGATCGCCAACGCAAACAATTTGTTAAAGCGATTCAAATCCTACGAAAAAATTCCTGAACGCAAAGAAATAATAACGGATACCAAAACAATTTGCTGGCATATACAAAATGCCCAAAAAGTGCTTTTGTCAATTTTTCCCGAATGTCAAAAAAAGAGAGTCGTATTCAACGAAGTTGTCTCAAGTGATACTCGTACAGCCATATCATCGTTTATGAAACAACTTGAATCAATCCGGAGTCATAGCGAAACTTTGTACCGGGAATGTCGTTCAGTTCGCTGTAAAGTGGTTTACACAAAGATGAGGACATTTATCCATAAACATGAATGTTGTATTCAGTTTATTAATAAGGTTGAATCGATTTTGAACATGTGTATGGACTAGTAAATTTGAAAATAAACGTTTGAGTTTTAAGTTTTAATTTCATTATTTTTTGTACGATATAAATGTGAAAATCTTTCGCATTAACTATACATTTGCATCTTCACCATGGAACAAGGTCATTCTGCCAAATTCTTTTCTTTATTGTCCAAATTTATCGAAATGATTGAGGAAACAAGAGAGCATTGTGCAATGTTTAAATCTCGCCTGCAGAAAAACGGTGTCAAATGGTTAAACTGTCATGCCATAAGGTTATGTAAATGTCAAAAATTCTCGTGTGACGAACTTCTCGAACGTTTTGCAGAACATAAAACTGATAAACAGATTAGTTTGGTGGAGTTTTGCACCTATGATAAGAATATGGCGGCTTTAACAATCGCAAACGAGATATCATCAAATTTAGACATAGGAAGAGAACTTTTGTGTCACTATGCTGCGTTTGGTAAGGATAAGAACATTTTCAAAAGTTTGAAACTCAGCGTACGGAATCAACAACATTCCAGGCGAATCATCACCATCATTCAAGGCAAACTTGGAATGAGTAAGGATATCGCTCAGAAGCCAAATATTGGGCTCGTAGTGCCTCAAAAACTGGCCTCCACGAAGTTAAAATATAACAAGAATATGAATATATCGTCTGAGGTGAAAACGAAACTTCAAAAGAGTCACACCTTACAAGAAATGTCTTGTAATCTGATGAATGACATTAAATATGCACTTTATAAAGCAAATGGTTTGCAGAAACGATTCAAAACCGACGATCCCAAACAAAAGAAACTTATAAAGAATGCGAGCAAAATTTGCTTGTGCAATCAAGATGTGAAAAAAATTCTTTTAAAGATTTTTCCGGATTGTCAGAAGAACAGAATAGAGTTCGAAAAAGAAACCTCAACAAATATACAGTCACAAATTTTATCGTTGAGATACCAACTGGAACGTAACAAAAGTGCTGCTGAAGCTTTACAACACGAATGCTGTTCTGTCCGTGATAGCGTTGTGTTTCAAATGTTTAAACGCATTATTAACAAGCATACATGTTGTCTTTTATACTCAAAAAAATTGAAGAATTTGTTCTTGAAATAAAATGTTGAAATGAAACACACACAGTTTTTAGTTTCATTATTTTCTGCACCTAATAAAGGTGAATATCTTCAGTGTCGATTATACACTTCAAATCATGGAACAGAATCACTCGACCAAATTCTTTTCTCTTCTACCCGAGTTTATTACAAAAATTCATGAGACAAAACTCAAATGTAAAAAGTTGAAAAAATATCTAAGAAAGAAATTCTTGTTCCCTGAGCTGAATAAACCAGCCAAAGTACTAAGTAAATGTCAAAACGAATCGCTCGACATTCTTTTGAGAAATTCTAGTTTTGCACAATATAAAAAAGATAAATGGTTTTCTTTAGTCGAGTTTAACAACTATGACAGGAATACTATGGCTTTGACAATCGCCAACGAGATATCATCAACAATAGACTTTGGAGAAAAGCTTGTGTACCTTTACTCTGCATTTGGTGATAACAAAGCGGTGTTCGAGAACTTGAAAATGATTGTACAAAAGCAAATAAAGGCAGAAAATATCATACAAATCATACAACGCGCATTTGGAATCTGCGAAGATACCATTCAGAAAAATCATCATGTGCTTATTATGCCACAGAAATTGGCTTCAGAAAAAAGAAAACGCAAAAACGGTATACCTTCTGCGGCGAAAACTAAACTAAGAAATAATCAAGCTTTGCAAGATTTGGCTTGTTCCCTGTTTAATGACATGCAAAATGTACTCGTCAAATCAAATAATTTGTTAAAGAGATTCAAATCTGAGGAAATTGTTCCTGAACAACGAAATATTTTGGTCAGAGATGCCGGAACTGTTTGCCGGAATACACAACATGCGATTACAGTGCTGTTGTCAATTTTTCCCGAATGTCAAAAAAACAGAGAACTATTGTATGAAGGTGTCTCAAGTGATATTCATACAGATATTTTATCGTTTAGGGAACAACTGGAATCAATCCGAAGTGACAGCGAGACTTTACAACAGCAATGTCGGTCGCTCAGGAGCAAAATATTATACGAAAAAGTAAAACTATTCCTCCAAAGTAATAAGTCTTCTGTATGGTTGGTTGACATGATGGTGAAACTGATTTGATCACAAATAAATTTTGTTCTTGTCGCCATGTGACCATATATTTTGTTGTAAATAAAATTGTAATTTGCCGAAAGATATATGTTATTGTAATTTCCCTAGTCGTAGTTTGTGATTGAACAAGGAGTTAAACATCCAGATGAAGTCATGCTTCTTCTTGAAATCACTTGCTCCTCCAACTGAATTTCTCATAATGATGTAAATGAAAACACACAATAATGAATACGGACACAGCGATGTTCTTCTTGAAAATTTATACGTTTGATACACAAAATTCACAAAAGTAATGTTATTCACATTAGTTTGATTGAAAAGTGTATGAAAGTTGTATTGTTTCAAACGATTATATCCACATAAAGGGCTACCGAACACAATATCAAAATGATCAGTGATGATGTTAGGATGTAATTTGTGAAATAATGACATCGTGGCATCGTCCTTAATTTCACCAAGAATAAGATCAACACAAGTCTTGATTCCACAACCTGATTTTGAGTTTTTTTCTGACAATAGAAATTGAAATCGTTCAATTTGAAATTTATACTCTGTAAGGGACTGAAAAATACATAGCTGGCAATCATGATCTTGCTTGCTGTAGAACGTAGAGAACAAATTTACATTTTCATGATCTGAAACAGATTCTTCAATGTCAAGATACATGTTGTATGACTTCTTTTATATCATTGAGTGATATCTATAATAGCATTTTTTTAACCCATTTCATTCGAAATTATTCAGAAGGAATGTATATTCTTCGTATGTTTTGTCAAAAGGAATCAACATTTTTTTCAGTAACATTAGAAGAAAAAAAGTATTAAAAGATATCATTTTACAAAATATATCAGGAAAGTTGAAACTATTTTTTACCGTTTATTTAAATCGATTTGTTAATGAAAACAGAAATGTATATTTCTCATATTTTTTGTCCAAAGATTTAATTTAATTGTTTTAATTATATTTTGGCAAAAAAAAGTATTTAAGGGTCTTGTTTTACAAAACATATCAGGATTGTTGGAACTTTTGAACGAATAATTTAAATCAACTTTCCTCATTTTTTTTACCGTTTATTTTTTTAACACGCGGTTAGAGAACCACGCCATAAAATTTAAATTATATCCGCGTCGAATATCGCGTCGTTAGGTAATCCCTTGCAGTCTAACAAATTCACAAGCTAACTGAAGGTGGTGTAAGGAAATGCCTATCTACTTCGAGCGGGGTGTTTACTACCCGGTCTTCGCTCGGTAGATATAAAAAGCATATTGCACCTGCAACTTTTAGCTGGTCTTTGTTTCTGAAAAGTGGATTTGAACATGTCCTCGAAATAAGATGATTTGTGTCATTCAAGAATGCTCCGCAGTCTAACAACCTTGTTGAAAGTGTACCATGATGATGACTAACTGGTTTGTCTACGGCAAACGGGTGTTTACTACCCGGTAGGCTATAATATTGTTACCAAAGGTCATCATCGAGTAGAAAACGCGGACAGCTGGTGGTTGATTCTGCATAGTGAGTGAGAATGGCATGAACTCTCTTAATTTCTATTCCCATTTGTTACTTTTCAAAGATCTCAATAACCTGATACGAATATTTCGGCCTATTCACATGTCCCGTTATGTGATTGTAGATGTGTCCACCCTAGAGTTTCTCTAGTTGGGACTCGGGAAAGTTTATACTTGCATCTACAGAGGGTAATCTCATCTACGGATGGGACTCACTAACTCATAATCGTATCTATATCTTGAGATCCGAGGAAGGTAGCAGATATCACCAACATCAATTTAAGCCTTGAGCATTTCATCCGCATCGAACTTCGCGTCGTTTTTTTTGTTAAAATAGCCTCAAACCAAATGACCTTGTCATTAGGTTATCCCTTTTAGTTAAACGGATCACAAGCCAACTGATAAGTTGGTGTAAGATTTGTCTGTCTACTTCGAGCGGGGTATTTACTACCCGGTCTTCGCTCGGTAGATATCTAAATTATTCCGTAAAAAAATGAAATTGTATCCGCTTCGAATATCGCGTCGTTAGGTAATCCCTTGCAGTCTAACAAATTCACAAGCTAACTGAAGGTGGTGTAAGGAAATGCCTATCTACTTCGAGCGGGGTGTTTACTACCCGGTCTTCGCTCGGTAGATATAAAAAGCATATTGCACCTGCAACTTTTAGCTGGTCTTTGTTTCTGAAAAGTGGATTTGAACATGTCCTCGAAATAAGATGATTTGTGTCATTCAAGAACGCTCCGCAGTCTAACAACCTTGTTGAAAGTGTACCATGATGATGACTAACTGGTTTGTCTACGGCAAACGGGTGTTTACTACCCGGTAGGCTATAATATTGTTACCAAAGGTCATCATCGAGTAGAAAACGCGGACAGCTGGTGGTTGATTCTGCATAGTGAGTGAGAATGGCATGAACTCTCTTAATTTCTATTCCCATTTGTTACTTTTCAAAGATCTCAATAACCTGATACGAATATTTCGGCCTATTCACATGTCCCGTTATGTGATTGTAGATTGTGTCAACCCTAGAGTTTCAGTTGGGACTCGGGAAAGTTTATACTTGCATCTACGGAGGGTAATCTCATCTACGGATGGGACTCACTAACTCATAATCGTATCTATATCTTGAGATCCGAGGAAGGTAGCAGATATCACCAACATCAATTTAAGCCTTGAGCATTTCATCCGCATCGAACTTCGCGTCGTTTTTTTTGTTAAAATAGCCTCAAACCAAATGACCTTGTCATTAGGTTATCCCTTTTAGTTAAACGGATCACAAGCCAACTTATCAGTTGGCTAAGATTTGTCTGTCTACTTCGAGCGGGGTGTTTACTACCCGGTCTTCGCTCGGTAGATATCTAAATTATTCCATAAAAATTGAAATTGTATCCGCGTCGAATATCGCGCTGTTATTTTTTTTGTTTAATAACCTCGAGACTAAATGATCTTGTCATTTATTAATTCCTTGCAGTCTAACAATTTCACAAGCTGACTGATAGTGGAAAGATAGTCTATCTACTTCGAGCGGGGTATTTATTACCCGGTCTTCGCTTGGTAGGTACTGCTTGCACTTGCAACTTTTTAGCTGGTCTTTGATTCTGCAAAGTGAATGATGGTGGCATAATTATTTGGTCTTAATGAGGGTCGTGGCGTGTTTTTCTTTAAAAATGTCAATGGGAAATCAAGTTAAAATGACAACCCATTGGCATACCCACTAT
This sequence comes from Mya arenaria, assembly GCF_026914265.1. Lineage (NCBI taxonomy): Eukaryota > Metazoa > Mollusca > Bivalvia > Myida > Myidae > Mya > Mya arenaria. The sequence goes on along the minus strand of NC_069130.1, from coordinate 55,859,970 downwards.
ACCGCGTGTTTGTTTTCGAGGTGGGTAACTTGACCTAAGCCAGTCACAAGTCTGGTTGAAAAACAAGGAGTGACCACTTTGAAAACGATATCAGAAAATTGTATTTGTTGGAAATGTTTATCGTTGTAAGATAAAACAATGTATATTGTTGACTGTCATAATCGTATTGTTGATTTCAATTCTTATGAATGGATAAACACATTGAATAGTTCACCAATGTTTTCCGTGGATAGTTCTGTTAACACCATTCTTTGGGGTCAGATTCCTTTCCACTCCAATATCGTTGGAAATCTCTTGCTAAGGGAAGAAGTCTTTCTATGGGAACGACTGTTTGTGAAACACTCCTATGACTTTATGGAACCAGTTAATTGTTTTAACCAAAATTCCCTCAAAGATAGAACATATTCATTTGTGAAAAGGTCTCAAAACGAAGCATCAACGTGCTCGTTTATAAATCAAGTTTTGAGGCACAAGCCCAATTTCCTGGATTTTATTAGTTTATATCATAAAATGGCAAAAGCTGAGGACATACACTATGAAATGTTTCAGAAGTCTTTTTTCTTTGAAATTTTCTTTCACTTACTGTCAAAAGAGGCACTTGTTTGTAAACCCGTTTTCCTTGCCATTTGTCGTTCCTACATGGGACTTGATATTTCAGAGTCCTTTTTGGACGGTATTTTAAGCTATTATACTCGTAAGTACGCGTATATGATTATTCCGAGGAGGCATGGAAAAACCTTCATGACTGGATCGGCCTTCGTCGCCCTGTTGTTCACTTACATGGCTAGTGGTTTACGAATAGGATATTATTCCCATACGAAAGATTTGTCCCAAACTGTGAAAAATTATGTGATTTCAAAGTGTAACGAATGGAGCACTAAGCTCACTCAGTCAAGATATGATATAATGACTCCTACAGATTCGATTCTCGTGAAAATCTTAAACGGGCAGAACACGACAGTATTTACAAACGCGAACGCGAAAGACGATGATTTCAATTGTCTTGCTAAGTTCAAAAGTGCCAGAAATGACAATGCTTTGAGAGGGGACGATCTCCATCTGCTCATTGTTGATGAATCATTTTCTATCAATAAGAACCGCTTCGGGACAATCTTAGCACATGGACAGAAGACTGACAATAAAATCATTTTTCTGACATCGCCGGTGAATCATAAAGTGGAGACAATGTGCGAAGTGACAAGAGGTTTGAGTTTGAGAACAGATATTAATTTCTATCATATCTACTACTTTTGTAACAATGCTAGTCATTTACAGTATTCTTCCAAATATCCTGCATGTCCACGTTTGATCTTTTATAAGCCGGATCATATCAACATCAATGAAACGAACAGGTATTTAACCAATCTGTTGGCACAATCTAGCACAAGCTACGATGATGAACTTGGCATTGTATCTCTTGCTGGTACTCTGAACAGATTTGGGACGGCTAAAATGTGTCCTTTTTCCGAACGATTGCTATCGTACATGAAAAGCAACATAAATACTATCGACGACTCTAACTGCATAGAAAACGTATTTATTTACTTAGATCCAAACTATTGCGACTCCTTGCAAAGTGGCATAGGTCTTCTGGCCAGTGGCATGACAAAAGAAGAATCCCCATGTATTTTGTACCTCGATCACAAATTCATTCAGTCTGAAGAATTAGGAAAAGTAAACGAAATCATGGTAAAAATGTTGTTGCGATGTATACAGCATGTTTCGTTGGTTGCGTCAAAAAAGAGAACATTCGATGGAAACAGAAAAATAACACAGCGAAATATTTTTGTTGCAGTTGAGAACAATTCACAAAGGAACAGTGTTGTTATAATCTACGAAAAACTGAAAGAGTGTTTGATGAATGCTGAAAGCAATGTTTTTCTATACTATACTCCAGTTGAAGATCGATCAACGAAACGAATGATTAAGCGTGCAGGTTATAGTTTGATCAACAAATTGACAATTTTTTCACAAACGATAGTGCTTTTAAACGAAAAGTTGATATGGTTTTCAAAATTGCTTCACTCTCATTACCTGAATGAGGGCGAGAAAAACGAAATAGAGTACCTAAGACAAAACATGGTTGAATTTAAATTTTCTCCTGAAGAAAAGAAATTCAGTGGTAAAAGTCATACAACGACGGATGATCTTATAGTGGCACTTGTTATGAGTGTCTATATGGCAAAGGTATTTACTCCCTCTGTTGAATTAAGAAATTGGCTAGGTCTTACATGTTGGACTCAAATTTCTGGCAGAAAATTATATCTATGATGTCGTGAATGAAAATAAAATGATATAAGTGTACTTGTTCTTTGTTGTTGATTAACAATCTTACAATGCCCAATCGAAAAAGAAAAGCACCATCAAATGATATAGATCCTATAACGAAAAAAGTCATTATCAAAGATCACGGCACAGTTTTAGAAACAAACCAATTATATTGGCCATTTGATCACATTGCTCTACTCGGTAGAGGTTCGTTTGGGAATGTTCAGTTGTTTTACCATCACACAAAAGGTCACCTGTATGCTGGAAAACTCTTTAAAAATGAAACAGAATATACGAAAGAACTTTCCTTGCTCAAAATGTTCCATCATGAGAACGTCATAGAATGCGTTCATTCTCTGAGTGATACTTTAACGATAATCTTGAAAGTATATACCATAAATTTGGAAGAGCTAGTAACAAGGAATGTCGAAAATCATCTTGGACTCTCACAGATCCGCGTCATGTCATTAATCCGAGACATGACGCGAGCTCTAGTGTACCTCGTAAACGAACGAGCTGTAGTTCATCGTGACATAAAGCCATCAAATATTATGTTTGATGATTTACAAGAGATGTTTATTCTAACTGATTTTGGAATGGCCAACACGTTTGACAGAGAATCGTTAACGATAGAAGAGCCAATAGCCGGGACTATTGATTTTATGCGTCCAGATTTAATAGAACAATTACAATCACATAAATCAAACGGTGTAAAACAAAGCATCCACACAGATCTCTGGTCATTGGCCTTAACATTCTTCTTTTCAGCAACAGGGAGGCATCCTTACAAACCCGTTCGGTCAAAACTTAATTGGATAGGACTTGCACAAGAAAGACCAGATGGTTGTCTTTGGATGAAACTAAATCCTGACAACACAGCAGAGTACCATATCACCCTCGATGGATACAACAGAATGGAGAATCAATTCTTAAAGGATGTTTTTGAACCACTTCTTATATCACTCATGCGAAAGGATATAAAATTCAGTGAATACTTTGAAAAAGCGCGAACTACAAAATTAGATGGTGATATTGTATATGTGTTTGATGTCACAAACATGAAAATGCACACAATACAATGTGACAGTAAAGATAAATCACTGTCTGCTCTTTTAACCAAACTGCTAAATGGTCAAACGCATTTTATAGTTCACAAGAACGAGTTTCTTACCAATCAGTCAAGAGTCATACCAAAAACATCGTTTGATGAACCTCTACTTGTATGTAAAGAAACAAATATCGAAAGCAAAACAAACCTTCAAAAAATTCTTGAAGATCTTTTTGCGACTGAAACTGCGTTCGTTGATAAGACCGACGTCAATTTTCAGCAATTTCAATGCTTATGTTCAATTGTCTTAAAGAAATTTGAACTGATTCAAAAATACCTTCATTTCATACGCCAGACAAGTGTTGTCCATCTAAAGTTTCTGAATAATCTTAGAACTGAGCTAGAGACGCGATTCCAAATGTTTGACTGCGCTATCCAAGATTTTTTCAGAGCTCATTTGCCAAATCAAGATTTTCGTGAGTGCATTGATAAGTTGAAGAAAAAGGTGAACACGGCACTCCTGCCATTAGATGTGTATTCAGAAGATAAAGACAATTTAGCCCAAAACATATTTTATTTCAAACAGCATTTAGATTTCTTCGATCATCAAAAGTTGGGGAATAAAAGGGATCAAATTCAACAAACAAAAAGAGCAATGAAAACTGCTATGGATACATTAATACAAGTTGTAACATCCAATTGTTTAACGTTCAATAATTGGTTGAAATATGCTAATGAGAGAGTTTACAGTTTACAAGAAAGCAACGATGAAATAGCATTTGCGTCAGAACATTTAAATGGTTTGATCATTTCAGAAGTTTCAAAGGTTGGTACTTAGCCAATCTTACTGTCTTTTTGCCAATCGTTCTTCGTAAGAAACATCTGTCAGAAAAGCAAATTTAACAACAATGTACATAAAAATAAGAATAACTGTGATCAGAGACAAAGGTTCTGGTCTTTTGTCATAATTCGTGTAATGTTCGAACATCCAAGTCCCTAATAACTGTAACATTGATAGATGCGGTAATATAAGAGATTTTGTGAATCTACGGTAGCTACAGTCAAAGAAGCAACAAATTGCGCAAAATACTAGCATACCCAGTGATACAAGAGCTAATTGCGCATTAGGAATCAAATTACTTGAGATTGCAACCGCTCGTACGAGGTATGTTACTGACAACGAAAAAAGAACAAACACTTGAGCAAAGAGGTAATTTCCAAGTATTTGATAATTTATGTATCGAAACCATTCATCATCTTCTTGATCACAGGGAGTTTCGTTATTTTCCTCATCTCATTTTCGTTTAATGTATCATAGTCATAATAATCTCTGTTCTTCTTTTTACAACACAACAGCGGTAATATCAGTCTAGAAACTGTTTTAAAATGCATCCTTGTTATCATTGAATACATGTATTTCAGATAATACCGATATGTGATGACTAATGATGTGTAAAACTTATGAGCATCAGACAAAACATGCATATTTCTGTCGCTATCGATGCGTTGTAAACGTTGTGGTATAATATCATGCTGTGAATTCCATTTAAAATTAAAGAGTAGTAATGTAACACAAAAACAATAAAAAACTTCAGTTTGTAAAACTTTAAGAATTTCTTTGTTTTTATTAAACCGTATAGCAGAAATATTAAAGAAAATACTGAGATTTGCGCGTTGTTCAAGTAGACGAAATTATCCTTAAAGTACATAAGCTTCGACATGATAAGTTTTCTGTATATGTTGTCCTTTTCAAAGACTTAATAAATTTTTCAGTAGAACTCCGAAAAATGTTGTTCGAATGTATTTCTAGATAAAAGTAAATATTTTCCCGACTGTAACTGCGGAATTTCTGCTACCCGGCAGTTTGACTTAAGATGGTCTACTGTTAGTTCTCTGTCGCTAATGTGGTACAAATAACATCTGTCTTCATCTATCCCAATCAGATTTTGAGATGAAGAGTCGCATGTGGTCATACCACACTGTTTGTTCTCGATGCTGTACAAAATTACTTCATCGGTTATGAAACGAAATTTGAAGTCTTCTGTAGACACATGTTTTAAGTCAGTAACTAACGTTTCGTGATCATTTGATGTTGTTATTTCACATACCAGTTTTAGGTTCTCATCACTCATGACCATAATTGTGGCATTATCGTTGCATAGAGCCAACCTCGGCTGTTTTATCTCATTTGATAATACTGTCTTTTTTAGAACGGTTTCAACAGAGTTTATCAACTGAATTTCCAATATGTCATTCTGTTTGTTGAGCAAAAATAGGGTGTCGTCTAAAATACAACATCTATTAGTATCCATCATTGGAATCAGAGATTTTGCTTGTTCAGACGTATAAAGAGGACACCATTTTTCTCCATTGAAATACTTTGTGAATTTGTCACTTTTGTTGAAGTTAAGAACAACGTGCGGAAATTCATAGTCTTGTGTTAGTGGTTTTGAGCATTCCTTATAATCGCTTAATGTCATGAGAAATTCACTCAAATTGTTATGGGTATCTGAATTTGAATTAATCCGTATGGACTTTAATTCATGAGGTTTTGCCTGGTAAAGTCGTTTTTTTATGTGTCGATATAAATCGGAGTCATGCCAGAGTGAGATGTGATTAACGAAATCCACAACATCTTCGATACTACGCTGTTCGATAACCTCTGAGATATCGTCAGTTATGAGTTGTATATTCCATTTCTTTGCAAATTCATAAAGCTCAAAGTCGAGTCCCAACTTTATATTTGCACCAAAACTAAGCAAAAACCTTTTAAATCTTTTTAAAGCTTCTATTGACAATGCTGTCTCAATGCATTCGCCAATAAATTCAGAAAGACTTGGCGAAAAACGTTTCAAGATGAGGAAAGGAATGCTTATACTGTTACATTTATCTGTGGAAAGAAGCGTTATGTGGTACTTAAGATCTGCTTCGCAATCGTCGTCAAATATATCCAAATTCTGTAAACTGTGAAACATGCCGGTTTCTAACTGTCTTATATACGTAACAACAGGAGAAAACAAAAATGTATGACCATCGCCCGTTGGCTCAATGGATAACATGATGCCTCGATTTTCCCATTGATTCAGTGATAAGGGTCTAAATGAATGAGGCGTTGACCAATTATCTGTCTCAAAAAGAAAAATGGTTGTATTTAGTAAGTCTGCGGCGACATAAACATCTATGTATGACGCTTGAGATCTGTTTGCCGATGATCGTTGCAAATAATCACAAACACCTTTAAAACTTTCCCCATATGGAGCTTCCTCTCGAAACATAGAATGAAACCGAGTTTCGTTCACCTTAGCATATTCTTCTACAGCTTTTTTAATTACCCTAGCATGTATTTCATCAGCAAAAATTACAATGGATAGAGATTTGTAAAACGTATCTTCACTCGTTTCTAACGGATATGTAGTGAACTCAGACCCGGGCAAAACTTCGATAAAATCCTGTAGACCTGTAAATATCTCATTAGATTTTGCCTGCTTCAGTATTTTCTTTGCCAAATTATGTCTCTGTAAAAATGGAATGGGGAGTAAGTCAGTAGTTTGGTACACCATGGTTGCAGTAATACCAACCTTAGTTTACATAACACATATATAGATTTTTTGTATGTTACGATCAACAACAAGTTATAAGCTTGCACCAAGTATTTATTTGACAATTTACCAAAACAAACATCAATATTTTTGCATTCAAAATTCCAATGGAACGGTAACATTCTATAAAATCACTAAATGTTAACATATATTACAACATAGTCTTTTTCAGTACGAAACGAAAATTACAGCCTTGGTCTTTTTGTGAGAAACTGATCTTCTTGATCGTCATCGTCGCTTGCAACTCCCATCGATTCTGTAATTGGTTCCTCTTCGCGAGCCCTTTTCCTGCATTTCACCTTTGTGTACATTTCCTTCAATCGTTTAGCCATAATGTTCACACGACTTTGATCGGTATTAAAATACTCTAAGAGTACAAGCTTTAGAAACTCGTAAATGCTTTCACTTGCAAAAAGTGAAGATGGAAATCTTTCGTCAAATTCTGAAAGCATTTCTTCTAAAACCTCAGGTGTGTAACGGTTTTCCATATATTGACCATCGCTAGAAAATGTCGATTCAAAAATATCATCGTAGATTTGTTTCTTGTGTTTCTTAATAAAGTTGGTATACGCTGCATCGTCCTCAAGCTTAAACTGTTCCTCATTGATAAACTTTGTAAGAATGCTTGAGGATGTTGAATCTTTGATTTTGCTCGATTTTAGCCCAAAAGGAACATAGAAAATTGGTGGTCCTGGAGTCATCAATCCGTTAGTAAATGTCTGTATTAATTTGTTTTGCCGATCCATGAATTTGCCAGCACATTTTTTAAACTTTAGCGATTTTCCTTGTATGTCTGCTGTAAATTCCTGTATGGAAGTATTTATCGCATATAGCGTTTCCGCTTGATTAAAGTCCTCGCATAAAAAGTTCTGTTTAAACTCGTATTTGTTGTTCGTTGGATTTTTCTCTAGAGCATTAAACGCGAGAAAGTTTACTCTGTCGTATGCAGGAACCCAATTGAGATGTTCAAGAAGTTTCATGATACTGATAAGCAACAAAATGTCTTGCCAAGTATCTACCTTAAACTGATTCACATATGTGAATAACTCATAATGTCTCGTGTCCAAGCATTTGTCTCGCACTTCATTCAAAACAAATCTGCAAAAGTCGTCAGTTTCAATTCCCAAGACGCTACTGGCTTGCCTTGAACAAAACGATTTAAAGAGATTAAAACTGTTATTGGTAGATGTGGAGGCAGCTGAAAGCTTTTTGTTCGAAAAGTTTTGAAACGCGTTCTGTTTTTTTCGTCCACCATTATTCTTTAATTCCTCGTACTTCCCAAACAGATTGATCTTTGTTTTATACGATGCCTGGCTCAAAATTTCATCCAGGTTATAATTTTCGACAATATTGCTCTGCGCATTCACAATCATATCGTCTGAAGTGTAACTTTTGACAGCTATTTTTTTAATAGTGATGTTTTTGAGGTTTTTGTGCTGAGATACAGCAATTCCTGATTTGTTGTCAATGAAAAGCGGCTTCATGCTAAGAAATACGTCGTTGACAGTTGTGTCTTTCAGGTTTGAGTGTTCATAAAGTAGCATGCTTCTCAGAATGTACATTAAACTTTCTGAAAGAAGCATGTTTGTAAATCCTTTGTCATACATGGAAGCCATTCTAAACACATTTCTTATCTCGGCCTCCACATTTGATTTAGTTAAATTATCAGCATCCTCATCCAATTCACGAAAATACTGTTCGCATGCACTAAGTGCATTGTCAATGTGTGTACATATTACTTCCATAATTTTCTCTGCTCTTTCATCTATATTCTTTTCGCTCGTTTTTCCTTCGTCAGCATAAAGAGATAAATCAAGCTGATAATTTTCAAGCAAATTTTTCAAAAGATCTCTTTGATGCTTTTCCCAGTAAACTGTAGTGCTATCGACGATTCCTTACTGGCAAGATTTCCAACTGGACCCGTTTTATTGAAGTTGTTAGCAGTAAAGAAGCATGTAACAGCCTCTGATCTTTCCTTTTTCATATCTCTACCTCCGGCCGATATATGTACAAACAAAGCTGGTGCATTTACCGCACATGTTTTTTGTTCACATGACTGGCACGCATGTCTACTTTTCACTTTGGAAAAATAAGTAACGGTTGTCAAAATGTGCGTCAACAAGCTGATATTCTCGTATACTGCATTGAATAATTGATCAAAAGGACTAGTATAATGTTCACACGTAACGACCGCTGCTTTGCCACGGTCCATTTCTCGTTTCGACAAATTGCGGGAATTGAAACATGATCCTGGTTCAAGAAGCATTAGGTTTTGAAAAAGGATCTTTTTCCTGATACTTTCATCACAATCGTGATCTGAGAGGATTGACGATGAACAATTGAAATCTTCGGTCTCTAAACTTCTGGATAGGTAGAGCATCAATGCAGATACTATATAGCTTTCGATGTTGTTGTCGTTTTTACACACAACATGTTTATGTTGGTCTCTCATCAAATTGAAAATGTTTTCAATATATTGAGAAATGTCACCTTCATGAGATTTCTCAAAGCCGACATAAAACTGGGTTAGTGTTAACAGTTCCCTCCTGATTGCCTTTGTAGCCGTTTCAGAAATATTAACATTGCTAGTTGCCGAATTCGTGTAACCATCAAATAAGGCTGGAATATTGTTCTGTACATTTACAACTTGTCTCAAACCTTTGTCACCAAATCGCAACTGCTTTTCCGACGAGTTTTGAAATTTCACCGAAGAAGCCTGGGTGAAAAATATAATGTTGTACGTTTCTTCATTTTCTTGACAGAATAATTCTGTGTCTGGATCCTCAGTCCCAAATTCATTTTCATCAAATGAAATCTTTTGGCAACATTTTTCGATGTGGTGTTTCACAGAGGTTTGCATTTCACCATACCTTTCAGTGTATCCGGGAAAAATTCTGTCGTACATATCATGGGTCGGCTTGTTGTCTTTCTCATGAACTAAAAAAGCAAACGGTAAAAAACTATCCAAAAATGGAACTTTGGCTGCTGATATTTTCTGCTCAATCAGTACATTATTTCCAACGAACATCTGCGGTAGAAATATTCCCGATGGGATGAGCGAAATATTCCGTGAGTATACCGAATTAAACGAATCTCCAAACAAACATTGCTTTTGAAAGTCATTGTACTGGATGTTATTCTTGCTAACTCTAAGCATGAACGTCCCTTCATTTATGCAGACTGACTTTGTGGATAATGTTGACTCAATATGTTTTCGTTCTTGCTCACTTGTCATGTTTATAGTTTTGCTGATATAAAAATTCGAAACTGTATAAATATTACACAGCCAACACACATTCATTTATATTATTTTTGTTACGAATATTGATTGGTGAAGAAGTGGAAGATTCATTATTTTCTTCAGTTGTTATAGATGTGTCATTGAGTGGCTGCGTCAAAATCACTGGTCTTATCACATCACTGTATTCTCTTTGGCCGGCGAAATTACATGCTACTTGTTTCTGGAGAATAACTGCGTCCGTATATTGGGAACATTGAAGAGATCCTAAGTTGATTTTTTCATTCAAACGGGCATTTTCGACTACAGTCTTCAAAGCCTTGATATTGAGTTGGTTGATAACTCGCTCTGTACTGGTTAAATCTGGATCTTTTAAATCTTCCTCAATCATCTTGATTCGCTCGAGACATACCATCTTCAAGCCGGCCGAATCTATATCTTCGTACAACAACTGAGATTCAAATTCCGATAACGGCGAAACATAATTCTTACCATTTGGTAAGAGTTGTTTTGATTCAGTACAGACATCGTCAGTAGTATCATCATTACTGTCATCGTTGTACATGTTTATAGTTACTAAAGGGTTTGACTTTCGATTTTTAACGTTGAATTGAAAAGGCATCATGAGTAAACAACACGATTTACAAGCGGACCACATGGTGCTCAAAGCTCTTATATTTCCAATTCTGAAATCAGATGAGCAATCGCAATATGTTTATCCAAATGATAGACCTATCCAGCTGCTGTACCTTTGTCCAGTTAAATCTGAAACCATACCAGAGACTGATTTAAATCTAATGACTTCTGGAAATGTTTATCTCTACATCCACCTTCTCACGAATGGAATGATACCGCAAATATCAACAGCAATACGATTATTGCAATTTACGAAAAAAGAATTTGTTCAAATAGTGAATGAAAACAGTTGTGTTTTGTCGGTTAATCGTTTAAATACCAATCTGTTAAAGGATATCAAGAACTCCGTATGGTTCAACAAAAAAGGAAAGCCGGTGTTTTCGCATAACCATATTAGATTGTATACAGAGCTAAATAGTTTTTTCCACAATCTGTACAGAAACGTCGACTTGGATGCTTACAAAATGTTTCTGGTTGGATACATCTACTTTTTCTTAGGGAACAAGAGTATCCACTGTTTGAAATGAAGCAGATGTTCGACATGTATAACCAAGGTTTTAAACCTGGCATTGAAGAGGACATGAAAGATAAATTCTATCTACTCAACTACCTCACCGGATTGTATTCTCATCATGAGTGTTCACTATTATATAAGAGAATGAGACAATTTCTGACTTTTGTTCAGAAGTTTCGGCACAGCACATTTATGTTATTTCAAGACATAAAAAGTGAATCAAAAACATACACACACGAAGAATCTGCAGGAGTCGTGTGTAGTTATGCGTTAACAAAAAGTTTTGACAATATTTCATCAGAATTGTTTTCACAGAGGTTTGACGAATGTAGAAGCGGCATACTGAACACATTTAAAACTACTATCCAATACTACAATAAGGAAAGGTATGATGAAATGACTACAGATATTCAGCGAGGATTAGTTGTTTATCAAGAGAAAAGTGGTGACCTTACACGATATTTTCTAAAGAAGTACGACGAACATTTATTTTCTTTTTCTACCAATACCATAAACCTGAAAGAAGTGCTGAGAACTGCCCTATTACAACAACAAAGATCCATGCTTGAGCTACAAATTGAAAAGCATCCAATCCGCTTATTATGTGAGCTTATGTCTGGTGGGTGTACAAGTGATGTACAGTTTGGATCTGTGGAAATACTAAAACATAAGCCATTCAAACCAGTATTATCGAAGTGGAAGGAAAGAGAACACAAGATTGTAACACTCACTAGTTTAAACATTGATAGACCTATAACAAAATCAATTGTGGAAACAGTTAAGCGGCATTTCATATACCCATCGATCTCAAGCTATGTTAAGTACTGCATAGAACTTCTTTCACACGTGAGACAACACGAGTACTATTATCATGAAATCATTAATCCGTTTTTACCAATATATACCATTGCCGCGGATGTCGATATTTACGATAATGAATTTGTGCAATCGTACTATTTTGGTGAAAATCAGTGGGAAATGAAGCAAAACCTATTCGATGGTTTAAAACGGCTTGTGAAAATTGTGGCAAATGATGTGTTAAAAGTGCTTCCTCCGATAGATGATACAAACACAATATTCCTTATGTACGAGTCAATTCGTGACGATCTTGATCAAGTATCGAGTTCAAAATTAAAACTCGGAATAAGATTCGTTGTTAAATTTACAACGCTTGCTTTGAAGAACAGCTCTGTTGTCTGTTCATTTCTAAAGACTTTGGAAATGTTCAGAGGAATGATATCAATTTTAGCGGAGATAACCGATGAAGAAATATTTGATACAAATGTATATGGGCAGCCTGCGCACAGCATACGACTACCATTGAACATGAAATCGGATGGTTCGAAGGCTTTGCTACCAGTGTTTTTCAGAGGTCAAGAGAAAAACGTTCTTACCGCCTTGAAAATGACTACTTCATTTGCACACTCCAGAAATAACACGGATGATTTGACCAACATACATTACATTCATGAGCTGCAAGATCCATCTGAACAGATTCTACAAAGGTTTAACCTCGACAATGTTATAAAGGACATGTTCGTTGTGAAGAGTAAAACATATGTGGACAGATCAACTATTCAAGTAAATCAATTTCAGTTCACCGAACGACACAAGGAAAAACTAATAAAAGCTATTGATTTTTTCTCTGAAGGAAGATTAACGAGAAAACGGAACACTCGCCACCTGAAACGTTTGCAAACAACTCCTATTCAGACAAGTGGAACAAGAGATGTTTACAACTGGGTATCAGGATTGAAATTTTGCGCTATCTCGGAACACAAAAACCCAGTCGGCAACCCGTGTACCTATTACATCAGAATCAAACAGAACGAGTCAAATAAATCCGTTCGATGTTTTTTGTATTGCCATTGCTTTAGCACGCGATGCCAGAATCTTGTTGTTTCAAAATGTATATGGAATTCTAACATCGAAATACAATGATAATAAGCAGATCATGTGTTGTTTCATTTTATTTCAAAAATATTGCATATGTTCACGAAACATTTTTTTATTACAGTAAATAGCTTTCAGTATATTTCATACTTAACCATGCTTGAAAAGACATTTGATATAGCCGCTCTTAAGACACGATTAGGAAAATGTGATACCATTACACTGGTCAAGAGTCCGCTTACAAACGTTGTTAGACGATCGCTTACCGATGTTTTATTTTCTTTACTCAAAAACACCAAATGGAAAGAACAGCTAACGTTTATGAGAAAACGTTGCGAGGAACTGATAGATTGTCTAAAGCCAGACTTTATTCAGGAAAGTGTGAAAGAGTATAAGACATGTTATGTTGATGACTCGGATCATTCAAATGTTTACAGATGTATTTCCTACCTTTTGTTTGGTACAGAAAACCTTTGGAAACAAATTTTGGATGCCGTTGCATTTTTCACTGAAGAAAATCAAGATAACGACTTTGCTTTGTTCAAAATAATATCTGATAATAACTTTGCGAACGCATCCGATTTTTTTAAAACATATCACTCCGAAGGTGCCAATGTTTGCTCCATTGAAATGACCTACATGGACATATTTTTCATTGGGAAGACCTTTAAAATGACGATTTTCTTGTTAAATGACGACTGTTTGTTAAATGGTTCAAACCCTCATATGTTCAGAACAATGCAGGAAAGATGTAGAATGCATCTTCACTCTATTGATACTGAGCGCATTCAGCCCGTTGTTAAGATGAATAAACTTCTGCCTGTAGTTGATAGAAGTGTAATGAGTGCTTCACCGTACGACTTTTGGGTAGTGCCATCCAAAGATCATCCTAAAAGTAAATCATTTTTAGAACTTAAGGACAAGTATGATCCGTCTACAAACGTGAAACATGACGCGTATAACAATGCTATTCTATCTTATTCTTCATCCAATTGTGAAAACCCTAAAACAAACACATTTTGTGGCGTCCAAAATCAAAACAATGAAAATTGTTCTAAAGAAATTTGTAAAGATTACATGAGCTACTATGATTCTAAGGCTTCTTCATCACCGCCTAGAAAAGCAATAAAAAGAAGATACGAGGAATCGTTACCGCAATCGTATAACACATCAACTGAGGGTGTCACTAAACTTCTCAATAAAGAACAAACCAATAAACTTTCATTGCCCAAAAAGGCAAAGAGAAGCACCTTTAGGGAGAGACCATCACTGAACGACAACCTTTTCACACCCGATAAACCGGTCAAAATAAATTCTACAGATAAATGTAATCGCAATATGAAGAGGCCTACAAAAAGACAACATGGTGAAAATGATGAAATAGAACATAGCGACGTTAAATATAGTAAATCAACATCTACAATGGAGCTATGTGATACACATCTGATATTACAACCTAAAGTAAGAACTGCACCTACAATGAACGCATCATCTACACCATTGTCCACACATTTTCGTAATGCAGATAAACCATTGAAAGTGAAAAAAAGCAGGAAAACATATCTCGTAAATGGAAAACCAGCAGGGGATATACATTTGATATACAAACGGTCTAGACATTCACGATACGATAACAGTTTGTCGGTCATCTCTTGTAAATTAGCAAAGGAATGCTACAGAAGCAGTTTTCACACCAAACCAGAAATTCCAAAAACATACAACCCGATTGATGATTCTTTTAAAGTCACTGAAATTAAGAAAGGGGATAAAACATTTCTGTCTGAATATGCACCATTTCAATACAATTTCAACGAATCTAGTTATGAGAACAATGGAGTGTTTTTTCATGGACCGGACGAAGTATTTGGGCAAGAAGCTGACACCGATGATTCCATAGTCTTAGGAGTTCTTTCGAAATATCACAATCAAGGTCACACGTATCATTGGAGTAGAAATGGACAAGAAATTTACAGTGGAATCGATGCTGCTGTATTACGTGTTACAGAACCTGGGACATATAGCGTTGGGATAAAACTGGACGAACAGTCTTTTCATAAGTACGAAAATCCAGTGGAGATAACACTGAAAGGTGGCGAAAAAACACATGAACTTGATCAGGCTGGAGAACAAATTAACGAGGATGATAGATCTCGACTTGCAGCTCTGATCATTGGAGAAAACATTAAAGTGAAAAAACTTCCAAAAAGATCGAGCAAAAGCAAAACATTTACAGTCCAGGAGGTGACAGATGATGGCAATAGCTTTTTTAGAAGTGTCTCATATCTCATTTTTGGTCATGAATCATTTCATAAGAAAATACGGGACTGTCTTCATCGGTATATGACAAATGATGATAACAACTATATTTTAAGCAAACTTTACCTAAAACTTACAGGACAAAATAGTGTTACTAGTTATCTGAAACAAAACGATATTAAATCCTACGGGAAAGAGGCTGATGCTATGGCCATTGCATCCACGGTATATATGTTAAATGTCCCCATCCACCTCTTTGATGGTGAAACATACACAAAAACGTATTTACCAACAGATACCAATTATCACGAAAGAGGACTAGTAATTCAGAGAACGCAAGGCTGGCACATAAACCCTATACTCCAGTATCATAAATCAAGTATAACAATCCAGGACAAAGCAGAATTTGAAAATGAATCGTCGATTCGGGCATCAATTTCAAATATCGATGCCCTGTCAAGTATCGAAAATGAATCGTCGATTCGGGCATCGATTTCAAATATCGATACCCTGTCAAGTATCCAAAATATGTCTTGGGATGTAGAGAAAAGTCGTGAAAAACTTCAAAGACTTATCGATCGAAATAAACAGTCTTGTTCTTCAAAATCAAACCAAGAATGTTCTTCCAGCATTCAACTGGCTAAAGATCTATCACTGAGTGACACAGACTCCTCGGATGACGAACATCTACCAGCATTTTTAATGCAACCTACCACAAGTGGATCAATGGAATCTTTGAATACGGATAATTTGCAACCTACCATAAGTGGATCAATGGAATCCTTGAATACGGATATTTTAAGTACTAACATTTCTTCATCTGAAGACGAACAAACCGACGAAGAACTTGAGGAAGATGAATCTATCTGTTTTTATGCAAATCAACAGCCTAATGCTCCTACAAAACTGGTGCTGTATGTCAGACCTTTTGAGGAAAAGTCCATGGTAGAAAATATAACATGGGCTGTAAATAATGCTCTAAAAGAATCCACGAGAACACTTCCAAAACCAAAACTAAAAGTCCAAAAGTCCTTTACCAGTTCTGTTCAGACTCGTACTCAGATAGATGAATTTTTGAAAGAACAAGAATTTACAAATCTTGTATGGATGCTAAATGAAGATGAAAACCTTTATGAAAATGAAGACGTTGTTCGGCACTTTATCAACAGCATGATAGACGCCAGTCTCATAGACTTATTTGACGCTAGAATTAAAATCGAACAAGCATCTGATCACAAGGCAGAAATAATAGACATGCGAGTATCGCTGACAGAGTTAAACTCTGTTTTCTTTCGTGATATTGAATTAAACCATAACGATAATCTCCAGTTTGCCTGCTTGGCAGTACCAAATGCAGATGGAGCTGTTAACCGACACGTAGGTTATTATCACAATGGTACTAAGGACAATGCATGGTGTAAAATTGCAATCAATGAGGAAATTCTGAACTTAAAGCCCTTTCTTACAGCCAACAAGTATGTGACCGACAATAAATCACTGTATGTGTTATGGGAAGGAAGAGTTGCACATACGCTTATTTTTGAAAACAGCCCTATAAAGTGGTTTGATATTCCAGAAAATAATAATATGAACGAGATTGTTCTAGCCAGGACAAATCAAGAGAAGATTTACGCTATCGATTTAAAAAAGAAAAGGGTTTCAATAGTTGGGAATAGAGGCCTCACACCCTGGATTAAGTTGACAGAAATGACTCAATTTCAAGTTCCGAAGCTAAAATGTAGTCAGCTCATATTTGAATCGGATGGCGCTCGTGAAATAACATTTATAGGTAAGAAGAATGACAGGACCAAATCAACCGTTCTTATTGATTCGTTTTCACCGCAAGGGTCGTTCGTTCCAAAAGTACACGAGTTTGACATCAGATCAACAAAAAACGAATATACCGTCATTTCAGATATGAATAAGATAAAAGTTATATTTCCAGAACTTCCTAGAGTAACGATACGAAATACATTATGCTGTTAGCAAGTACTATGAGGGAGAAAATTAATTACTTTTTATCGAAAACTTAATATGTTTGATCAAATATAGAGAAATAAACAGAGTTGCAAAATATTCTATTGTTTTATTTTTTCATCATGTTAACCAAACTGAATAATTGATTCAACAGCACCCACAACAGAATCTGCACTGATTGTCCATTCCTCGCGTAATGAGTAGTGAATCACGATCTTCAAATCACCGACGATCAGTGTAACTCCATCCACGGTTTCGGGTAGTACGCCATAGCAGGTTCTCACTTCTTTGTTAAATGTTGGGATGGAAGAGTGAAACTGATATCTTGCAAAGCTACTGTGAAGATACCGTGAGTGTGAAACTTTGTCCTTTGTGATGAAAATGGCTTTTTCATCGTCATTAAAAATCCCACCTACCACGTCTCGAATCGTGAAAGGACTTAGTTCTCGCACTTGGTGCTTGATCGCTTCTGGAAATACACTTCCCGATTGTTCATGTTTTAGAAGCACCATCTTCTGTGGACAAAATAGTGTCGAACTGTCAAAACTCAAACTAACGTCCATCTTGTCAATGGAAACTGCACGCATCATGTTTCTTTGCAATTGAACACAAATCTGACAACTGTTCAAACGCAACTGGTAGTCGGTAGCACTTAGATGGTACACGAACCGATGTGGTGTTCAACAGGTTACTGGCACAAAATGCACCACTGCCATCTTCCACTTGAAACCATGATGGAAAGCGTTCTTGGTGAATGCGAAATTGTCTCTGTACAATTTGATTTGATACAAGATTTTGTTTTCTGCGTTTGTTCGCCTCTTGAATTTTCTTATCAAAGTTATAAGTGTGTCTGTCACCATTGTAACACCCGATGATAAAATATGATTCTTGAATTCTCTTAAGCTGGAATTTCTTTTTTTGAATACTCATGGTTGCAATATTTTGAAAGCAAATGATACATGATCTCAATATACTGGTATTATATGGTGAATAAAATAATGCAAACTTAAAAATGCTCTTTGCTCTTTGATATTGACGAACACAAACAAACAATGGTCATAATGAATGAACAAGAGATCGCACGTGTATTGAGGAAAAATGTTTTGCTGCAATTTGTTTTTTTCCAAGGAGCTTGTTTGATCTTAGGCGTATCAACGCAGCTTCTTTATCAAAATTCAAAGATGAACTCACAACAATGCATTGTTATAGATTTACAAGACTAATAATTGAGAAATTTGGTTTAAGTAATCTTGAAATCGGAACTTTGTTGCAGAAAGTGTATTCCAAAACAGATAATGTATCTGTTTTCTTTCTAATCGCATTTCTTTGCGTCATATACTTCAAGAGAACTCAACATGAAGCATCAAGAAAAATCATCAAAATTTTACACATTATCCTGGGAGTTGCTTCTCGGTGTTCCATCGCAGAGCTTAATGTCTACTTTCCGAAGAAAAAACCTAATCTCATATCCATCAATGGACAAGCATTGATAACAATCAAAAAATTAACAGATGATCTCGAAACCAAGCCGTATTATAGATACAACAAACTGCAGAAGCAAATGAACCAGGTCAAAAATCTTGAATGGATACCTAACTGTAAATCAATACAAATTATGAATTCTCTGTGCAACTTTGTGTATCGGTACGATATTAGCAACCGAGTATTGCAAAAGTCTCAAGCTACATTTTTGACAGAGGAGTTGTTTTATCCTAAACAATGGTTAGATTTTGCTTTTTACTTAAAGCAAAGGATGTTAACACATCCTTCAACTAGACGTTTTGTGTTTGAATTTGTTAAAAATACCTTATGTTCACCAGAGGAATTTTATAACTTATCGTTCGCACAGTATATCGGTGACATTCTTTGCTGCTTATCTAATCACCTTAAAAATAAGGTTATAGATTTGACAGTTCCGGGTTGTTATTGCTTCACAAAGTGTACACAGACGGAACCAGAGCTGGAAAGGCTGTACGATAAGTGTCTAATCATTATCTGCAAAACCTGCAACCGTCCAGTGAATTATAGGTTCAAAAAACTGTATAACAAAGTTTTCGTAAGGAATGGAATTCACGATGTTGATAATTACATTTCGTGTTCGGATGGGTGTTCCGATTTTGAAGCTGTGGATTTGTATAAGTGTTGTGTAGAACCAAGTGGCAATATATCTTGTCATTTTAAAGGTCTGTTGCGAATAGAAAATCACAAACGATACATAACCACGGTATGTGCAACGGACAGACATTGTTCAAATGTCCTGACGTTTGAGAGTAAAGTCGGTCAGCTGGTTGTAGCAAAATGCTCTTCTGAACACAATCAAAAGAAAGCTACGTGTGTAGAAGTTTTGCAAGATCTTATATCTGACGATTTGACATATGCTGAGAAGTGTTCTTTTGTTAAAAACAACATGTGTGTGGGATGCGTGGTTAACTGTTTTGATATTTGCACAAAAACAAACAAAACGAAAACAATAGTGAGACGGATTTTACAAACAGAGAATCCCTAATATAATGCATTCGTTAACGCAGTGTGTACATTTTCATTAATTTTGTAGATTTTTGTATATAAAATAAACAAACTACCATACATTTGTTTATAATTTACAATGGTAGCTAAATGGTTATTCATGGTTGTGTTTTGTACTGCGTTTATCAGCGGTTTGAGTGATGGACCCTTTTGGGACAGAATCAAAAATGCGTTTGGTTCAACCCGTAATGTAGATGACTCGGCATCATCATACGGCTTACCCAGTTGCTACTGTTCGACATGTGATCCAAACAGAACCGTAGGAAAATTGTACAATGGGCTTTGTTATTTCATCACTCTTGAAGAGGACTTTTATTTGTCCTATGCATACATGGGCAAGCACCAAGTCGTTAAGTCATATTACCACCCACCATTGCTACAAAGCACAAATGAAAGGCTGTTGTTGATACAAATGGCAAACGAGCTTTATGCATCTAAACGAACCCAAATTTTCGACCCATTGAAAATAATTTACTATGATGACGGGCAATCCAATTACAATACCTTTAAACATCCAGTACTGGTAATAGGAGATGGCCGTTTTGGGATAAAATACGACAATGGAATGTTACCCGGTATTGGGCTACTTACAGCAACATCTGGGTTTTATACGAAGAAGCATCCATTTGTTCAACCAAAGATACAAACATGTTCATTTGATAACCAAGCAGCCCAGTATCAACGTGACTCGTGTGTCAAAGTATCCAACGACTCTGAATGTGACTTGTTCTCTATTTCAAGTACTTTTGATATGGATGCTGTTTACAATTACACGGTTTCGGAATATCAAAAGAATACTGTTGAACTTGCCGAGTATAAAACATACTATAGAATTGCACACGTGAATGAAAAGTTGACAAGTAAGTTTAAGAAGCTTGCAATTTATCCCAATACCAAAACAAATGAAAGCCAGTGCCTGTTTTTGGATGTGCAAGGAAAACGGATATTATATGATAACTGCTCTCTTTCAAGTTTAAGAATATGCAAGTATCCATCATCAATCGAAGATGAGTCTACTGAATTCAGTGAGCAATTTTTTGTGAATATTTTAAGAAATGTAAGTACATTAATTTTAAATAATACCTTGAATGGAAATTTCCGCTTTGATGGAAATATAAACTTAAATGAAGAGCTAAGTTCTTGGCCAAAGGTCGATGAAACCAAAATATCTTCCCCAGGATTAAGGAGCTGCTACTGTGCGGACTGTGATTCTTTTACTTCTGCCGGCAAAATATACAACGATACCTGCTATTTCATCTCCGAAGATTTTCGGGACAGAAGCAGCCTAAGGTCCAAGAACGAATTAATTTTAGATAGGTACGAAAGAGCCATCATCACAACGGAGGAAGAAGCACTTTTATTTCAACAGGTTAGTAGTGATTTTAATACGAACACGCTTGAGGATATCGTCGGTTTCTACACATCGGATGTTGAAATGGTATCTAAAATGATCAGTGCCAGTATGTCAAAAAACAATGAAAAATGCTTAATATTCAATATTGTAAAAGGTAATGTGAAGAAATGGTGCTTCTATAGGAACCCGATATTTCTTAAGACAAGTACATTTTACACTATGTTAGGTAAATTGGATGAAATTCCGTATGAACAATGCTCATTTGATTCAAATGCTGTACAAATGAACGGTCGACCAAGGACATGCATGAAAATATCAAATACCCATGTGAAAGTAACTTGGCACGTATTTTAACTCGAAATTATAATAATGTGTTTAGATATCTGGAAAACCAAACGCAGGAGGACGCTTACAACTTACAATATCACAAAAGTTATTTCAGGGTTAGTACTAATTCTTTCAACCATTATGTAAATGATTATGTAACAAGGAATTCCGATAAAAAATCATGCCACTTTATCGATACGCAAGGGAAAACAATTCTTCGAGAATCGTGTTCTCTAAAAACAAAATATATTTGTGAAATAGAGCAAAAAGCAGACAATATTTCAGACATAGCTTCATCTTCTGGACTTCGAGACTGTATATGTAGTGACTGTAGCAAACATGATACGGTCGGTAAGGTATTAGATGGAAAGTGTTACTTCATATCAGCAATATCACGTGGCCGTCCTGAGGATGTTGAACAACAAATAAGAAATGGTACTTATGATATTGCTTATATCACAAATCGTGCAGAGATCAAACTTGTTCAACAACTGAGTTTTGAAGCAAGTGTAAACCTTGAAGAAGAGAATATATTCTTTTATATGAATGGATCCGCCAATTTAAACAATATGATATACCCACCTCCAAACGGTAAAAGCACTCGTTGTGTGCGCTTTGTCAGTTCTGACAGTATG
Organism: Mya arenaria; assembly: GCF_026914265.1. Taxonomy (NCBI): domain Eukaryota; kingdom Metazoa; phylum Mollusca; class Bivalvia; order Myida; family Myidae; genus Mya; species Mya arenaria. The sequence continues at coordinate 55,837,699 of NC_069130.1, read as the reverse complement.
CTCGTTCCCTATGACATCTTTGATGATTGTTCAACAGAAACGAACGTTTTACTTGTGGAAAAATCAACATTCATCGAATATGGGCAATACGAAAACAGATCTAAATTGGAATGTGATTTCGATACGAATGCGATAAAAACACGGAAACCCTGGTTTTGTCTTAAGGCGTCTGATGATGAATGCGATGTAAGGCGAACAGAACGTGTAAATTTCTTCTATCTCATGAACACCATGGACGCTGCCAATATGATGGATTACCTTCGTGATATTTCTCAGCCATATTCACATCAAATAGGTTACCTCAAAAGTACATATCGTATCGATAATGTGAATATACAGACTATGGAAGGAAAATGCTTGTATTTCGACATTCAAGGGAAATCAGATTTTCTTAATGGTTGTGCTTTAAACACAAGCAATTTGTGTCTTATTACAAAAAATGCTCCAAGAAAGAAATTTGCGAAACTCGACTATGTAACAAACCAAACGCATGTGTCATCTACTAACACGACTGAAACTCGCAACAAAGAACAACATAGCGACAAAGTCTCATTTGAAATCATTCTTATATGTGTGTTTTCTATCTTTGTTTTTCCTATCCTTATTTTTATTCTTGTATACGTAGCATCAAAGTTTTGTGGTATTTGTCGAAAACAAGCCACTTTTTCAATACGATATAGTAATATCAATGACGAAAAAGTGTAATAGATCTAACTGTACCCTTTGTTCGCAGATGATAGAGTCTGATGCATATAAATTCAAGTGTGGTTTTGTCTTTGTAAATAAAGATCAAGATTTGAACTGTACGTCGTTAAATGTTATATATGTTCTACGATGTACGACATGTCATGGTGAATATATTGGTGAAACAAAAAACTTCAGACAGAGAATGAACACACACGCGTCTCATATAAGAACAAAGAGTTTGTTATGCAGGGCAACCGATCACCTCGTATCATGTGGATCTCATTTACCAGACGTAAAATCAAGATTTGAAATTTTCATTCTAGAAATACAGACCGATAGGCTAGTGAGAAAAGCAAGAGAGAGTTTTTTCATCAATTTATTTATTCCCGAAATGAACAAGTAGCTCGACCAAATTGAATATACAACACAATACAAAGTACAATTAATGTAAATACACCTAAACAAACATAGATCACTGTGTGGTTTGCTTTTTGATGATATTGCACAGGTCCACTGTCAGTTTTGTTAACAGACAATTTTGAAGTTGAATCCGTGTTAATTGTAAAATCTTGTGTGAATTGGACTGTTGTTGTGTGTTCAGGTGTTGTGACAATTGGAATATTTTCTTCTTGGCAAAAGTGTTTCGTTGATTTGGATCCATATGTATTGATTAAATACGTGATACCTTCAAAGTATGAATTGAGATAATTCATTCGTTTTCTTGGTACATCAACAAAGTAATAGCCTTCGATAGTTCCATTTATATTGAAGTATGTACTGTTTAGCGACTTGGTGCATTGCGGATTAAAATAAACAATGAACGACCTATACACTTTTCTAAATGAATTTATCTTACATTGCATCAACTCGGCATCATCTCCTGATGAAGAACACTCATGAAGTGTCTTTTCTTCAACTAAGTTTACCACAAATGACTCAAATTTTACATATGTGTCGGTATCTAGGATCTCGGCTAATATACAACTTGTACTGTCAGACTGACTAAAGAATATGCATATATCTCTGTTTGTCAAAAACCCGTCTTTCTTATTTCTACACTCTTTTAGGTTAGCTGCATTAAAACTAGGTCTCGATGGCACTGATAAAACTTCGTTTTCCAAAGAGTTGTTTAAGGTTTTCGCATTCTTAATCGTAGGTAATATTTCAAAGGCACTAGTGAATATAATATTAGGCTCCGGTTTGCAATTTCTTTGCGAATCGTCGAACAGTGCATTCGACGACATATTTAACTTTGTACATCTTATGTTACCTGAAGGCGATTGGTACAAATTACTCCCAGAGTATGGTTTTAAGTTGACAGATAGCGACGATTTTGGAAACGCCTTTACGAAGTCATTTCTTAGACATGATATAAGTCCATCCAGTATATCAACATCATTTATTAAGGACTTCGATAAACTCGGTACATAATCATTGTTGTAAAAAACTCTATCGAAAATGGAAATATAAAAACATTTGTCATTTAGCACTCTGCCTACTGAGGTGTTTACATCGCAAACACTGCATACACATTTGCTAAAGTCTGTGCTTTTGAAACGCCAGGAATGTTCATTTGTACATAATATCTTACAAAGAAAACACATCAAACAAATTTTACGAAACAGTATATTATTCATTTTCGCAAAAGCAATTACTTCTTCTCAAAATTGCATATATTTTATTTTTCAAATATAGAAAAACTGTCATATGTTCTTCGCAAACCATATCCGTTTCCAGGTTGCTTCCATCGTGTGAAATTTCAGCAAAATACAAAAACTCAGTTGTTGTCCATTCATGATCTTTAACCGCTTCCGATGTGACGCTGTACCATTGCTCGAATAGGAATTCGATACATCCGATCATTGATTCTGTTTTGGAAAATGTCACGAAATTTTCCTTTCTTGGGATTCCGACTCGTTCACACCACTCGTCGAGGCCGAATTGTTTAGCGTTTTGTATAAAAACACTTTTGCTATGTTTCTTACATAGGTATTCTCTTCTTCTTTCAGCTGCTGCTTGAAAATCATATTTTACTTTCTTTGCTGGAGGTGCCTCCGTTTCAGACATTTTTCTTGTTCTTTTTAGTTGGTGATCCATAACGAAATAATTAATATTCTCTAAAGCGAGTTTCTTTTATCCACTTTTATGGTAATAAATAATGAAATTTTATTATATACATTCAATTATTTGCAATGTTCAAAAAAAAATGGCCAATACTAAAATTACAAAACGTAAACGTACAAACGATGAACGGATGCAGAACAATGTCAATGAAGGACCGGACGATATAGTTGAAGGTCCTTCGACCAGCAAACAGGCAAAGAGTAATCAAGTTGGCTTGGTGGATTACGAAACAAGAAAGAAACTTGTCACTAAACTTCAGAAAGAACTCAAAATGCAAGACGAAATAAATCTCTTACAATCACATGTTACAGACATGGAGAGTAATTTGTTTTATCCTGTTCCAATGAAAAGGGACGGAAATACACTGTACAGAAGTATCTCTTACCTATTGTTTGAACATCAAAATTATCACATGAGGATACGGGATGTAACATTCAAAGCTATGTTACGGTTTAAGGATATACTTGATAAAGATTGTTTTTCTACGACACAAACATACTCAGACGTGACTAGTTACATAAATGAAACACACTCAAACGAGTATGACAGAACATCCAATGGGTTTCTAGAGATGAAAGCTTTGGCGCTGTACTTTGGTGTTCCTATTTACCTCTTTACATATCCCGTTTCATCCCCACCTAATGTATTTGAACCGAGAACAAACAAAAATGCTCGGGGGTTTGTTTTGTTCAAGGATGGAGGATACATTAGACCGGTGACAAAATTTGACGGTGTCAACTTTAAGCACAAATGTATTCTAAATGAAAATAACACGACCGTCCACAGCGAAGATGGATTTAGTTTTACATGCACCATTGATGAATTAGACACATTTTCTGCTGAATTGTGTCGCGAGGTTGTGACCCAAGAACACTTTCAATGTAAGCTAGATGAAAATACTTTCAACAAACTATCGATGTTTGTAACTGAAAAGGCATATGATCTAGAGATTTGTGACATTGATGTTCATTGGTTTAAACTGCATGCAAATACAACGCCTATTGGTTAACAGAGATGATGATTAGTAAGGTTAAGGAATGCAAAGATTGTGATATCCTTTTAAAGTTTCTAGAAGAGCTTAGCGAGGACACTGCGAGATTCCGCAACGAGTTATTTCGTCACTTCATTAATGTATGTCATATGCAGCCAGATCAGAAACTTTTGAATCTCAAATCATACGATATTAAGCTCGGGGAAATAATAGAGAATGTGATCGAATCCAAAACAAAATACGTTCTGGTAACTGAGGATTTGACTGACTGTTAAACTGAAAGGGGAGAGTGAACAAGAAGATTTTGCTTTCAAGGACATATTTCCATTGTCAGTGATAAGCTTTTGTAAGAAAAGTAAAAGTTTCAAATATTTTACAGGTCCTAAACCTGATAAATCTAGATGGATCCCACTAGAACTCAACAATCGACTAAAAGATGAACTGTCATGTGCGGAACAAATGTTTGTTTGTGGGAAAAACAATATTTTTTACTCTGGACTAAGAGATGGAAACCATCAAATTGCTTATCTAATGAATGTGTTTGACTACACTCAGTTTATTCATTACAAAGCACTTTCTAAACCATCAAAATCACTAAAGAAACCTACTATTGTTCTCGATCAAAAACAGCATTGCTACCTTGTTGATGTTGATACATCTCAAGTTTATAGTGTAAGAAAAACCGATGGCTAAAGGTTCAAAGCATGGTAACAACACTAAGAACAACTTCTTTAGAACATGTCGCAATTTCCCTTCAGACCGAAAATGGTGATGAAAAGATTTTTGTCGTTTTAAGTCACAATAATACCCCGCAAGCGAGTCATTTATATCAAACAACAGCTAACGGTCGTTTGAAATTTCAGTATGATATAAATCGGACAGTTCGAGACTTTAAAGTCACTAAACGATTAGCCGAAAATCAACTTTATTTCGACGCGACAAACCAATGGAGAGAGAGTCAGATTATCCAGTATGCAGAAGATTTAGAAGCTCACTATATTGTTCCATCTGCGGGACAACTTTGTCTGTACGCGCTTACACAAACAAGTACTTTGAACAAGAACCTTCAGGCCATTCAAATTACAGATATTGATAACAAAGCATAAAACTGTTAAACTCAATTTATTTACACATCGTAATTTGAAATTGTAAACTGGAAATCATTTACAACATACTATTTTGCTTTCCTGTCTACAAACAATACATATATGATCCTTTTCAGAAAGCATTTGTTTCAGTTCATATTCACTCGCACACGGACCACAACAAAACTTGTGTCCACATTTTTCACCCATGAGTCTTAGTGGATTCGTATCTGGTGTTTTCTTACAAATCTGACAGCATGAAAATTTAAGTTTATCTCGCAATTCTTTTATCATCTTTATGATTTCCGATGTCAGTTGATTGTTCTCCGGCGTCAAGGACTGTATTTTTTTCAAATATTCGTTATGTAGTTGATACAGTTGTTGATCTTGAGCAAACTGTTGAGATTGCATCGACTCTGGATTGCCGATTTCGTTTCGTGTGTAAAATGTGCTGAGATATCATCGGTCTTAGGTTTCTTAATGGCCCGTCCAGTGGTTGGTTTTTTCTTACGCTTTGTCTGTTCAACTGTTTGTTGACTAACGGAATGGCTTTCATCAGGAATCGGTACAGCAACATATTGTGGTTGTTGTTCATTCGACATTTCAAACTTGAAGTTTTCAGCATTTTCAAATGATTGGTTACAAAAATAAGCTAGATCAATTTGGCTTTCTGCTGACATTTTTATCTTTGCTAGATTGTATCTTGTACCTTCATAAATATATTCTTCAGAATCATTCCGTGTTGCATTATAAAAAGCCCTGACGGATCCTTACATGTGTTACAAGTAAATGTCTCACCCTTCAACATAGAATTTAAAAAACAATATCGGCAGGCGAATCTATAACGACATTTCTTACAGAATACGTTGACTTCACTTTTCTTACATAAAACACAGATCCATTTTTTAGCTGATATGCTTTTACCTAAATTAAGATAATCAATTTCGTCAATTAAAGATTGTTTGGTTTTGTTGTCAAGCGTGACGATTGAAGTATGTAGCAAATGACATCATTTTAATGGTTGATTTGTTTGTACGACTATATGTATAACATTTGATTGGTGTGCGCGCGCATGCATTTTTGAGTATATAAGGGCGACACATTCATTATTTTTGTTCATTTCACGATGACTTTTCAACTTGTCAACCCAGACCTACATGCTTTGTGTGAAACATTTATACGAAAGAAAAGAAACTTTGAAGGGGCTGGCCATCAACGAAAAAACATGTTCAATGTAACATGTCCTTTCACCGATATCGAAGGTTTTCGATTCACGTCGATAACGAACAGTCCATATGATTTTTTGGATTACATCCCAACAGCCCAGCATCTCTTTTTGACAGAACCTACCTTGGAAGCCTTTGAAAAATACATAGATGAAATATTCAAGAACGAACAAAGTGACTGGTCGTATTTCAACATTTTGAAGAAGCTTTCTCCAATGGATTTCAGCAAACTCACAGACACTCTGGAAAATACAAATCTGAGCAGAAGGGTAGACAAAGAGGTGCGAACGAGCATTCCAATTTGCATCATACCAGTAACCGAGTTCGCAGCCCTTGAAGACTACAGTAGGATTTATGGAGTTAAATCAAACAACCAATCTCTGGAGAGAACTCAGATCAGACTTCGCCTAAACACATATTTCGTCGCTCTGATAAGGACACTGAACTGTACAGAATCGGACATCATAGATGTTATGCATCGAAAAAACATTTTACCCAGTAAAAATTTTCATCTTGTATGCACACAGAAAGAGCTAACATATGCATTCAGGAAGATTCAAACTAGTGGAATACTAAGTCGGATAGGAATTCGCCTTCAGGTTATAGAAAATAGTGGCATGGTTGTGAAGCCTTTGTTTGGATGTCTTCACTCAAACCTTTGCCAAGCACTTGAGTGTTTGTTTGCACTACACCCAATGTTTGCACAGTTCCAAGATGCGCTTACTCTGGAAACGCAACTTATAAATGACGGCAAAGGAATATTATCGAATGCTAAACCCAACAGAAAACGAAAGCATGTGGAAGCGCCACGAGATCAATCCAAACTACCAAAGAGATGGCGAAAAAATGCTATCACGCTAGAAACAGAAATTCCTGTTGAACAATCGGTGATTGAGATGTTAGCAGAAGATTCGTCGAATTCTGCGACTAAAACAAACATAAAGAAGGAGTGCAGTGGAACATTGCGAAAATGACTCAAATGACAATGACATACAAGATTGTGGTACCCAGGAGAAGAAATGGCTAAATAACGCTACCTCGCTAAACACAGAAATTCCTCTTGAACAATCGGTAATTCAGATGTTAGCAGAGTATTCGTCGGATACTGCGAACCACACACACATAAAGAAGGAGTGCGTGGAACATTCCGAAAATGACTTAAACGACAATGACACACAATATTGTGGTAACCGGGATGATGACAACAAATGGTGGGTTAGACTTATTTGATGAATCCTTAGACGGAAAATCAACTGTAGACATTCTTGCTATGGCAATTGAATTAACTTGCCCAGAGCTACTTTCGATAAGATTATTGTATTATTTTTGAAAAAATAAATGCTTGCAGAATTACTTTGTATCGTTACTTTTATTGACATTATGTTAGCCAGACACTTTAATCAAGAACGACACATTCCTATCGAAGATATGGTATATCACATATTTAGCGATTATACCTTACCTAAGGAAATTCAATCTTCTGAGATTGCCAATATCGTAAACGAACACGGTGATATGCGATATGAATTTCTGGTTGAAATGCGCCAGGAACACTTTTGTACCCATAGAATTTACACCAACACATGTGAAATCCATCGAAATTACGCTTGACAGTGCGTTGACACAGAAAATTGTCAGAATCAAATTTCATAACGATGGATACGATTCAGATTTTCTCCTAGCTGAGGAATATGTTAGTGAGCGGGATCATTTACATAAGGGATACGCAAACAAGATATTTTTTTCCGATAGATGTACAGCTGACATGGCAGCCACAGCCTATTATTCGGTAATCAAACTCGACTTCCTTACAAAATTCAGCGTCTTCTCAAGATTGAAAATTGCCCAACATTTACTGCAGCGGTTTGGAAGTGAACTCTACCCTACAAATATGGTACACTTTTTAGATCGACGAATACAGGACATTCATGAACAAGCACTTCTTGCGATAAAAATCTCAGAGAGATAATTTGTATAGATCTGATCAATCAAACAGACTTCTAAAGTGTGCTGAATTGAACACAGTTATAAAAGATATTGCAAATGATACATGGACTTACCGAGATTGCTACATTGACACTTCGAAACACCAATTATGTGTTTTATTTCAATCAAAATATGGACTACAAACCTACACGACCAACCGCTTCTGCAAGGATGGTTTTTGTTGCAATAGTAACATCAATTACAAAGGACTCAAGCTACATTTTTGACTGAGGAGTTGTTGGGTTCTCAAAACATATAACCATTCTCTCAGTTTTGATTTGCAAATGACAGAGCAGTACACTAACAATGTGCTTAAAAATTATGATTTATTTGACAACTTTTCATTTTTTTCAAAATTTTTGACTTTGGATTTTCACCATAGCGCATTCGTTTTTTAGCTATATACTTACCAAAGCGCATTTGCGTTTAAGCGATGTAGTTTTTTCACGCTGAGTACCCCCCTTATGAAACTTTTTTTTACATTGAATTTAGAACGATTTATTTGAATCTCAAAATTAAGCACACAAAGTGACGATGTACAAATATTTTGGGATGACGAGATTTTGGCTCGCTCGCCCGACCAAACTAAAAGACTTATAGATATACTTTAAGTCTTTCAGTTGGGCTGGGCGAGGTAACCAAAAAGCTCGTCACCCTAAATTATTTGTACATCGTCACCTGGTTTGCTTAAATTTGTGAGTCGATTTGTCATAATAAGAGTGAAATGTATGATAAGATGCTTAGCATCTTCAAATAATTTGACGTTCATCTTTTGGTTTGACAAATAATAGAGTGAAATGTATGACAAATGCTCAGTATCATGAATCGATTTGACACTTAGCATTTGGTTTGACAAATAATAAAGTGAACAGTTTGATAAATGCTCAGTATCATGAATCGCTTTGATATTCATCAATTCGTTTTACTAATGAAAAAATGATTTATTCATTCGCGACGATTTCCTAATTTTCACAAATGAATGGTATCTCATTCTATTTTCTGTCAAATAAACCTTAATGATCTGCATGTTTTTTCCAGGAGATGAAAATTTCATGAAATGCAAAATGTTCATATTCCATTTTTATTTTCAAAGATTTTACTCATTGTGTCAAGTCCATGAAACTGGCGTTCACACAAGATTTGAAAACAAATAAAATCGTCATATTGCTTTCAGTCCTTTGATTTTTTTTCTAGGAGATGATAATTTCATGAAATGCAAAATGTTCATATTCAATTTACATTCTCAAAGATTTTACTCATTGTGTCATGTCAATGAAACTGGCGTTCACACAAGATTTGAAAACAAGTAAAATCGTCATATTGCTTTCATTCATTTGATGTTTTTATGAAGAATTTGCATGTTTTTTCTAGGAGATGAAAATTTCATGAAATGCAAAATGTTCATATTCCATTTTTATTTTCAAAGATTTTACTCATTGTGTCAAGTCCATGAAACTGGCGTTCACACAAGATTTGAAAACAAATAAAATCTTCATATTGATAATTATGAGACAATCTGTGGCTATTTGGCATGACAAAAAATAAAGTGAAACATCAATGAGTTGTGATGGTTTACATTTGGACATTTTTTCAAGTTGATCTACAAATGGACGAATACTCTATTCATATTGGATGATTTACTTGCAGTGTGTTGTAAATACTTAGTCTCAAAACATATTAAACCATTCTCTCAGTTTTGATTTACAAATGATAGAGCTACAACACAAACACAGTGCTTAAAATTATGATTTATTTGACAACTTTTCAAATTTTTCAAAATTTTTGACTTTGGATTTTCACCATAGCGCATTCGTTTTTTAGCTATATACTTACCAAAGCGCATTTGCGTTTAAGCGATGTAGTTTTTTCACGCTGAGTACCCCCTTATGAAACTTTTTTTTACATTGAATTTAGAACGATTTATTTGAATCTCAAAATTAAGCACACAAAGTGACGATGTACAAATATTTTGGGATGACGAGATTTTGGCTCGCTCGCCCGACCAAACTAAAAGACTTATAGATATACTTTAAGTCTTTCAGTTGGGCTGGGCGAGGTAACCAAAAAGCTCGTCACCCTAAATTATTTGTACATCGTCACCTGGTTTGCTTAAATTTGTGAGTCGATTTGTCATAAAAGAGTAAAATGTATGATAAGATGCTTAGCATCTTCAAATAATTTGACGTTCATCTTTTGGTTTGACAAATAATAATAGTGAAATGTATGATAAACTGCTTAGCATCTAAATGCATGTCAATCATTTGTTTCATCTTGTTTTGACAAATAATAGAGTGAAATGTATGACAAATGCTCAGTGTCATGAATCGATTTGTCACTTAGTATTTGGTTAGACAATAAATAAAGAGCAATAAATGATATTGTTCAGTGTCATTATTCGATTTTACATTCATCATTTGGAATGACAAATAATAGAGTGAAATGTATGACAAATGCTAAAGTGTCACATTGGTGTGAAATAAATTATGATATGAATTATGTTTGTTTTTCAAAAAGTATTTAACAGAAATGGTATGTAAGGCTAGTGCAATTGCTTTTGATTGTCAATTGTAATCAGAATGACACAAAAAAGAGGATATTGCTTTACAATGAACGATTACAACGAAGATGATTTAAAAAAACTAAAAGATATTAAATGTAAATATATCATCATTTGCAAAGTAATTGGAGATAATGAAGTACGGTTACGAGGTTATATTTACTACCAGGGAAGCGGAAAAACCTTCACTGGCGTCAAAAGAGATGTAGGAGATAAAGCACATATCGAACCAGCGGAGGAAACACCAGTGAAGAGCAAAATGCATTGTAGCAATGGAGGATTAGTGATATTTGAAAATAGTAAATTACCTCAAAGGGAAAAGAGACAAAATGAAGTTCGCACGTCCGAGGTGAAAACAAATGTAAAATCGTTGAAGCCTAAGTTCGATGATGATAAATATGTGTGTGCTACCAAAGCTAAACAAGACTTTTTCCTTTCTGTGACAGACCTTTTAAAAGTACCATTCGTCAAGTCCGCGACACAAAAACTATACAATCGAGATGATATACAGGGAATAGTGAGTAAGAAATATGGTTCTGATGACCCGACCGAGATCTTGAAAATATTAAAGCATAAACGAGAAAAACGCATCGCTATCCGCCAAGCTAAATCACAACAGAGACAAGAACAGAGACATTCACATCTGAGATATCTTTTATCTCAGAGTGGCCTCGAGCTCCGAGACGACAGTACTCTCTGTCAGAGGTATATCAGAGGGGAAATCAAAGAACAAACTCCAGAATGGATTGTCAATCGTATGTGTCAATTGAAGTATCTGTACCAATATCTCGATATGAAAAAAGCATATAAAGAATCACGGAAGCTTAAGGCTGAACAACCTGACTATCCTCAATCAATCAGTCAACTCGCAGAGCACATTGCTCTACGCAAAGTAGGAGGTTCATACCCTGATAAATTTCCATGGCTTTGATATTATTCACAAATCTGTTGTTTTTCCATTGTTTGTGATTTTCAAACATAATAAACCAATAAACCTGATATTTCGGTTTTGTCTCATTATCAGATGATGAAGAGAGAAAAATAACACTATATATATATATGGCTATAAACAGAACGTATCATTTGTTACAATGGAGTATTCTTTCAAACAAGTATCGATTCCAAAACATCAAGAATATGATAATTTCACTGCTCGATTAGCAACATATAGTGCTTGGTCGATCGATTTCATTGATCCAGTTGACTTGGCAAAAGCAGGATTGTTTTTTACCGGTTTTCGTGATGAAGTAACTTGTTATTTTTGCGGAAATCATTTACACTCGTGGGAGCGAGGAGAAGTCCCAGAAAATGAACATGCACGTTTTTTCCCCAATTGTAAGTTAACACATAACATGGAATCTGAAGATCTTATTAACGAAGAAGATGACGATGCATATGATCCTGATCCCTTTTACAGACAATTTTTCAGCGAGTCAGCACGACTCGAAACGTATAGAGATTGGAAATCTGTGATAAGTCAAGAAGAGTTGGCAAAAAATGGATTCATTTACCAACACACTGGGGATCGCGTTCAGTGTGTGTTTTGTCGAAAATGTTTTTCTGACTGGAAGCCAGAAGACCGAATCCCAAATGTTCATTATCGTTTCAGCCCAGAATGTCCCTTTGCTGCTGGATTTGAAACAAGAAATGTACCTCTGGTATGCATTTCAGAACAACAAAATATTGACAAAATCCTACTTGAATTTGGGTTTCGCATCGAGGATATTAGTAACGCCAAACTGGTCTTTCGCAGAACATACGGCAGTGAAAGAGTTATGAAATCAATGACATTTGTAACATTTTGCTCGAAACGAATGTAAAGCACGAACCATCTGAAAACCATGAACAAGACACAAACCTTGATGAACGAAGACAGTGCAAAATTTGTTTTGACGGTCTCGTAGACATGGTACTTTTGCCTTGTGGGCATCTGTTTTGCTGCAGAGTGTGTGCCAACATCCTGTCAAATTGTTCCATATGTCGGAAGAAAATCACAGGCAGAGTACAGGCTCTATTGTGATGGCATTAAATGGCTACATCGGATGGGACCAAACCACAGTCAACTGCGCGTTTACACAGAGCAAACTGTGAAGTTTTGTTTTGATGTTTGAAAAATGAAAATGGAAATGGAATGGACTTGGGGAAATAGGCTGATAGAAAAGGCCCCCCCCCCTTGTTGAAAATCCCCCCCCCCTTATTTTCACCCCCGTTTTCTGTATTCCATTATTTGTGGTGGCTACAAAGAACTCATGCACACATACAAACACACAAACATACATTATGACAGCCGATACAGCCGATACAGATCCAAACATGTCAAACATGTCAAACATGTCAAACACGTCAAACTATTCGTATGATAAGAGATTCGGAAAACGTTTTCGATGTTGTGAGTGGTGTGGTGGTTACAGTAACATTGACTATCTCCTACTCGTTATGAAAAACTGTGTGTTCGAACATTCCGCGTGTCCAAGCTGTTTCGATAAATACAATGGCTCTTGTCCTGCTTGTTGGTTGAACCATCCAGTTGCGTTAGCACACATTAAGGAAAGGAAACGATACTACAAGAAATTGGGTAAAATAGAAACTAACGACTGGTTATTGAGAGAGATGAGGCATGATTACCTCGCCACCATTAAGAAAAGCACAAGGGAAAAGTTCAAAAGTGACGTGTTGATGTTCGCCTTTTTGTAATGCAAAGTTCAAAAGGGTATAAAAGCAAAAGACTGCAAAACATTGCAAAATACTGCAAAGCCAAACTGCAAAGAGATCATGGCAAAACCAAACTGCAAAGAGATCATGACAAACAACTGCCAGTGTGACGACTGTAAGTTTTTCAGATTGAATTATTATGACTGTATCCTTTTCAGATTGAATTATTATGACTGTATCGATAACTGCCAGTGCGACGACTGTAAATTGTACAGACAGAAGATGGATTTGAATGATTCCAATGCCATGAACTGTGAGATGGATGAGATGGCTAACACCGTAAAAACACAGAAATCAGACAACAGCAATACCTTACCGCAACAAACCGAATCGATGAGTGTTGATATGTTGGATAAGGAAATGTTCATGAATTATTATGAAATGTTCAAACCGCAGATGGATTTAAACGATTCCAGTTCCAATGCGGGAATGAAAAGAAAAGTGGAAAATGGTGAGATGGATAACATTGTAAAAAGACAGAAAATAGAATACAGCAATACCTCCCCCCAGCAAACCGAATCGATGAGAGTTGGTATGTTTGACAAGGACAATGACTGTATGGATCTTGTTTGATATTTATGCAAAAAGCTACAATGTGCTTCTATTTGAAATAAATGAACATAAAACCAATATGAAAGTTTTGACGATGAATAATATCGATGAATTATTTTTTTGCTATTATAAGGTCTCCAAATTGTGCACTGGTTACAAACAATCTACAATCTACAACATGTCAAGCAAATCATCTCCTCAGCACTACTCAACTGAAGACGAAAAACTACAAGCAATGGCAGAAGACTATTTGCGAGATGCGGCAGAGTCTTGTATGGATGTGAGCATGGATGAGAAAGAATTCAGCGCAGTAAAAGTAAAAGCAGACGTTCTTACTCCACCTGCTAGCCCGATAAGGAAGAGGTTCAAGGCATGGGAAGGAAAAGATGAAGCTACAGCTTTTGTCCTTTCAGATGATGACGATATCGAGGATGGGAATTTTAGCGATGATCTTGAAAATTCTTCGCCGGCTTCCCCTTTGGATCATGATAAAGTTGCGAAAATACTTGAACAAATATACACTATTCAGGAGTCAAAATATGAGGCAGACCAGATCAGGAGGTGCGTTGAAATGTACAGAGAGATCAAGTATTGTGAGACGGAAGAAGCGAGGACAGCACTGAGACACAGTTCAAACGATTATGCTGAACCTGAGATTCTAAACGATTTTCTGTTGAAGCACATAGGCTATATGTGGGAAACGATAAAACCGTATTTATGAACAATGAACCTGGGGACTCTGAGTATCATGACTTTGGAGACATTTAGTGTGTTATGATGTTTCAAGTTTTTGTAGATAACGATTCAATTGTAAAATAAACATGAAAAAATGAAATATTCTTTGTCTTGTGTTTTCGTAAATGTGTAAAACGCAGCAAATATAGACAATAGTTTATTGTGTCACCAACGGTTAAGACTTGCCATGTTACTGTTGTCAAAACATTTGAATTACATAAACTGAATGAAATTAACTTGACACTATATTAGTGAAATATTTTTGAACCTCTTAAATAAAGTATGGCTCACAACAACGGTAAAAAAAACTCAAAATGTATTTCGTATGATAAGAGACTCGGAAAACGTTTCAGAGCTTGCCATTGGTGCGGTGGCTACAGTAACATTGACTATCTCTTGCTCGTTATGAAACAATGTGCATTCGAACATTCCGCGTGTCCAAGCTGTTTTGATAAATACAACGGCTTTTGTCCCGCTTGTTGGATAAACCACCCGGCACAAAAAATGAATAGAAGAAACATAAAACGTTACTACAAAAGATTGGGTAACTCAGAAGGAAAAGATTATCTGGCCAGAATCAAGCAAAGCGCAAGAAAACAGTTTAAGCACAACGTTCTGAGATTTGCGTTTCTAAGACTTAGGATAACAAAAAATTAACATAAAAACGAATGCTTTGAAATTGCTTTTTATTGAATTTCGTAATATTCACTTGTAAGTGGCAGAAGTAAAGTAATTCATGAAAAATCTTGAGTGTTTTCGTTGAATAGTTCCATACAGGCAGCTTCGTCTAAGGATTGCAGGTTGTCTGTTTGAGATTTCAAGCGCAAAACTTCGTCTTCCAATGCCGTGTTATTTTGCTTAAGCTGATTGTTTTCCGCAGTCAGCTGTGACAGATTCAATGTCAAGCGTGTAACTTCGTCCTGCAATAGTTGACTATCGTCCGTATTCGAGTTGTGCACATGAGTTTGCTTATATCGATCGTTCTCTCTGATCAACCTAAACACCTTTTGCTGTAGTGCGCCACATTTCTTGCGATACTCGGTCGTTTCCAGTTTGTTTTGCAGAAATGTTTTTTCGATATTGTCAAGTATTGAGACGATTTCTTTGAACGTAGACTCGTGCTTGTTATCACCCATACATAGTCTCGCTACGAAGCCGGTAATTTGTAAATTAAGGTTGCTTATGTCCGTCATATTTCTATTGTGAGCGAGTTCAATGTCAGTTTTATTTTCGATTTATATCATGGAATGCGATTTACTAGTGAATTATTTTATTCTTATTATAAGGGCTGAAAATTTGTTACTTGTCATACACATTCTCAAACAATTATGTCCAGTCAAGCATCGACACAGCAAACAACGCCTTGTGAGAACACCAGTGAAAACGAGCAAAAAAGCGAATCTTGTTCTCAGCAACCCATGAATGATATCAATGAATATGAAAAAATGATGGAGATGGCAGAAGATTATTTGCGAGATGCTGAAGAACAAAAATCGAGCGAAATCGAATCCATGCAAGATGACAACCCAGACGGGGCAGTTTGTTATATGAGAAATTGCTGCGTTTGTGACGGTTACTGTTATGATAGTGATAATTTTGAAGACATTGAGACCGTAGACGAGGAAGTAAAAATTGACGAAATTGAACCAAGTATTTTTGTGAGCGAAAACAAGAATTGACATTAGTTTTCAATCCGCTCAAACATGATGATACTTCATTAAGTGCTTTCCGAATGAAAAGGTTCAAACAATTGTTTTGATGTTTTAACTTTGAATAAATGCGTTGAAATGCAATTTGATTGTTTGTTTTATATCGATTGAAAAATAGAAGCATAGTAACATAGTAGCAAGCACTGTACCTAGCATTGTAGATTGCATGGTCCATGACTTAAAATAATGCAATGAGTGGAACGTATATAGTTCATATATAAAACTTATCTTTTCTTCTCATGTCATACTTGTCAAAACCTACTGATCTAGTATATATACAAATTATGGGAATCAAGAAAATCATCAAAACGTGTTTGAAGAAGTTGCTCAGAAGGTCTGATGCAAAACAGAAAAACATGGACAGTGTGCAATTGAATGCAAACATCAATATGGCAACTGAAATCCACACGTGCCCGAAACTTTATCCATGTTTGATTTGTTTCAACAAGGGGGATGCTGAGAAAACAGAACAGAAAGCCCCAAGCCATCAGTGCCCTGAACTGTACCCCTGTTTGGTGTGTTTGGTGCAAGAAGACTCGTCGAGTGTTGACAAAAACTTACAAAGTTGTTGAAAAGCTCAGTAGCAGAGACTTAGAGAGAAATGAGAATCACGAAGCACTTCGCCAGTTCTTCGCCAGGCGTGGGAGGCAATTTGTGCCAAAACAGTTTTAACAATAAATTGAGTGATGAACAGACAATGAATAGTAACAAAATAAAATGTATGAACTGTTCGTGTTTTATTGTGTTTATCTATAGTAATCTAGTTGGGATCACTTAAGCTTCAAGAACAACTATGCTTGCACATAGTTATCAAACGAGTAATGGTCATATGGTCATATATATATGTGCAAATCGCTATGCATAACTCCTCAAAGATACACAGAATGTATCGTAAAATGCTACAAAGTACGATACTTAAGCAAAATAAAACATGAAATAAAGTAAAACAATCACAGAATAATGTTACGATTTTCGGTACAAGCTATACTGAGCTGATTATTATAAGGGAAAGTGTTGTCTGTCGTATTCACTTGGATACGGTTGAACCATGTAAACAATACTCTTTGTGTGTAAAATTTGGGATATTTTCTGTGTTTGAAGGTACGACCTTGGTAGTTATAGTTTCTATAATGTGTTCGCGATTGAATCAAGCCGGGTTTATGCATATACAAGAGATATAAATGATTTTACGAGGTTTTAAACATTTCCAATTTCAGAAAATATTTCTACTTTCGATTTCGTTTTTCTGAAAATGAACAAACTTTTTTTTTCCTATTGTTTAATTTCATAAAACGATACATAATACATGATTAAGATAATTTTAAATTATTTTTAATGAGTGTATTTTCTTTATTTTCGTAAAAGTTTAAAAAATAAATAAATAATGCAATTCATGGAATGATATGACGTGATATGTATGACGTCATATTGCAGAGTTCTCGCTGTGCGCTGGTCGGCCATCTTGAAAAATAAATTGTGAAGGTCGTATTTCCAGCTTTCCTGCGGTAAGTATGACATGAATGTTTAAAAGTTTTATGAGAAATTGTGTCTAAATATATGATGTATCATATTACCAACAGGTTTTGTCGATGTGTGCATTGAATTACGTAAAAACTTATGTCAAAAGAAATTGCTCCCAGCTCGTTTTAGAATGTTTCGAACATTCTCGAAGCCGATTTTAGAAACTTTAATTCTCGGCTAGATATGTTGAAAAACATAGTAAGCAGTGTTAATTCATATCTCTTGTCTTGTTTATGTCATATTTTGAATGATTTTAACTTTGTTTAGGGACCAAACTGACAGAAATAAGAAATGACAAATCATGCAAGATTGATAAATATCTTCTTCTATTTCTTTGTTTGAAAAATATGTTGAAAATTATTTTTTTTAAACCAGAGACGGCAGTTCAGATGCAGTCGTCCTGTGTGTCAGAAAGCTGGTGATCAAAATGGTTGAAGGCAGTACCCAAGAAAGTACATTTACAAGTAAGTAAAATCGCTGAAAATTAATTCCATGAATTGAACTGTCATATCATAATCTCAGTGCTTAGTCTGTTTGGAAATATGCTTGGAATAATTTTTATAAACTGATAATTTATCTAATAACAGACACTGTGTTTGATTTATTACATTGAACTGCTATTAGATAAATTTTCAGTTTGTGTTTGATATCTACCAATGCCATAAATGCATAATTTTGTTCCTGTTGTGAATGATAAGAAATGTTGGGAACATAATACCTTCTGCATGTGAACAGTTTTTCTGTTTCTGTTTGTATGTAGGAAGTATTTTGTTTTCAGGATTATTTCAACATTGTTGATGTGGATGAAATGTGCACTTAGCCATGCTTTTAATGGAATGAAAAAAGTAAAAAACTAACAAGCAATATGTACAGTTTTGTTGATAAAATGTTTTGTTTCAGAGTTGTGAGGAGTAACCTAGCCTATATAACCTGAAGCTCACCCAATATGCAGTGTGTTCTGCTCTGTCAATAACAAGTAAGTAATTTCACCAAATTTCATCAGAAACAAATCTCAAAGTTGCAATGAACAGTAAAGTTAACTCATCTTGGTACTTTAATTTACTGAAACACTGAACCAACATGATTTGATTTTGCTCTTTGTACTTATTTCACATTATGGTAGCAAAATTACAGCTATGTGTCAGATTCATGACATTTAGCATTTGTCATACATTTCACTTTATTATTTGTCAAACCAAATGCTAAGTGTCAAATCCATTCATGATATTTAGCATGTGTCATACATTTCACTATAATATTTGTCAAACCGAAAGATGAATGTCAAATTATTTACACATGCTTAGCAGTTTATCATACATTTCACTTTATTATTTGTCAAACCAAAAGATGAATGTCAAATTATTTGAAGATGCTAAGCATCTTATCATACATTTTACTCTTTTTATGACAAATCGACTCACAAATTTAAGCAAACCAGGTGACGATGTACAAATAATTTAGGGTGACGAGCTTTTTGGTTACCTCGCCCAGCCCAACTAAAAGACTTAAAGTATATCTATAAGTCTTTTAGTTTGGTCGGGCGAGCGAGCCAAAATCTCGTCATCCCAAAATATTTGTACATCGTCACTTTGTGTGCTTAATTTTGAGATTCAAATAAATCGTTCTAAATTCAATGTAAAAAAAAGTTTCATAAGGGGGGTACTCAGTGTGAAAAAACTACATCGCTTAAACGCAAATGCGCTTTGGTAAGTATATAGCTAAAAAACGAATGCGCTATGGTGAAAATCCAAAGTCAAAAATTTTGAAAAAATTGAAAAGTTGTCAAAAAAATCATAATTTTAAGCACGTTGTTAGTGTACTGCTCTGTCATTTGTAAATCAAAACTGAGAGAATGGTTAATATGTTTTGAGACTAAGCATGTACAACTCACTGCAAATATTCTTTGGTGGTCAAAGACTTAATAGAAGTTAATTAGCCAGTGTTCATATTTAGTAAATGAAAATTAGTGAGTTGAAGCTTATATTGTTAAGTTTTATTGTATATCATCTGGCAGGGAAAACAAGATCATTTAAGATTCATGTTTTTGGTGGCAAACAAATTGAACAAGTATTGTTCTTATTTTACTCATTGATGTTTTCATTTTTCAACAGAAATGTTTTGTTTTTTCAGCTTTGTATGGCTGGTCTGACCTCAGTGGAAGTTGTTCGTTTAAATGGTTTCGGGACATTGAAGTAAAACAACACGAGGTAAAATACAAAGTGCTTATTTATTTTTTAACTTGTTTATCCAGTAGTATATGATAAACAGTTTTTGAACTTGTTCATCCAGTATTATATGGTACATACAACAATAATGTAGAATATTAAATCACTGAGTTGCGGCTTCTCTGAACAAACATCTGTTCACTTTATATCCACAGTTTTTTGAGAAACAAACAGGGCATCTGTTTTCCCAGTTTGTAGATTTTCTCGTTTTGCAGAATGTCCCACCAAGAGTGAATGGCTGCCTGTTTGCTTCAGATTCCCAGTCCTCCTCGCTGATGATTTCTGAAGTCCTTACGCAGTCACCCCAGTCTTCAACCTCGGTTTGTACAGGTGATAATGTTTTTGAACCATAGTTCATTGTCATGTCATTGGAGTTGTTCAGCTGCTCCAGTTCTGACTGTAACTCTGTTTTGAGTACAGCAAGTCTAGCCTCAAGAATGGCAATTCTTTTAATTTTGCGATTAAGTCTCTCCATTGTACAGATCATAAATTGCTGTAGGTTTCAAGTTTTCTAATGATATTAAGTATGCGTTACATATTAAATATGCACAAAAATAATGCATTCGATCTGCATTTCACAAGTGTAAAACATCACAAATGAATGGTATTTCAATCTACTTTTTTGTCAAACCATATGACATTATTTGTTCATAGGTGAAAATAAAGATAGAAAATACAAGCTATGCGGGATTTGGCTTGTTCTCTGTTCAATCGATTAAAACATGCGTATGTCAAAGCGGACAATTTGTGGATGCGATTTAAACTGGACGAGAGGATTTCCTGCACCAAAGGTTTTGACAAGATATGTCAAAACAATCTGCTGGAACATTCAATTTGTACAAACAGGACTTTTGGCGATTTTTCCCGAATGTGCAAAAAGTACGCAGATTGACGAAACTAGCTCAAGTGACATTCATACAGACATTTCGTCGCTGAAACAAGAATTAGAATCAATAACGATAAGTAGCCAAATTTTGAAAGATCAATCTCATTCCATCGACAGCAAATTAGTGTTTAATCGGATGAAATTATTTTCTTAAGCACAAGTGTTCTATTCGGTCGATTGATAAAATTGAAACACACTTGAAATGTTTGGAAAAAAGGATCGCATATTTGGTGTCAGCGAAAGCACGAATCAATGTGAAGGAATTATTATGCCAGAGAAACAAAGCGAAAAGGATATACCTGCTGCAGTGCCAGAGAACCTGTTTCCAGAAGTAAAAAGATGTAAAAAGGATATACCTTCTGATGTAAAAGTAAAAATACAAATAATCCAATTTTGCAGAAGTTATCAAACTCGCTGTTCGATGAATTAAAACAAGCGATCGCCAACGCAAACAATTTGTTAAAGCGATTCAAATCCTACGAAAAAATTCCTGAACGCAAAGAAATAATAACGGATACCAAAACAATTTGCTGGCATATACAAAATGCCCAAAAAGTGCTTTTGTCAATTTTTCCCGAATGTCAAAAAAAGAGAGTCGTATTCAACGAAGTTGTCTCAAGTGATACTCGTACAGCCATATCATCGTTTATGAAACAACTTGAATCAATCCGGAGTCATAGCGAAACTTTGTACCGGGAATGTCGTTCAGTTCGCTGTAAAGTGGTTTACACAAAGATGAGACATTTATCCATAAACATGAATGTTGTATTCAGTTTATTAATAAGGTTGAATCGATTTTGAACATGTGTATGGACTAGTAAATTTGAAAATAACGTTTGAGTTTTAAGTTTTAATTTCATTATTTTTGTACGATATAAATGTGAAAATCTTTCGCATTAACTATACATTTGCATCTTCACCATGGAACAAGGTCATTCTGCCAAATTCTTTCTTTATTGTCCAAATTTATCGAAATGATTGAGGAAACAAGACAGCATTGTGCAATGTTTAAATCTCGCCTGCAGAAAAACGGTGTCAAATGGTTTAAACTGTCATGCCATAAGGTTATGTAAATGTCAAAAATTCTCGTGTGACGAACTTCTCGAACGTTTTGCAGAACATAAAACTGATAAACAGATTAGTTTGGTGGAGTTTTGCACCTATGATAAGAATATGGCGGCTTTGACAATCGCAAACGGATATCATCAAATTTAGACATAGGAAGAGAACTTTTGTGTCACTATGCTGCGTTTGGTAAGGATAAGAACATTTTCAAAAAGTTTGAAACTCAGCGTACGGAATCAACAACATTCCAGGCGAATCATCACCATCATTCAAGGCAAACTTGGAAATGAGTAAGGATATCGCTAAGAAGCCAAATATTGGGCTTGTAGTGCCTCAAAAACTGGCCTCCACGAAGTTAAAATATAACAAGAATATGAATATATCGTCTGAGGTGAAACGAAACTTCAAAAGAGTCCACCTTACAAGAAATGTCTTGTAATCTGATGAATGACATTAAATATGCACTTTTTAAAGCAAATGGTTTGCAGAAACGATTTCAAAACCGACGATCCCAAACAAAAGAAACCTATAAAGAATGCGAGCAAAATTGCTGGCGCAATCAAGATGTGAAAAAAATTCTTTAAAGATTTTTCCGGATTGTCAGAAGAACAGAATAGAGTTCGAAAAAGAAACCTCAACAAATATACAGTCACAAATTTTATCGTTGAGATACCAACTGGAACGTAACAAAAGTGCTGCTGAAGCTTTACACACGAATGCTGTTCTGTCCGTGATAGCGTTGTGTTTCAAATGTTTAAACGCATTATTAACAAGCATACATGTTGTCTTTTATTACTCAAAAAAATTGAAGAATTTGTTCTTGAAATAAAATGTTGAAATGAAACACACACAGTTTTAGTTTCATTATTTTCTGCACTAATAAAGGTGAATATCTCAGTGTCGATTATACACTTCAAATCATGGAACAGAATCACTCGACCAAATTCTTTTCTCTTCTACCCGAGTTTATTACAAAAATTCATGAGACAAAACTCAAATGTAAAAAGTTGAAAAAAATATCTAAGAAAGAAATTCTGGTTCCCTGAGCTGAATAAACCAGCCAAAGTACTAAGTAAATGTCAAAACGAATCGCTCGACATTCTTTTGAGAAATTCTAATTTTGCACAATATAAAAAAGATAAACAGTTTAGTTTAGTCGAGTTTAACAACTATGACAGGAATACTATGGCTTTGACAATCGCCAACGAGATATCATCAACAATAGACTTTGGAGAAAAGCTTGTGTACCTTTTACTCTGCATTTGGTGATAACAAAGCGGTGTTCGAGAACTTGAAAATGATTGTACAAAAGCAATAAAGGCAGAAAATATCATACAAATCATACAACGCGCATTTGGAATCTGCGAAGATACCATTCAGAAACATCATCATGTGCTTATTATGCCACAGAAACTGGCTTCAGAAAAAAGAAACGCAAAACGGTATACCTTCTGCGGCGAAAACTAAACTAAGAATAATCAAGCTTTGTAAGATTTGGCTTGTTCCCTGTTTAATGACATGCAAAATGTACTCGTCAAATCAAATAATTTGTTAAAGAGATTCAAATCTGAGAAATTGTTCCTGAACAACGAAATATTTTGGTCAGAGATGCCGGAATGTTTGCCGGAATACACAACATGCGATTACAGTGCTGTTGTCAATTTTTCCCGAATGTCAAAAAAACAGAGAACTATTGTATGAAGGTGTCTCAAGTGATATTCATACAGATATTTTATCGTTTAGGGAACAACTGGAATCAATCCGAAGTGACAGCGAGACTTTACAACAGCAATGTCGGTCGCTCAGGAGCAAAATATTATACGAAAAGTAAAACTATTCCTCCAAAGTAATAAGTCTTCTGTATGGTTGGTTGACATGATGGTGAAACTGATTTGATCACAAATAAATTTTGTTCTTGTCGCCATGTGACCATATATTTTGTTGTAAATAAAATTGTAATTTGCCGAAAGATATATGTTATTGTAATTTCCCTAGTCGTAGTTTGTGATGAACAAGGAGTTAAACATCCAGATGAAGTCATGCTTCTTCTTGAAATCACTTGCTCCTCCAACTGAATTTTCTCATAATGATGTAAATGAAAACACACAATAATGAATACGGACACAGCGATGTTCTTCTTGAAAATTTATACGTTTGATACACAAAATTCACAAAAGTAATGTTATTCACATTAGTTTGATTGAAAAGTGTATGAAAGTTGTATTGTTTCAAACGATTATATCCACATAAAGGGCTACCGACACAATATCAAAATGATCAGTGATGATGTTAGGATGTAATTTGTGAAATAATGACATCGTGGCATCGTCCTTAATTTTCACCAAGAATAAGATCAACACAAGTCTTGATTCCACAACCTGATTTTGAGTTTTTTTCTGACAATAGAAATTGAAATCGTTCAATTTGAAATTTATACTCTGTAAGGGACTGAAAAATACATAGCTGGCAATCATGATCTTGCTTGCTGTAGAACGTAGAGAACAAATTTACATTTTCATGATCTGAAACAGATTCTTCAATGTCAAGATACATGTTGTATGACTTCTTTTATATCATTGAGTGATATCTATAATAGCATTTTTTAACCCATTTCATTCGAAATTATTCAGAAGGAATGTATATTCTTCGTATGTTTTGTCAAAAGGAATCAACATTTTTTTCAGTAACATTAGAAGAAAAAAAGTATTAAAAGATATCATTTTACAAAATATATCAGGAAAGTTGAAACTATTTTTTACCGTTTATTAAAATCGATTTGTTAATGAAACAGATATGTATATTTCTCATATTTTTTGTCCAAAGATTTAATTTAATTGTTTTAATTATATTTTGGTAAAAAAAGTATTTAAGGGTCTTGTTTTACAAAACATATCAGGATTGTTGGAAACTTTTGAACGAATAATTTAAATCAACTTTCCTCATTTTTTTTTACCGTTTTTTTTTTAACACGCGGTTAGAGAACCACGCCATAAAATTTAAATTATATCCGCGTCGAATATCGCGTCGTTAGGTAATCCCTTGCAGTCTAACAAATTCACAAGCTAACTGAAGGTGGTGTAAGGAAATGCCTATCTACTTCGAGCGGGGTGTTTACTACCCGGTCTTCGCTCGGTAGATATAAAAAGCATATTGCACCTGCAACTTTTAGCTGGTCTTTGTTTCTGAAAAGTGGATTTGAACATGTCCTCGAAATAAGATGATTTGTGTCATTCAAGAATGCTCCGCAGTCTAACAACCTTGTTGAAAGTGTACCATGATGATGACTAACTGGTTTGTCTACGGCAAACGGGTGTTTACTACCCGGTAGGCTATAATATTGTTACCAAAGGTCATCATCGAGTAGAAAACGCGGACAGCTGGTGGTTGATTCTGCATAGTGAGTGAGAATGGCATGAACTCTCTTAATTTCTATTCCCATTTGTTACTTTTCAAAGATCTCAATAACCTGATACGAATATTTCGGCCTATTCAAATGTCCCGTTATGTGATTGTAGATGTGTCCACCCTAGAGTTTCTCTAGTTGGGACTCGGGAAAGTTTATACTTGCATCTACAGAGGGTAATCTCATCTACGGATGGGACTCACTAACTCATAATCGTATCTATATCTTGAGATCCGAGGAAGGTAGCAGATATCACCAACATCAATTTAAGCCTTGAGCATTTCATCCGCATCGAACTTCGCGTCGTTTTTTTTTGTTAAAATAGCCTCAAACCAAATGACCTTGTCATTAGGTAATCCCTTTTAGTTAAACGGATCACAAGCCAACTGATAAGTTGGTGCAAGATTTGTCTGTCTACTTCGAGCGGGGTATTTACTACCCGGTCTTCGCTCGGTAGATATCTAAATATTCCGTAAAAAAATGAAATTGTATCCGCTTCGAATATCGCGCTGTTATTTTTTTTGTTTAATAACCTCGAGACTAAATGATCTTGTCATTTATTAATTCCTTGCAGTCTAACAATTTCACAAGCTGACTGATAGTGGAAAGATAGTCTATCTACTTCGAGCGGGGTATTTATTACCCGGTCTTCGCTTGGTAGGTACTGCTTGCACTTGCAACTTTTTAGCTGGTCTTTGATTCTGCAAAGTGAATGATGGTGGCATAATTATTTGGTCTTAATGAGGGTCGTGGCGTGTTTTTCTTTAAAAATGTCAATGGGAAATCAAGTTAAAATGACAACCCATTGGCATACCCACTATACCGCGTGTTTGTTTTCGAGGTGGGTAACTTGACCTAAGCCAGTCACAAGTCTGGTTGAAAAACAAGGAGTGACCACTTTGAAAACGATATCAGAAAATTGTATTTGTTGGAAATATTTATCGTTGTAAGATAAAACAATGTATATTGTTGACTGTCATAATCGTATTGTTGATTTCAATTCTTTTGAATGGATAAACACATTGAATAGTTCACCAATGTTTTCCGTGGATAGTTCTGTTAACACCATTCTTTGGGGTCAGATTCCTTTCCACTCCAATATCGTTGGAAATCTCTTGCTAAGGGAAGAAGTCTTTCTATGGGAACGACTGTTTATGAAACACTCCTATGACTTTATGGAACCAGTTAATTTTTTTAACCAAAATTCCCTCAAAGATAGAACATATTCATTTGTGAAAAGGTCTCAAAACGAAGCATCAACGTGCTCGTTTATAAATCAAGTTTTGAGGCACAAGCCCAATTTCCTGGATTTTATTAGTTTATATCATAAAATGGCAAAAGCTGAGGACATACACTATGAAATGTTTCAGAAGTCTTTTTTCTTTGAAATTTTCTTTCACTTACTGTCAAAAGAGGCACTTGTTTGTAAACCCGTTTTCCTTGCCATTTGTCGTTCCTACATGGGACTTGATATTTCAGAGTCCTTTTTGGACGGTATTTTAAGCTATTATACTCGTAAGTACGCGTATATGATTATTCCGAGGAGGCATGGAAAAACCTTCATGACTGGATCGGCCTTCGTCGCCCTGTTGTTCACTTACATGGCTAGTGGTTTACGAATAGGATATTATTCCCATACGAAAGATTTGTCCCAAACTGTGAAAAATTATGTGATTTCAAAGTGTAACGAATGGAGCACTAAGCTCACTCAGTCAAGATATGATATAATGACTCCTACAGATTCGATTCTCGTGAAAATCTTAAACGGGCAGAACACGACAGTATTTACAAACGCGAACGCGAAAGACGATGATTTCAATTGTCTTGCTAAGTTCAAAAGTGCCAGAAATGACAATGCTTTGAGAGGGGACGATCTCCATCTGCTCATTGTTGATGAATCATTTTCTATCAATAAGAACCGCTTCGGGACAATCTTAGCACATGGACAGAAGACTGACAATAAAATCATTTTTCTGACATCGCCGGTGAATCATAAAGTGGAGACAATGTGCGAAGTGACAAGAGGTTTGAGTTTGAGAACAGATATTAATTTCTATCATATCTACTACTTTTGTAACAATGCTAGTCATTTACAGTATTCTTCCAAATATCCTGCATGTCCACGTTTGATCTTTTATAAGCCGGATCATATCAACATCAATGAAACGAACAGGTATTTAACCAATCTGTTGGCACAATCTAGCACAAGCTACGATGATGAACTTGGCATTGTATCTCTTGCTGGTACTCTGAACAGATTTGGGACGGCTAAAATGTGTCCTTTTTCCGAACGATTGCTATCGTACATGAAAAGCAACATAAATACTATCGACGACTCTAACTGCATAGAAAACGTATTTATTTACTTAGATCCAAACTATTGCGACTCCTTGCAAAGTGGCATAGGTCTTCTGGCCAGTGGCATGACAAAAGAAGAATCCCCATGTATTTTGTATCTCGATCACAAATTCATTCAGTCTGAAGAATTAGGAAAAGTAAACGAAATCATGGTAAAAATGTTGTTGCGATGTATACAGCATGTTTCGTTGGTTGCGTCAAAAAAGAGAACATTCGATGGAAACAGAAAAATAACACAGCGAAATATTTTTGTTGCAGTTGAGAACAATTCACAAAGGAACAGTGTTGTTATAATCTACGAAAAACTGAAAGAGTGTTTGATGAATGCTGAAAGCAATGTTTTTCTATACTATACTCCAGTTGAAGATCGATCAACGAAACGAATGATTAAGCGTGCAGGTTATAGTTTGATCAACAAATTGACAATTTTTTCACAAACGATAGTGCTTTTAAACGAAAAGTTGATATGGTTTTCAAAATTGCTTCACTCTCATTACCTGAATGAGGGCGAGAAAAACGAAATAGAGTACCTAAGACAAAACATGATTGAATTTAAATTTTCTCCTGAAGAAAAGAAATTCAGTGGTAAAAGTCATACAACGACGGATGATCTTATAGTGGCACTTGTTATGAGTGTCTATATGGCAAAGGTATTTACTCCCTCTGTTGAATTAAGAAATTGGCTAGGTCTTACATGTTGGACTCAAATTTCTGGCAGAAAATTATATCTATGATGTCGTGAATGAAAATAAAATGATATAAGTGTACTTGTTCTTTGTTGTTGATTAACAATCTTACAATGCCCAATCGAAAAAGAAAAGCACCATCAAATGATATAGATCCTATAACGAAAAAAGTCATTATCAAAGATCACGGCACAGTTTTAGAAACAAACCAATTATATTGGCCATTTGATCACATTGCTCTACTCGGTAGAGGTTCGTTTGGGAATGTTCAGTTGTTTTACCATCACACAAAAGGTCACCTGTATGCTGGAAAACTCTTTAAAAATGAAACAGAATATACGAAAGAACTTTCCTTGCTCAAAATGTTCCATCATGAGAACGTCATAGAATGCGTTCATTCTCTGAGTGATACTTTAACGATAATCTTGAAAGTATATACCATAAATTTGGAAGAGCTAGTAACAAGGAATGTCGAAAATCATCTTGGACTCTCACAGATCCGCGTCATGTCATTAATCCGAGACATGACGCGAGCTCTAGTGTACCTCGTAAACGAACGAGCTGTAGTTCATCGTGACATAAAGCCATCAAATATTATGTTTGATGATTTACAAGAGATGTTTATTCTAACTGATTTTGGAATGGCCAACACGTTTGACAGAGAATCGTTAACGATAGAAGAGCCAATAGCCGGGACTATTGATTTTATGCGTCCAGATTTAATAGAACAATTACAATCACATAAATCAAACGGTGTAAAACAAAGCATCCACACAGATCTCTGGTCATTGGCCTTAACATTCTTCTTTTCAGCAACAGGGAGGCATCCTTACAAACCCGTTCGGTCAAAACTTAATTGGATAGGACTTGCACAAGAAAGACCAGATGGTTGTCTTTGGATGAAACTAAATCCTGACAACACAGCAGAGTACCATATCACCCTCGATGGATACAACAGAATGGAGAATCAATTCTTAAAGGATGTTTTTGAACCACTTCTTATATCACTCATGCGAAAGGATATAAAATTCAGTGAATACTTTGAAAAAGCGCGAACTACAAAATTAGATGGTGATATTGTATATGTGTTTGATGTCACAAACATGAAAATGCACACAATACAATGTGACAGTAAAGATAAATCACTGTCTGCTCTTTTAACCAAACTGCTAAATGGTCAAACGCATTTTATAGTTCACAAGAACGAGTTTCTTACCAATCAGTCAAGAGTCATACCAAAAACATCGTTTGATGAACCTCTACTTGTATGTAAAGAAACAAATATCGAAAGCAAAACAAACCTTCAAAAAATTCTTGAAGATCTTTTTGCGACTGAAACTGCGTTCATTGATAAGACCGACGTCAATTTTCAGCAATTTCAATGCTTATGTTCAATTGTCTTAAAGAAATTTGAACTGATTCAAAAATACCTTCATTTCATACGCCAGACAAGTGTTGTCCATCTAAAGTTTCTGAATAATCTTAGAACTGAGCTAGAGACGCGATTCCAAATGTTTGACTGCGCTATCCAAGACTTTTTCAGAGCACATTTGCCAAATCAAGATTTTCGTGAGTGTATTGATAAGTTGAAGGAAAAGGTGAACACGGCACTCCTGCCATTAGATGTGTATTCAGAAGATAAAGACAATTTAGCCCAAAACATATTTTATTTCAAACAGCATTTAGATTTCTTCGATCATCAAAAGTTGGGGAATAAAAGGGATCAAATTCAACAAACAAAAAGAGCAATGAAAACTGCTATGGATACATTAATACAAGTTGTAACATCCAATTGTTTAACGTTCAATAATTGGTTGAAATATGCTAATGAGAGAGTTTACAGTTTACAAGAAAGCAACGATGAAATAGCATTTGCGTCAGAACATTTAAATGGTTTGATCATTTCAGAAGTTTCAAAGGTTGGTACTTAGCCAATCTTACTGTCTTTTTGCCAATCGTTCTTCGTAAGAAACATCTGTCAGAAAAGCAAATTTAACAACAATGTACATAAAAATAAGAATAACTGTGATCAGAGACAAAGGTTCTGGTCTTTTGTCATAATTCGTGTAATGTTCGAACATCCAAGTCCCTAATAACTGTAACATTGATAGATGCGGTAATATAAGAGATTTTGTGAATCTACGGTAGCTACAGTCAAAGAAGCAACAAATTGCGCAAAATACTAGCATACCCAGTGATACAAGAGCTAATTGCGCATTAGGAATCAAATTACTTGAGATTGCAACCGCTCGTACGAGGTATGTTACTGACAACGAAAAAAGAACAAACACTTGAGCAAAGAGGTAATTTCCAAGTATTTGATAATTTATGTATCGAAACCATTCATCATCTTCTTGATCACAGGGAGTTTCGTTATTTTCCTCATCTCATTTTCGTTTAATGTATCATAGTCATAATAATCTCTGTTCTTCTTTTTACAACACAACAGCGGTAATATCAGTCTAGAAACTGTTTTAAAATGCATCCTTGTTATCATTGAATACATGTATTTCAGATAATACCGATATGTGATGACTAATGATGTGATAAAACTTATGAGCATCAGACAAAACATGCATATTTCTGTCGCTACCGATGCGTTGTAAACGTTGTGGTATAATATCATGCTGTGAATTCCATTTAAAATTAAAGAGTAGTAATGTAACACAAAAACAATAAAAAACTTCAGTTTGTAAAACTTTAAGAATTTCTTTGTTTTTATTAAACCGTATAGCAGAAATATTAAAGAAAATACTGAGATTTGCGCGTTGTTCAAGTAGACGAAATTATCCTTAAAGTACATAAGCTTCGACATGATAAGTTTTCTGTATATGTTGTCCTTTTCAAAGACTTAATAAATTTTTCAGTAGAACTCCGAAAAATGTTGTTCGAATGTATTTCTAGATAAAAGTAAATATTTTCCCGACTGTAACTGCGGAATTTCTGCTACCCGGCAGTTTGACTTAAGATGGTCTACTGTTAGTTCTCTGTCGCTAATGTGGTACAAATAACATCTGTCTTCATCTATCCCAATCAGATTTTGAGATGAAGAGTCGCATGTGGTCATACCACACTGTTTGTTCTCGATACTGTACAAAATTACTTCATCGGTTATGAAACGAAATTTGAAGTCTTCTGTAGACACATGTTTTAAGTCAGTAACTAACGTTTCGTGATCATTTGATGTTGTTATTTCACATACCAGTTTTAGGTTCTCATCACTCATGACCATAATTGTGGCATTATCGTTGCATAGAGCCAACCTCGGCTGTTTTATCTCATTTGATAATACTGTCTTTTTTAGAACGGTTTCAACAGAGTTTATCAACTGAATTTCCAATATGTCATTCTGTTTGTTGAGCAAAAATAGGGTGTCGTCTAAATACAACATCTATTAGTATCCATCATTGGAATCAGAGATTTTGCTTGTTCAGACGTATAAAGAGGACACCATTTTTCTCCATTGAAATACTTTGTGAATTTGTCACTTTTGTTGAAGTTAAGAACAACGTGCGGAAATTCATAGTCTTGTGTTAGTGGTTTTGAGCATTCCTTATAATCGCTTAATGTCATGAGAAATTCACTCAAATTGTTATGGGTATCTGAATTTGAATTAATCCGTATGGACTTTAATTCATGAGGTTTTGCCTGGTAAAGTCGTTTTTTTATGTGTCGATATAAATCGGAGTCATGCCAGAGTGAGATGTGATTAACGAAATCCACAACATCTTCGATACTACGCTGTTCGATAACCTCTGAGATATCGTCAGTTATGAGTTGTATATTCCATTTCTTTGCAAATTCATAAAGCTCAAAGTCGAGTCCCAACTTTATATTTGCACCAAAACTAAGCAAAAACCTTTTAAATCTTTTTAAAGCTTCTATTGACAATGCTGTCTCAATGCATTCGCCAATAAATTCAGAAAGACTTGGCGAAAAACGTTTCAAGATGAGGAAAGGAATGCTTATACTGTTACATTTATCTGTGGAAAGAAGCGTTATGTGGTACTTAAGATCTGCTTCGCAATCGTCGTCAAATATATCCAAATTCTGTAAACTGTGAAACATGCCGGTTTCTAACTGTCTTATATACGTAACAACAGGAGAAAACAAAAATGTATGACCATCGCCCGTTGGCTCAATGGATAACATGATGCCTCGATTTTCCCATTGATTCAGTGATAAGGGTCTAAATGAATGAGGCGTTGACCAATTATCTGTCTCAAAAAGAAAAATGGTTGTATTTAGTAAGTCTGCGGCGACATAAACATCTATGTATGACGCTTGAGATCTGTTTGCCGATGATCGTTGCAAATAATCACAAACACCTTTAAAACTTTCCCCATATGGAGCTTCCTCTCGAAACATAGAATGAAACCGAGTTTCGTTCACCTTAGCATATTCTTCTACAGCTTTTTTAATTACCCTAGCATGTATTTCATCAGCAAAAATTACAATGGATAGAGATTTGTAAAACGTATCTTCACTCGTTTCTAACGGATATGTAGTGAACTCAGACCCGGGCAAAACTTCGATAAAATCCTGTAGACCTGTAAATATCTCATTAGATTTTGCCTGCTTCAGTATTTTCTTTGCCAAATTATGTCTCTGTAAAAATGGAATGGGGAGTAAGTCAGTAGTTTGGTACACCATGGTTGCAGTAATACCAACCTTAGTTTACATAACACATATATAGATTTTTTGTATGTTACGATCAACAACAAGTTATAAGCTTGCACCAAGTATTTATTTGACAATTTACCAAAACAAACATCAATATTTTTGCATTCAAAATTCCAATGGAACGGTTAACATTCTATAAAATCACTAAATGTTAACATATATTACAACATAGTCTTTTTCAGTACGAAACGAAAATTACAGCCTTGGTCTTTTTGTGAGAAACTGATCTTCTTGATCGTCATCGTCGCTTGCAACTCCCATCGATTCTGTAATTGGTTCCTCTTCGCGAGCCCTTTTCCTGCATTTCACCTTTGTGTACATTTCCTTCAATCGTTTAGCCATAATGTTCACACGACTTTGATCGGTATTAAAATACTCTAAGAGTACAAGCTTTAGAAACTCGTAAATGCTTTCACTTGCAAAAAGTGAAGATGGAAATCTTTCGTCAAATTCTGAAAGCATTTCTTCTAAAACCTCAGGTGTGTAACGGTTTTCCATATATTGACCATCGCTAGAAAATGTCGATTCAAAAATATCATCGTAGATTTGTTTCTTGTGTTTCTTAATAAAGTTGGTATACGCTGCATCGTCCTCAAGCTTAAACTGTTCCTCATTGATAAACTTTGTAAGAATGCTTGAGGATGTTGAATCTTTGATTTTGCTCGATTTTAGCCCAAAAGGAACATAGAAAATTGGTGGTCCTGGAGTCATCAATCCGTTAGTAAATGTCTGTATTAATTTGTTTTGCCGATCCATGAATTTGCCAGCACATTTTTTAAACTTTAGCGATTTTCCTTGTATGTCTGCTGTAAATTCCTGTATGGAAGTATTTATCGCATATAGCGTTTCCGCTTGATTAAAGTCCTCGCATAAAAAGTTCTGTTTAAACTCGTATTTGTTGTTCGTTGGATTTTTCTCTAGAGCATTAAACGCGAGAAAGTTTACTCTGTCGTATGCAGGAACCCAATTGAGATGTTCAAGAAGTTTCATGATACTGATAAGCAACAAAATGTCTTGCCAAGTATCTACCTTAAACTGATTCACATATGTGAATAACTCATAATGTCTCGTGTCCAAGCATTTGTCTCGCACTTCATTCAAAACAAATCTGCAAAAGTCGTCAGTTTCAATTCCCAAGACGCTACTGGCTTGCCTTGAACAAAACGATTTAAAGAGATTAAAACTGTTATTGGTAGATGTGGAGGCAGCTGAAAGCTTTTTGTTCGAAAAGTTTTGAAACGCGTTCTGTTTTTTTCGTCCACCATTATTCTTTAATTCCTCGTACTTCCCAAACAGATTGATCTTTGTTTTATACGATGCCTGGCTCAAAATTTCATCCAGGTTATAATTTTCGACAATATTGCTCTGCGCATTCACAATCATATCGTCTGAAGTGTAACTTTTGACAGCTATTTTTTTAATAGTGATGTTTTTGAGGTTTTTGTGCTGAGATACAGCAATTCCTGATTTGTTGTCAATGAAAAGCGGCTTCATGCTAAGAAATACGTCGTTGACAGTTGTGTCTTTCAGGTTTGAGTGTTCATAAAGTAGCATGCTTCTCAGAATGTACATTAAACTTTCTGAAAGAAGCATGTTTGTAAATCCTTTGTCATACATGGAAGCCATTCTAAACACATTTCTTATCTCGGCCTCCACATTTGATTTAGTTAAATTATCAGCATCCTCATCCAATTCACGAAAATACTGTTCGCATGCACTAAGTGCATTGTCAATGTGTGTACATATTACTTCCATAATTTTCTCTGCTCTTTCATCTATATTCTTTTCGCTCGTTTTTCCTTCGTCAGCATAAAGAGATAAATCAAGCTGATAATTTTCAAGCAAATTTTTCAAAAGATCTCTTTGATGCTTTTCCCAGTAAACTGTAGTGCTATCGACGATTCCTTACTGGCAAGATTTCCAACTGGACCCGTTTTATTGAAGTTGTTAGCAGTAAAGAAGCATGTAACAGCCTCTGATCTTTCCTTTTTCATATCTCTACCTCCGGCCGATATATGTACAAACAAAGCTGGTGCATTTACCGCACATGTTTTTTGTTCACATGACTGGCACGCATGTCTACTTTTCACTTTGGAAAAATAAGTAACGGTTGTCAAAATGTGCGTCAACAAGCTGATATTCTCGTATACTGCATTGAATAATTGATCAAAAGGACTAGTATAATGTTCACACGTAACGACCGCTGCTTTGCCACGGTCCATTTCTCGTTTCGACAAATTGCGGGAATTGAAACATGATCCTGGTTCAAGAAGCATTAGGTTTTGAAAAAGGATCTTTTTCCTGATACTTTCATCACAATCGTGATCTGAGAGGATTGACGATGAACAATTGAAATCTTCGGTCTCTAAACTTCTGGATAGGTAGAGCATCAATGCAGATACTATATAGCTTTCGATGTTGTTGTCGTTTTTACACACAACATGTTTATGTTGGTCTCTCATCAAATTGAAAATGTTTTCAATATATTGAGAAATGTCACCTTCATGAGATTTCTCAAAGCCGACATAAAACTGGGTTAGTGTTAACAGTTCCCTCCTGATTGCCTTTGTAGCCGTTTCAGAAATATTAACATTGCTAGTTGCCGAATTCGTGTAACCATCAAATAAGGCTGGAATATTGTTCTGTACATTTACAACTTGTCTCAAACCTTTGTCACCAAATCGCAACTGCTTTTCCGACGAGTTTTGAAATTTCACCGAAGAAGCCTGGGTGAAAAATATAATGTTGTACGTTTCTTCATTTTCTTGACAGAATAATTCTGTGTCTGGATCCTCAGTCCCAAATTCATTTTCATCAAATGAAATCTTTTGGCAACATTTTTCGATGTGGTGTTTCACAGAGGTTTGCATTTCACCATACCTTTCAGTGTATCCGGGAAAAATTCTGTCGTACATATCATGGGTCGGCTTGTTGTCTTTCTCATGAACTAAAAAAGCAAACGGTAAAAAACTATCCAAAAATGGAACTTTGGCTGCTGATATTTTCTGCTCAATCAGTACATTATTTCCAACGAACATCTGCGGTAGAAATATTCCCGATGGGATGAGCGAAATATTCCGTGAGTATACCGAATTAAACGAATCTCCAAACAAACATTGCTTTTGAAAGTCATTGTACTGGATGTTATTCTTGCTAACTCTAAGCATGAACGTCCCTTCATTTATGCAGACTGACTTTGTGGATAATGTTGACTCAATATGTTTTCGTTCTTGCTCACTTGTCATGTTTATAGTTTTGCTGATATAAAAATTCGAAACTGTATAAATATTACACAGCCAACACACATTCATTTATATTATTTTTGTTACGAATATTGATTGGTGAAGAAGTGGAAGATTCATTATTTTCTTCAGTTGTTATAGATGTGTCATTGAGTGGCTGCGTCAAAATCACTGGTCTTATCACATCACTGTATTCTCTTTGGCCGGCGAAATTACATGCTACTTGTTTCTGGAGAATAACTGCGTCCGTATATTGGGAACATTGAAGAGATCCTAAGTTGATTTTTTCATTCAAACGGGCATTTTCGACTACAGTCTTCAAAGCCTTGATATTGAGTTGGTTGATAACTCGCTCTGTACTGGTTAAATCTGGATCTTTTAAATCTTCCTCAATCATCTTGATTCGCTCGAGACATACCATCTTCAAGCCGGCCGAATCTATATCTTCGTACAACAACTGAGATTCAAATTCCGATAACGGCGAAACATAATTCTTACCATTTGGTAAGAGTTGTTTTGATTCAGTACAGACATCGTCAGTAGTATCATCATTACTGTCATCGTTGTACATGTTTATAGTTACTAAAGGGTTTGACTTTCGATTTTTAACGTTGAATTGAAAAGGCATCATGAGTAAACAACACGATTTACAAGCGGACCACATGGTGCTCAAAGCTCTTATATTTCCAATTCTGAAATCAGATGAGCAATCGCAATATGTTTATCCAAATGATAGACCTATCCAGCTGCTGTACCTTTGTCCAGTTAAATCTGAAACCATACCAGAGACTGATTTAAATCTAATGACTTCTGGAAATGTTTATCTCTACATCCACCTTCTCACGAATGGAATGATACCGCAAATATCAACAGCAATACGATTATTGCAATTTACGAAAAAAGAATTTGTTCAAATAGTGAATGAAAACAGTTGTGTTTTGTCGGTTAATCGTTTAAATACCAATCTGTTAAAGGATATCAAGAACTCCGTATGGTTACTCAACAAAAAAGGAAAGCCGGTGTTTTCGCATAACCATATTAGATTGTATACAGAGCTAAATAGTTTTTTCCACAATCTGTACAGAAACGTCGACTTGGATGCTTACAAAATGTTTCTGGTTGGATACATCTACTTTTTCTTAGGGAACAAGAGTATCCACTGTTTGAAATGAAGCAGATGTTCGACATGTATAACCAAGGTTTTAAACCTGGCATTGAAGAGGACATGAAAGATAAATTCTATCTACTCAACTACCTCACCGGATTGTATTCTCATCATGAGTGTTCACTATTATATAAGAGAATGAGACAATTTCTGACTTTTGTTCAGAAGTTTCGGCACAGCACATTTATGTTATTTCAAGACATAAAAAGTGAATCAAAAACATACACACACGAAGAATCTGCAGGAGTCGTGTGTAGTTATGCGTTAACGAAAAGTTTTGACAATATTTCATCAGAATTGTTTTCACAGAGGTTTGACGAATGTAGAAGCGGCATACTGAACACATTTAAAACTACTATCCAATACTACAATAAGGAAAGGTATGATGAAATGACTACAGATATTCAGCGAGGATTAGTTGTTTATCAAGAGAAAAGTGGTGACCTTACACGATATTTTCTAAAGAAGTACGACGAACATTTATTTTCTTTTTCTACCAACCATAAACCTGAAAGAAGTGCTGAGAACTGCCCTATTACAACAACAAAGATCCATGCTTGAGCTACAAATTGAAAAGCATCCAATCCGCTTATTATGTGAGCTTATGTCTGGTGGGTGTACAAGTGATGTACAGTTTGGATCTGTGGAAATACTAAAACATAAGCCATTCAAACCAGTATTATCGAAGTGGAAGGAAAGAGAACACAAGATTGTAACACTCACTAGTTTAAACATTGATAGACCTATAACAAAATCAATTGTGGAAACAGTTAAGCGGCATTTCATATACCCATCGATCTCAAGCTATGTTAAGTACTGCATAGAACTTCTTTCACACGTGCGACAACACGAGTACTATTATCATGAAATCATTAATCCGTTTTTACCAATATATACCATTGCAGCGGATGTCGATATTTACGATAATGAATTTGTGCAATCGTACTATTTTGGTGAAAATCAGTGGGAAATGAAGCAAAACCTATTCGATGGTTTAAAACGGCTTGTGAAAATTGTGGCAAATGATGTGCTAAAAGTGCTTCCTCCGATAGATGATACAAACACAATATTCCTTATGTACGAGTCAATTCGTGACGATCTTGATCAAGTATCGAGTTCAAAATTTAAACTCGGAATAAGATTAGTTGTTAAATTTACAACGCTTGCTTTGAAGAACAGCTCTGTTGTCTGTTCATTTCTAAAGACTTTGGAAATGTTCAGAGGAATGATATCAATTTTAGCGGAGATAACCGATGAAGAAATATTTGATACAAATGTATATGGGCAGCCTGCGCACAGCATACGACTACCATTGAACATGAAATCGGATGGTTCGAAGGCTTTGCTACCAGTGTTTTTCAGAGGTCAAGAGAAAAACGTTCTTACCGCCTTGAAAATGACTACTTCATTTGCACACTCCAGAAATAACACGGATGATTTGACCAACATACATTACATTCATGAGCTGCAAGATCCATCTGAACAGATTCTACAAAGGTTTAACCTCGACAATGTTATAAAGGACATGTTCGTTGTGAAGAGTAAAACATATGTGGACAGATCAACTATTCAAGTAAATCAATTTCAGTTCACCGAACGACACAAGGAAAAACTAATAAAAGCTATTGATTTTTTCTCTGAAGGAAGATTAACGAGAAAATGGAACGCTGGCCACCTGAAACGTTTGCAAACAACTCCTATTCAGACAAGTGGAACAAGAGATGTTTACAACTGGGTATCAGGATTGAAATTTTGCGCTATCTCGGAACACAAAAACCCAGTCGGCAACCCGTGTACCTATTACATCAGAATCAAACAGAACGAGTCAAATAAATCCGTTCGATGTTTTTTGTATTGCCATTGCTTTAGCACGCGATGCCAGAATATTGTTGTTTCAAAATGTATATGGAATTCTAACATCGAAATACAATGATAATAAGCAGATCATGTGTTGTTTCATTTAATTTCAAAAATATTGCATATGTTCACGAAACATTTTTTTATTACAGTAAATAGCTTTCAGTATAATTTCATACTTAACCATGCTTGAAAAGACATTTGATATAGCCGCTCTTAAGACACGATTAGGAAAATGTGATACCATTACACTGGTCAAGAGTCCGCTTACAAACGTTGTTAGACGATCGCTTACCGATGTTTTATTTTCTTTACTCAAAAACACCAAATGGAAAGAACAGCTAACGTTTATGAGAAAACGTTGCGAGGAACTGATAGATTGTCTAAAGCCAGACTTTATTCAGGAAAGTGTGAAAGAGTATAAGACATGTTATGTTGATGACTCGGATCATTCAAATGTTTACAGATGTATTTCCTACCTTTTGTTTGGTACAGAAAACCTTTGGAAACAAATTTTGGATGCCGTTGCATTTTTCACTGAAGAAAATCAAGATAACGACTTTGCTTTGTTCAAAATAATATCTGATAATAACTTTGCGAACGCATCCGATTTTTTTAAAACATATCACTCCGAAGGTGCCAATGTTTGCTCCATTGAAATGACCTACATGGACATATTTTTCATTGGGAAGACCTTTAAAATGACGATTTTCTTGTTAAATGACGACTGTTTGTTAAATGGTTCAAACCCTCATATGTTCAGAACAATGCAGGAAAGATGTAGAATGCATCTTCACTCTATTGATACTGAGCGCATTCAGCCCGTTGTTAAGATGAATAAACTTCTGCCTGTAGTTGATAGAAGTGTAATGAGTGCTTCACCGTACGACTTTTGGGTAGTGCCATCCAAAGATCATCCTAAAAGTAAATCATTTTTAGAACTTAAGGACAAGTATGATCCGTCTACAAACGTGAAACATGACGCGTATAACAATGCTATTCTATCTTATTCTTCATCCAATTGTGAAAACCCTAAAACAAACACATTTTGTGGCGTCCAAAATCAAAACAATGAAAATTGTTCTAAAGAAATTTGTAAAGATTACATGAGCTACTATGATTCTAAGGCTTCTTCATCACCGCCTAGAAAAGCAATAAAAAGAAGATACGAGGAATCGTTACCGCAATCGTATAACACATCAACTGAGGGTGTCACTAAACTTCTCAATAAAGAACAAACCAATAAACTTTCATTGCCCAAAAAGGCAAAGAGAAGCACCTTTAGGGAGAGACCATCACTGAACGACAACCTTTTCACACCCGATAAACCGGTCAAAATAAATTCTACAGATAAATGTAATCGCAATATGAAGAGGCCTACAAAAAGACAACATGGTGAAAATGATGAAATAGAACATAGCGACGTTAAATATAGTAAATCATCATCTACAATGGAGCTATGTGATACACATCTGATATTACAACCTAAAGTAAGAACTGCACCTACAATGAACGCATCATCTACACCATTGTCCACACATTTTCGTAATGCAGATAAACCATTGAAAGTGAAAAAAAGCAGGAAAACATATCTCGTAAATGGAAAACCAGCAGGGGATATACATTTGATATACAAACGGTCTAGACATTCACGATACGATAACAGTTTGTCGGTCATCTCTTGTAAATTAGCAAAGGAATGCTACAGAAGCAGTTTTCACACCAAACCAGAAATTCCAAAAACATACAACCCGATTGATGATTCTTTTAAAGTCACTGAAATTAAGAAAGGGGATAAAACATTTCTGTCTGAATATGCACCATTTCAATACAATTTCAACGAATCTAGTTATGAGAACAATGGAGTGTTTTTTCATGGACCGGACGAAGTATTTGGGCAAGAAGCTGACACCGATGATTCCATAGTCTTAGGAGTTCTTTCGAAATATCACAATCAAGGTCACACGTATCATTGGAGTAGAAATGGACAAGAAATTTACAGTGGAATCGATGCTGCTGTATTACGTGTTACAGAACCTGGGACATATAGCGTTGGGATAAAACTGGACGAACAGTCTTTTCATAAGTACGAAAATCCAGTGGAGATAACACTGAAAGGTGGCGAAAAAACACATGAACTTGATCAGGCTGGAGAACAAATTAACGAGGATGATAGATCTCGACTTGCAGCTCTGATCATTGGAGAAAACATTAAAGTGAAAAAACTTCCAAAAAGATCGAGCAAAAGCAAAACATTTACAGTCCAGGAGGTGACAGATGATGGCAATAGCTTTTTTAGAAGTGTCTCATATCTCATTTTTGGTCATGAATCATTTCATAAGAAAATACGGGACTGTCTTCATCGGTATATGACAAATGATGATAACAACTATATTTTAAGCAAACTTTACCTAAAACTTACAGGACAAAATAGTGTTACTAGTTATCTGAAACAAAACGATATTAAATCCTACGGGAAAGAGGCTGATGCTATGGCCATTGCATCCACGGTATATATGTTAAATGTCCCCATCCACCTCTTTGATGGTGAAACATACACAAAAACGTATTTACCAACAGATACCAATTATCACGAAAGAGGACTAGTAATTCAGAGAACGCAAGGCTGGCACATAAACCCTATACTCCAGTATCATAAATCAAGTATAACAATCCAGGACAAAGCAGAATTTGAAAATGAATCGTCGATTCGGGCATCAATTTCAAATATCGATGCCCTGTCAAGTATCGAAAATGAATCGTCGATTCGGGCATCGATTTCAAATATCGATACCCTGTCAAGTATCCAAAATATGTCTTGGGATGTAGAGAAAAGTCGTGAAAAACTTCAAAGACTTATCGATCGAAATAAACAGTCTTGTTCTTCAAAATCAAACCAAGAATGTTCTTCCAGCATTCAACTGGCTAAAGATCTATCACTGAGTGACACAGACTCCTCGGATGACGAACATCTACCAGCATTTTTAATGCAACCTACCACAAGTGGATCAATGGAATCTTTGAATACGGATATTTTGCAACCTACCATAAGTGGATCAATGAATCCTTGAATACGGATATTTTAAGTACTAACATTTCTTCATCTGAAGACGAACAAACCGACGAAGAACTTGAGGAAGATGAATCTATCTGTTTTTATGCAAATCAACAGCCTAATGCTCCTACAAAACTGGTGCTGTATGTCAGACCTTTTGAGGAAAAGTCCATGGTAGAAAATATAACATGGGCTGTAAATAATGCTCTAAAAGAATCCACGAGAACACTTCCAAAACCAAAACTAAAAGTCCAAAAGTCCTTTACCAGTTCTGTTCAGACTCGTACTCAGATAGATGAATTTTTGAAAGAACAAGAATTTACAAATCTTGTATGGATGCTAAATGAAGATGAAAACCTTTATGAAAATGAAGACGTTGTTCGGCACTTTATCAACAGCATGATAGACGCCAGTCTCATAGACTTATTTGACGCTAGAATTAAAATCGAACAAGCATCTGATCACAAGGCAGAAATAATAGACATGCGAGTATCGCTGACAGAGTTAAACTCTGTTTTCTTTCGTGATATTGAATTAAACCATAACGATAATCTCCAGTTTGCCTGCTTGGCAGTACCAAATGCAGATGGAGCTGTTAACCGACACGTAGGTTATTATCACAATGGTACTAAGGACAATGCATGGTGTAAAATTGCAATCAATGAGGAAATTCTGAACTTAAAGCCCTTTCTTACAGCCAACAAGTATGTGACCGACAATAAATCACTGTATGTGTTATGGGAAGGAAGAGTTGCACATACGCTTATTTTTGAAAACAGCCCTATAAAGTGGTTTGATATTCCAGAAAATAATAATATGAACGAGATTGTTCTAGCCAGGACAAATCAAGAGAAGATTTACGCTATCGATTTAAAAAAGAAAAGGGTTTCAATAGTTGGGAATAGAGGCCTCACACCCTGGATTAAGTTGACAGAAATGACTCAATTTCAAGTTCCGAAGCTAAAATGTAGTCAGCTCATATTTGAATCGGATGGCGCTCGTGAAATAACATTTATAGGTAAGAAGAATGACAGGACCAAATCAACCGTTCTTATTGATTCGTTTTCACCGCAAGGGTCGTTCGTTCCAAAAGTACACGAGTTTGACATCAGATCAACAAAAAACGAATATACCGTCATTTCAGATATGAATAAGATAAAAGTTATATTTCCAGAACTTCCTAGGTAACGATACGAAATACATTATGCTGTTAGCAAGTACTATGAGGGAGAAAATTAATTACTTTTTATCGAAAACTTAATATGTTTGATCAAATATAGAGAAATAAACAGAGTTGCAAAATATTCTATTGTTTTATTTTTTCATCATGTTAACCAAACTGAATAATTGATTCAACAGCACCCACAACAGAATCTGCACTGATTGTCCATTCCTCGCGTAATGAGTAGTGAATCACGATCTTCAAATCACCGACGATCAGTGTAACTCCATCCACGGTTTCGGGTAGTACGCCATAGCAGGTTCTCACTTCTTTGTTAAATGTTGGGATGGAAGAGTGAAACTGATATCTTGCAAAGCTACTGTGAAGATACCGTGAGTGTGAAACTTTGTCCTTTGTGATGAAAATGGCTTTTTCATCGTCATTAAAAATCCCACCTACCACGTCTCGAATCGTGAAAGGACTTAGTTCTCGCACTTGGTGCTTGATCGCTTCTGGAAATACACTTCCCGATTGTTCATGTTTTAGAAGCACCATCTTCTGTGGACAAAATAGTGTCGAACTGTCAAAACTCAAACTAACGTCCATCTTGTCAATGGAAACTGCACGCTCAATCAGTTTCTTTGCAATTGAACACAAATCTGACAACTGTTCAAACGCAACTGGTAGTCGGTAGCACTTAGATGGTAAACGAACCGATGTGGTGTTCAACAGGTTACTGGCACAAAATTCACCACTGCCATCATCCACTTGAAACCATGATGGAAAGCGTTCTTGGTGAATGCGAAATTGTCTCTGTACAATTTGATTTGATACAAGATTTTGTTTTCTGCGTTTGTTCGCCTCTTGAATTTTCTTATCAAAGTTATAAGTGTGTCTGTCACCATTGTAACACCCGATGATAAAATATGATTCTTGAATTCTCTTAAGCTGGAATTTCTTTTTTTGAATACTCATGGTTGCAATATTTTGAAAGCAAATGATACATGATCTCAATATACTGGTATTATATGGTGAATAAAATAATGCAAACTTAAAAATGCTCTTTGCTCTTTGATATTGACGAACACAAACAAACAATGGTCATAATGAATGAACAAGAGATCGCACGTGTATTGAGGAAAAATGTCTTTGCTGCAATTTGTTTTTTTCCAAGGAGCTTGTTTGATCTTAGGCGTATCAACGCAGCTTCTTTATCAAAATTCAAAGATGAACTCACAACAATGCATTGTTATAGATTTACAAGACTAATAATTGAGAA
Organism: Mya arenaria; assembly: GCF_026914265.1. NCBI lineage: Eukaryota > Metazoa > Mollusca > Bivalvia > Myida > Myidae > Mya > Mya arenaria. The sequence continues at coordinate 55,792,748 of NC_069130.1, read as the reverse complement.
ATTTGGTTTAAGTAATCTTGAAATCGGAACTTTGTTGCAGAAAGTGTATTCCAAAACAGATAATGTATCTGTTTTCTTTCTAATCGCATTTCTTTGCGTCATATACTTCAAGAGAACTCAACATGAAGCATCAAGAAAAATCATCAAAATTTTACACATTATCCTGGGAGTTGCTTCTCGGTGTTCCATCGCAGAGCTTAATGTCTACTTTCCGAAGAAAAAACCTAATCTCATATCCATCAATGGACAAGCATTGATAACAATCAAAAAATTAACAGATGATCTCGAAACCAAGCCGTATTATAGATACAACAAACTGCAGAAGCAAATGAACCAGGTCAAAAATCTTGAATGGATACCTAACTGTAAATCAATACAAATTATGAATTCTCTGTGCAACTTTGTGTATCGGTACGATATTAGCAACCGAGTATTGCAAAAGTCTCAAGCTACATTTTTGACAGAGGAGTTGTTTTATCCTAAACAATGGTTAGATTTTGCTTTTTACTTAAAGCAAAGGATGTTAACACATCCTTCAACTAGACGTTTTGTGTTTGAATTTGTTAAAAATACCTTATGTTCACCAGAGGAATTTTATAACTTATCGTTCGCACAGTATATCGGTGACATTCTTTGCTGCTTATCTAATCACCTTAAAAATAAGGTTATAGATTTGACAGTTCCGGGTTGTTATTGCTTCACAAAGTGTACACAGACGGAACCAGAGCTGGAAAGGCTGTACGATAAGTGTCTAATCATTATCTGCAAAACCTGCAACCGTCCAGTGAATTATAGGTTCAAAAAACTGTATAACAAAGTTTTCGTAAGGAATGGAATTCACGATGTTGATAATTACATTTCGTGTTCGGATGGGTGTTCCGATTTTGAAGCTGTGGATTTGTATAAGTGTTGTGTAGAACCAAGTGGCAATATATCTTGTCATTTTAAAGGTCTGTTGCGAATAGAAAATCACAAACGATACATAACCACGGTATGTGCAACGGACAGACATTGTTCAAATGTCCTGACGTTTGAGAGTAAAGTCGGTCAGCTGGTTGTAGCAAAATGCTCTTCTGAACACAATCAAAAGAAAGCTACGTGTGTAGAAGTTTTGCAAGATCTTATATCTGACGATTTGACATATGCTGAGAAGTGTTCTTTTGTTAAAAACAACATGTGTGTGGGATGCGTGGTTAACTGTTTTGATATTTGCACAAAAACAAACAAAACGAAAACAATAGTGAGACGGATTTTACAAACAGAAAATCCCTAATATAATGCATTCGTTAACGCAGTGTGTACATTTTCATTAATTTTGTAGATTTTTGTATATGAAATAAACAAACTACCATACATTTGTTTATAATTTACAATGGTAGCTAAATGGTTATTCATGGTTGTGTTTTGTACTGCGTTTATCAGCGGTTTGAGTGATGGACCCTTTTGGGACAGAATCAAAAATGCGTTTGGTTCAACCCGTAATGTAGATGACTCGGCATCATCATACGGCTTACCCAGTTGCTACTGTTCGACATGTGATCCAAACAGAACCGTAGGAAAATTGTACAATGGGCTTTGTTATTTCATCACTCTTGAAGAGGACTTTTATTTGTCCTATGCATACATGGGCAAGCACCAAGTCGTTAAGTCATATTACCACCCACCATTGCTACAAAGCACAAATGAAAGGCTGTTGTTGATACAAATGGCAAACGAGCTTTATGCATCTAAACGAACCCAAATTTTCGACCCATTGAAAATAATTTACTATGATGACGGGCAATCCAATTACAATACCTTTAAACATCCAGTACTGGTAATAGGAGATGGCCGTTTTGGGATAAAATACGACAATGGAATGTTACCCGGTATTGGGCTACTTACAGCAACATCTGGGTTTTATACGAAGAAGCATCCATTTGTTCAACCAAAGATACAAACATGTTCATTTGATAACCAAGCAGCCCAGTATCAACGTGACTCGTGTGTCAAAGTATCCAACGACTCTGAATGTGACTTGTTCTCTATTTCAAGTACTTTTGATATGGATGCTGTTTACAATTACACGGTTTCGGAATATCAAAAGAATACTGTTGAACTTGCCGAGTATAAAACATACTATAGAATTGCACACGTGAATGAAAAGTTGACAAGTAAGTTTAAGAAGCTTGCAATTTATCCCAATACCAAAACAAATGAAAGCCAGTGCCTGTTTTTGGATGTGCAAGGAAAACGGATATTATATGATAACTGCTCTCTTTCAAGTTTAAGAATATGCAAGTATCCATCATCAATCGAAGATGAGTCTACTGAATTAAGAAACGTCAGTGAGCAATTTTTTGTGAATATTTTAAGAAATGTAAGTACATTAATTTTAAATAATACCTTGAATGGAAATTTCCGCTTTGATGGAAATATAAACTTAAATGAAGAGCTAAGTTCTTGGCCAAAGGTCGATGAAACCAAAATATCTTCCCCAGGATTAAGGAGCTGCTACTGTGCGGACTGTGATTCTTTTACTTCTGCCGGCAAAATATACAACGATACCTGCTATTTCATCTCCGAAGATTTTCGGGACAGAAGCAGCCTAAGGTCCAAGAACGAATTAATTTTAGATAGGTACGAAAGAGCCATCATCACAACGGAGGAAGAAGCACTTTTATTTCAACAGGTTAGTAGTGATTTTAATACGAACACGCTTGAGGATATCGTCGGTTTCTACACATCGGATGTTGAAATGGTATCTAAAATGATCAGTGCCAGTATGTCAAAAAACAATGAAAAATGCTTAATATTCAATATTGTAAAAGGTAATGTGAAGAAATGGTGCTTCTATAGGAACCCGATATTTCTTAAGACAAGTACATTTTACACTATGTTAGGTAAATTGGATGAAATTCCGTATGAACAATGCTCATTTGATTCAAATGCTGTACAAATGAACGGTCGACCAAGGACATGCATGAAAATATCAAATACCCATGTGAAAGTAACTTGGCACGTATTTTAACTCGAAATTATAATAATGTGTTTAGATATCTGGAAAACCAAACGCAGGAGGACGCTTACAACTTACAATATCACAAAAGTTATTTCAGGGTTAGTACTAATTCTTTCAACCATTATGTAAATGATTATGTAACAAGGAATTCCGATAAAAAATCATGCCACTTTATCGATACGCAAGGGAAAACAATTCTTCGAGAATCGTGTTCTCTAAAAACAAAATATATTTGTGAAATAGAGCAAAAAGCAGACAATATTTCAGACATAGCTTCATCTTCTGGACTTCGAGACTGTATATGTAGTGACTGTAGCAAACATGATACGGTCGGTAAGGTATTAGATGGAAAGTGTTACTTCATATCAGCAATATCACGTGGCGTCCTGAGGATGTTGAACAACAAATAAGAAATGGTACTTATGATATTGCTTATATCACAAATCGTGCAGAGATCAAACTTGTTCAACAACTGAGTTTTGAAGCAAGTGTAAACCTTGAAGAAGAGAATATATTCTTTTATATGAATGGATCCGCCAATTTAAACAATATGATATACCCACCTCCAAACGGTAAAAGCACTCGTTGTGTGCGCTTTGTCAGTTCTGACAGTATGCTCGTTCCCTATGACATCTTTGATGATTGTTCAACAGAAACGAACGTTTTACTTGTGGAAAAATCAACATTCATCGAATATGGGCAATACGAAAACAGATCTAAATTGGAATGTGATTTCGATACGAATGCGATAAAAACACGGAAACCCTGGTTTTGTCTTAAGGCGTCTGATGATGAATGCGATGTAAGGCGAACAGAACGTGTAAATTTCTTCTATCTCATGAACACCATGGACGCTGCCAATATGATGGATTACCTTCGTGATATTTCTCAGCCATATTCACATCAAATAGGTTACCTCAAAAGTACATATCGTATCGATAATGTGAATATACAGACTATGGAAGGAAAATGCTTGTATTTCGACATTCAAGGGAAATCAGATTTTCTTAATGGTTGTGCTTTAAACACAAGCAATTTGTGTCTTATTACAAAAAATGCTCCAAGAAAGAAATTTGCGAAACTCGACTATGTAACAAACCAAACGCATGTGTCATCTACTAACACGACTGAAACTCGCAACAAAGAACAACATAGCGACAAAGTCTCATTTGAAATCATTCTTATATGTGTGTTTTCTATCTTTGTTTTTCCTATCCTTATTTTTATTCTTGTATACGTAGCATCAAAGTTTTGTGGTATTTGTCGAAAACAAGCCACTTTTTCAATACGATATAGTAATATCAATGACGAAAAAGTGTAATAGATCTAACTGTACCCTTTGTTCGCAGATGATAGAGTCTGATGCATATAAATTCAAGTGTGGTTTTGTCTTTGTAAATAAAGATCAAGATTTGAACTGTACGTCGTTAAATGTTATATATGTTCTACGATGTACGACATGTCATGGTGAATATATTGGTGAAACAAAAAACTTCAGACAGAGAATGAACACACACGCGTCTCATATAAGAACAAAGAGTTTGTTATGCAGGGCAACCGATCACCTCGTATCATGTGGATCTCATTTACCAGACGTAAAATCAAGATTTGAAATTTTCATTCTAGAGATACAGACCGATAGGCTAGTGAGAAAAGCAAGAGAGAGTTTTTTCATCAATTTATTTATTCCCGAAATGAACAAGTAGCTCGACCAAATTGAATATACAACACAATACAAAGTACAATTAATGTAAATACACCTAAACAAACATAGATCACTGTGTGGTTTGCTTTTTGATGATATTGCACAGGTCCACTGTCAGTTTTGTTAACAGACAATTTTGAAGTTGATTCCGTGTTAATTGTAAAACCTTGTGTGAATTGGACTGTTGTTGTGTGTTCAGGTGTTGTGACAATTGGAATATTTTCTTCTTGGCAAAAGTGTTTCGTTGATTTGGATCCATATGTATTGATTAAATACGTGATACCTTCAAAGTATGAATTGAGATAATTCATTCGTTTTCTTGGTACATCAACAAAGTAATAGCCTTCGATAGTTCCATTTATATTGAAGTATGTACTGTTTAGCGACTTGGTGCATTGCGGATTAAAATAAACAATGAACGACCTATACACTTTTCTAAATGAATTTATCTTACATTGCATCAACTCAGCATCATCTCCTGATGAAGAACACTCATGAAGTGTCTTTTCTTCAACTAAGTTTACCACAAATGACTCAAATTTTACATATGTGTCGGTATCTAGGATCTCGGCTAATATACAACTTGTACTGTCAGACTGACTAAAGAATATGCATATATCTCTGTTTGTCAAAAACCCGTCTTTCTTATTTCTACACTCTTTTAGGTTAGCTGCATTAAAACTAGGTCTCGATGGTACTGATAAAACTTCGTTTTCCAAAGAGTTGTTTAAGGCTTTCGCATTCTTAATCGTAGGTAATATTTCAAAGGCACTAGTGAATATAATATTAGGCTCCGGTTTGCAATTTCTTTGCGAATCGTCGAACAGTGCATTCGACGACATATTTAACTTTGTACATCTTATGTTACCGAAGGCGATTGGTACAAATTACTCCCAGAGTATGGTTTTAAGTTGACAGATAGCGACGATTTTGGAAACGCCTTTACGAAGTCATTTCTTAGACATGATATAAGTCCATCCAGTATATCAACATCATTTATTAAGGACTTCGATAAACTCGGTACATAATCATTGTTGTAAAAAACTCTATCGAAAATGGAAATATAAAAACATTTGTCATTTAGCACTCTGCCTACTGAGGTGTTTACATCGCAAACACTGCATACACATTTGCTAAAGTCTGTGCTTTTGAAACGCCAGGAATGTTCATTTGTACATAATATCTTACAAAGAAAACACATCAAACAAATTTTACGAAACAGTATATTATTCATTTTCGCAAAAGCAATTACTTCTTCTCAAAATTGCATATATTTTATTTTTCAAATATAGAAAAACTGTCATATGTTCTTCGCAAACCATATCCGTTTCCAGGTTGCTTCCATCGTGTGAAATTTCAGCAAAATACAAAAACTCAGTTGTTGTCCATTCATGATCTTTAACCGCTTCCGATGTGACGCTGTACCATTGCTCGAATAGGAATTCGATACATCCGATCATTGATTCTGTTTTGGAAAATGTCACGAAATTTTCCTTTCTTGGGATTCCGACTCGTTCACACCACTCGTCGAGGCCGAATTGTTTAGCGTTTTGTATAAAAACACTTTTGCTATGTTTCTTACATAGGTATTCTCTTCTTCTTTCAGCTGCTGCTTGAAAATCATATTTTACTTTCTTTGCTGGAGGTGCCTCCGTTTCAGACATTTTTCTTGTTCTTTTTAGTTGGTGATCCATAACGAAATAATTAATATTCTCTAAAGCGAGTTTCTTTTATCCACTTTTATGGTAATAAATAATGAAATTTTATTATTTACATTCAATTATTTGCAATGTTCAAAAAAAATGGCCAATACTAAAATTACAAAACGTAAACGTACAAACGATGAACGGATGCAGAACAATGTCAATGAAGGACCGGACGATATAGTTGAAGGTCCTTCGACCAGCAAACAGGCAAAGAGTAATCAAGTTGGCTTGGTGGATTACGAAACAAGAAAGAAACTTGTCACTAAACTTCAGAAAGAACTCAAAATGCAAGACGAAATAAATCTCTTACAATCACATGTTACAGACATGGAGAGTAATTTGTTTTATCCTGTTCCAATGAAAAGGGACGGAAATACACTGTACAGAAGTATCTCTTACCTATTGTTTGAACATCAAAATTATCACATGAGGATACGGGATGTAACATTCAAAGCTATGTTACGGTTTAAGGATATACTTGATAAAGATTTTTTTCTACGACACAAACATACTCAGACGTGACTAGTTACATAAATGAAACACACTCAAACGAGTATGACAGAACATCCAATGGGTTTCTAGAGATGAAAGCTTTGGCGCTGTACTTTGGTGTTCCTATTTACCTCTTTACATATCCCGTTTCATCCCCACCTAATGTATTTGAACCGAGAACAAACAAAAATGCTCGGGGGTTTGTTTTGTTCAAGGATGGAGGATACATTAGACCGGTGACAAAATTTGACGGTGTCAACTTTAAGCACAAATGTATTCTAAATGAAAATAACACGACCGTCCACAGCGAAGATGGATTTAGTTTTACATGCACCATTGATGAATTAGACACATTTTCTGCTGAATTTTGTCGCGATGTTGTGACCCAAGAACACTTTCAATGTAAGCTAGATGAAAATACTTTCAACAAACTATCGATGTTTGTAACTGAAAAGGCATATGATCTAGAGATTTGTGACATTGATGTTTATCTGTTTAACTTTGCATGCAAATACAACGCCTATTGGTTAACAGAGATGATGATTAGTAAGGTTAAGGAATGCAAAGATTGTGATATCCTTTTAAAGTTTCTAGAAGAGCTTAGCGAGGACACTGCGAGATTCCGCAACGAGTTATTTCGTCACTTCATTAATGTATGTCATATGCAGCCAGATCAGAAACTTTTGAATCTCAAATCATACGATATTAAGCTCGGGGAAATAATAGAGAATGTGATCGAATCCAAAACAAAATACGTTCTGGTAACTGAGGATTTGACTGTTAAACTGAAAGGGGAGAGTGAACAAGAAGATCGTTTTGCTTTCAAGGACATATTTCCATTGTCAGTGATAAGCTTTTGTAAGAAAAGTAAAAGTTTCAAATATTTTACAGGTCCTAAACCTGATAAATCTAGATGGATCCCACTAGAACTCAACAATCGACTAAAAGATGAACTGTCATGTGCGGAACAAATGTTGTTTGTGGGAAAAACAATATTTTTTTACTCTGGACTAAGAGATGGAAACCATCAAATTGCTTATCTAATGAATGTGTTTGACTACACTCAGTTTATTCATTACAAAGCACTTTCTAAACCATCAAAATCACTAAAGAAACCTACTATTGTTCTCGATCAAAAACAGCATTGCTACCTTGTTGATGTTGATACATCTCAAGTTTATAGTGTAAGAGAAAACCAATGGCTAAAGGTTCAAAGCATGGTAACAACACTAAGAACAACTTCTTTAGAACATGTTGCAATTTCCCTTCAGACCGAAAATGGTGATGAAAAGATTTTTGTCGTTTTAAGTCACAATAATACCCCGCAAGCGAGTCATTTATATCAAACAACAGCTAACGGTCGTTTGAAATTTCAGTATGATATAAATCGGACAGTTCGAGACTTTAAAGTCACTAAACGATTAGCCGAAAATCAACTTTATTTCGACGCGACAAACCAATGGAGAGAGAGTCAGATTATCCAGTATGCAGAAGATTTAGAAGCTCACTATATTGTTCCATCTGCGGGACAACTTTGTCTGTACGCGCTTACACAAACAAGTACTTTGAACAAGAACCTTCAGGCCATTCAAATTACAGATATTGATAACAAAGCATAAAACTGTTAAACTCAATTTATTTACACATCGTAATTGAAATTGTAAACTGGAAATCATTTACAACATACTATTTTGCTTTCCTGTCTACAAACAATACATATATGATCCTTTTCAGAAAGCATTTGTTTCAGATATTCACTCGCACACGGACCACAACAAAACTTGTGTCCACATTTTTCACCCATGAGTCTTAGTGGATTCGTATCTGGTGTTTTCTTACAAATCTGACAGCATGAAAATTTAAGTTTATCTCGCAATTCTTTTATCATCTTTATGATTTCCGATGTCAGTTGATTGTTCTCCGGCGTCAAGGACTGTATTTTTTTCAAATATTCGTTATGTAGTTGATACAGTTGTTGATCTTGAGCAAACTGTTGAGATTGCATCGACTCTGGATTGCCGATTTCGGGTGTAAAATGTGCTGAGATATCATCGGTCTTAGGTTTCTTAATGGCCCGTCCAGTGGTTGGTTTTTTCTTACGCTTTGTCTGTTCAACTGTTTGTTGACTAACGGAATGGCTTTCATCAGGAATCGGTACAGCAACATATTGTGGTTGTTGTTCATTCGACATTTCAAACTTGAAGTTTTCAGCATTTTCAAATGATTGGTTACAAAAATAAGCTAGATCAATTTGGCTTTCTGCTGACATTTTTATCTTTGCTAGATTGTATCTTGTACCTTCATAAATATATTCTTCAGAATCATTCCGTGTTGCATTATAAAAAGCCCTGATGGATCCTTACATGTGTTACAAGTAAATGTCTCACCCTTCAACATAGAATTTAAAAAACAATATCGGCAGGCGAATCTATAACGACATTTCTTACAGAATACGTTGACTTCACTTTTCTTACATAAAACACAGATCCATTTTTTAGCTGATATGCTTTTACCTAAATTAAGATAATCAATTTCGTCAATTAAAGATTGTTTGGTTTTGTTGTCAAGCGTGACGATTGAAGTATGTGTAGCAAATGACATCATTTTAATAGGTTGATTTGTTTGTACGACTATATGTATAACATTTGATTGGTGCGCGCGCATGCATTTTTGAGTATATAAGGGCGACACATTCATTATTTTTGTTCATTTCACGATGACTTTTCAACTTGTCAACCCAGACCTACATGCTTTGTGTGAAACATTTATACGAAAGAAAAGAAACTTTGAAGGGGCTGGCCATCAACGAAAAAACATGTTCAATGTAACATGTCCTTTCACCGATATCGAAGGTTTTCGATTCACGTCGATAACGAACAGTCCATATGATTTTTTGGATTACATCCAACAGCCCAGCATCTCTTTTTGACAGAACCTACCTTGGAAGCCTTTGAAAAATACATAGATGAAATATTCAAGAACGAACAAAGTGACTGGTCGTATTTCAACATTTTGAAGAAGCTTTCTCCAATGGATTTCAGCAAACTCACAGACACTCTGGAAAATACAAATCTGAGCAGAAGGGTAGACAAAGAGGTGCGAACGAGCATTCCAATTTGCATCATACCAGTAACCGAGTTCGCAGCCCTTGAAGACTACAGTAGGATTTATGGAGTTAAATCAAACAACCAATCTCTGGAGAGAACTCAGATCAGACTTCGCCTAAACACATATTTCGTCGCTCTGATAAGGACACTGAACTGTACAGAATCGGACATCATAGATGTTATGCATCGAAAAAACATTTTACCCAGTAAAAATTTTCATCTTGTATGTACACAGAAAGAGCTAACATATGCATTCAGGAAGATTCAAACTAGTGGAATACTAAGTCGGATAGGAATTCGCCTTCAGGTTATAGAAAATAGTGGCATGGTTGTGAAGCCTTTGTTTGGATGTCTTCACTCAAACCTTTGCCAAGCACTTGAGTGTTTGTTTGCACTACACCCAATGTTTGCACAGTTCCAAGATGCGCTTACTCTGGAAACGCAACTTATAAATGACGGCAAAGGAATATTATCGAATGCTAAACCCAACAGAAAACGAAAGCATGTGGAAGCGCCACGAGATCAATCCAAACTACCAAAGAGATGGCGAAAAAATGCTATCACGCTAGAAACAGAAATTCCTGTTGAACAATCGGTGATTGAGATGTTAGCAGAAGATTCGTCGAATTCTGCGACTAAAACAAACATAAAGAAGGAGTGCGTGGAACATTGCGAAAATGACTCAAATGACAATGACATACAAGATTGTGGTACCCAGGAGAAGAAATGGCTAAATAACGCTACCTCGCTAAACACAGAAATTCCTCTTGAACAATCGGTAATTCAGATGTTAGCAGAGTATTCGTCGGATACTGCGAACCACACACACATAAAGAAGGAGTGCGTGGAACATTCCGAAAATGACTTAAACGACAATGACACACAATATTGTGGTAACCGGGATGATGACAACAAATGGTGGTTAGACTTATTTGATGAATCCTTAGACGGAAAATCAACTGTAGACATTCTTGCTATGGCAATTGAATTAACTTGCCCAGAGCTACTATTCCGATAAGATTATTGTATTATTTTTGAAAAAATAAATGCTTGCAGAATTACTTTGTATCGTTACTTTTATTGACATTATGTTAGCCAGACACTTTAATCAAGAACGACACATTCCTATCGAAGATATGGTATATCACATATTTAGCGATTATACCTTACCTAAGGAAATTCAATCTTCTGAGATTGCCAATATCGTAAACGAACACGGTGATATGCGATATGAATTTCTGGTTGAAATGCGCCAGGAACACTTTGTACCCATAGAATTTACACCAACACATGTGAAATCCATCGAAATTACGCTTGACAGTGCGTTGACACAGAAAATTGTCAGAATCAAATTTCATAACGATGGATACGATTCAGATTTTCTCCTAGCTGAGGAATATGTTAGTGAGCGGGATCATTTACATAAGGGATACGCAAACAAGATATTTTTTTCCGATAGATGTACAGCTGACATGGCAGCCACAGCCTATTATTCGGTAATCAAACTCGACTTCCTTACAAAATTCAGCGTCTTCTCAAGATTGAAAATTGCCCAACATTTACTGCAGCGGTTTGGAAGTGAACTCTACCCTACAAATATGGTACACTTTTTAGATCGACGAATACAGGACATTCATGAACAAGCACTTCTTGCGATAAAATCTCAGAGAGATAATTTGTATAGATCTGATCAATCAAACAGACTTCTAAAGTGTGCTGAATTGAACACAGTTATAAAAGATATTGCAAATGATACATGGACTTACCGAGATTGCTACATTGATACTTCGAAACACCAATTATGTGTTTTATTTCAATCAAAATATGGACTACAAACCTACACGACCAACCGCTTCTGCAAGGATGGTTTTTGTTGCAATAGTAACATCAATTACAAAGGACTCAAGCTACATTTTTGACTGAGGAGTTGTTGGGTGAATTATGTGTTTTACTTTTTTATGAATAAAATGTTTGTACATCGTGTATGCAGTGTGTTGTAAATGCTTAGTCTCAAAACATATTAACCATTCTCTCAGTTTTGATTTACAAATGATAGAGCACAACACAAACACAGTGCTTAAAATTATGATTTATTTGACAACTTTTCAAATTTTTCAAAATTTTTGACTTTGGATTTCACCATAGCGCATTCGTTTTTTAGCTATATACTTACCAAAGCGCATTTGCGTTTAAGCGATGTAGTTTTTTCACGCTGAGTACCCCCCTTATGAAACTTTTTTTTTCATTGAATTTAGAACGATTTAGATCTCACAAAATTAGCACACAAAGTGACGATGTACAAGTATTTTGGGGTGACGAGCTTTTGGTTCGCTCGCCCGACCAAACAAAAACACTTTAGTATATATATAAGTCTTTTTGTTTGGCCGGGCGAGGTAACCAAAAAGCTCGTCACCCTAAATTATTTGTACATCGTCACCTGGTTTGCTTAAATTTGTGAGTCGATTTGTCATAAAGAGTAAAATGTATGATAAGATGCTTAGCATCTTCAAATAATTTGACATTCATCTTTTGGTTTGACAAATAAAATGAGTAAAATTTATGATAAACTGTTTAGCATCTGTAAATAATTTGACATTCATCTTTTGGTTTGACAAATAATAGAGTGAAATGTATGAGAAATGCTCAGTGTCATGAATCGATTTGACACTTAGCATTTGGTTTGACAAATAATAAAGTGAAATGTTTGATAAATGCTCAGTATCATGAATCGCTTTGATATTCATCAATTTGTTTTACTAATGAAAAAATGATTTATTCATTCGCGACGATTTCTTAATTTTCACAAATGAATAGTATCTCATTCTATTTTCTGTCAGATAAACCTTAATGATCTGCATGTTTTTTTCAAGGAGATGAAAATTTCATGAAATGCAAAATGTTCATATTCAATTTTTATTCTCAAAGATTTCACTCATTGTGTACAAAAATAATGCATAATCAAGTCGATGAAACTGACATTCACACAATATTTGAAAAAAGATAAAATGTAAATCTTACTTTCAGTCCTTTGATTTTTTGATGTGTGAAAATTTCATGAAATGCAAAATGTTCATGTTCAATTTTTATTCTCAAAGATTTTACTCATTGTGTCAAGTCAATGAAACTGGCGTTCACACAAGATTTAAAAACAAGTAACATTGTCATATTGCTTTCAGTCCTTTGATTGTTTTTATGTGCTGAAAATTTCATGAAATACAAAATGTTCATGTTCCATTTTTATTTTCAAAGATTTTACTCATTGTATCAAGTCCATGAAACTGGCGTTCACACAAGATTTGAAAACAAATAAAATCTTCATATTGATAATGATGAGACAATCTGTGGCTATTTGGCATGACAAAAAATAAAGTGAAACATCAATGAGTTGTGATGGTTTACATTTGGACATTTTTTCAAGTTGATCTACAAATGGACGAATACTCTATTCATATTGGATGATGTACTTGCAGTGTGTTGTAAATGCTTAGTCTCAAAACATATTAACCATTCTCTCAGTTTTGATTTACAAAAGATAGAGCAGTACACTAACAATGTGCTTAAAATTATGATTTATTTGACAACTTTTCATTTTTTTCAAAATTTTTGACTTTGGATTTTCACCATAGCGCATTCGTTTTTTAGCTATATACTTACCAAAGCGCATTTGCGTTTAAGCGATGTAGTTTTTTCACGCTGAGTACCCCCCTTATGAAACTTTTTTTACATTGAATTTAGAACGATTTATTTGAATCTCAAAATTAGGCACACAAAGTGACGATGTACAAGTATTTTGGGGTGACGAGCTTTTTGGTTCGCTCGCCCGGCCAAACTAAAACACTTTTAGTATATATATAAGTCTTTTTGTTTGGCCGGGCGAGGTAACCAAAAAGCTCGTCACCCTAAATTATTTGTACATCGTCACCTGGTTTGCTTAAATTTGTGAGTCGATTTGTCATAAAGAGAGTAAAATGTATGATAAGATGCTTAGCATCTTCAAATAATTTGACATTCATCTTTTGGTTTGACAAATAAAATGAGTAAAATTTATGATAAACTGTTTAACATCTGTAAATAATTTGACATTCAATTTTTGGTTTGACAAATAATAGAGTGAAATGTATGAGAAATGCTCAGTGTCATGAATCGATTTGACACTTAGCATTTGGTTTGACAAATAATAAAGTGAAATGTTTGATAAATGCTCAGTATCATGAATCGCTTTGATATTCATCAATTTGTTTTACTAATGAAAAAAATGATTTATTCATTCGCGACGATTTCTTAATTTTCACAAATGAATAGTATCTCATTCTATTTTTCTGTCAATTAAACCTAAAGTGTTAAATGGAACAAAAAAAAATGCAAAAGTGTTATCATTCAAACTTTTATTATCGAACTTATGAGTCTATACACATACACATACACATGTTTAATATTTCAGTAACGTTTTTGCTCACTACAAATGCGCGATCCTATTTTTCAAAACATTTCAAGTTTGTTTCAATTTTTTCAATTGATCGAATAGAATTCTTGTACTTTAAGTTAAATTTTTTCATCCAATCAAACACTGATTTGCTGTCGAATAAACGAGATTTCTCTTGCAAAATTTGGCTATGTTTTGTTATTGATTCTAATTCTTGTTTTAACGACGAAATGTCTGTGTGAATATCACTTGAGCTAGTTTGAATATCACATGAGCTAGCTGTACTTTTTGCACATTCGGGAAACATCGCCAAAAGTCCATTCTGTACAAATTGATTGTTCCAGCAGATTGTTCTGACATATCTTGTCAAAATATCTGTGTCAGGACTCATATCTTCCAGTTTTAACCGCATCCACAAATTGTTCGCTTTAACGAGCGCATGTTTCAATTCATTAAACAGAGCACAAGCCAAATCCTGCAAAGTTCGATTAGTGTCTATCTTTATTTTCGTCTCATAGGGTATTTTTTTGTTAATTTTTTTATTCATTTCTGAACCTAGTGACTGTGGCATGTTAAGTACATCATTTGACTTCTGAGTGGTAATTTCGCTGATTCCAAATGAGCATTGAATGGTGCTTATGATTTGTTCTGCCTTTTGCTGCCTTTGTACCATAGCCTTTAGGATCAAGAACACCTCTTTGTCATCTCCAAACTTTGAGTAAAGGCAAACGAGCCTACTTCCAAAGTCTATTATTGACGAGATATCGTTGGCTATTGTCGAAACCATAGTATTCTTGTCAAAGTTGCAAAACTCCACAAGACTGAACTGTTTATCTGTTTTATGTTCCGCGAATCTGCAATGTCTCAAAAGCATCTCCAGTGATTCATTTTGACATTCACTGAGTTCCTTGGCAGGATTCCGCAGCTCAGGATACCCAAATGTTTCTTCATCAAGTTTTTTACAAAACTGATTACATTTGAGTTTTGTCTCTTCATTTCTTTCGAGAACCTCTGGCAGAAGAGAAAAGAAATCAATTTTACTTTTCGGTATTCTTTTTGTTTTTTTGTTCATTGCTATATTGAAATTGATACTAAACATTCTCATATTTATATTACTTATACTAACATAGTGTACAAAAATAATGCGGAGTCAAGTCCATGAAACTGGCGTTCACACAAGATTTGAAAACAAATAAAATCTTCATATTGATAATTATGAGACAATCTGTGGCTATTTGGCATGACAAAAAATAAAGTGAGACATCAATGAGTTGTGATGGTTTACATTTGGACATTTTTTCAAGTTGATCTACAAAATGGACGAATACTCTATTCATATTGCACAAAGAGATTGCAGTGTGTTTGTAAATGCTTAGTCTCAAACATATTAACCATTCTCTCAGTTTTGATTTGCAAATGACAGAGCAGTACACTAACAATGTGCTTAAAAATTATGATTTATTTGACAACTTTTCAATTTTTTCAAATTTTTTGACTTTGGATTTTCACCATAGCGCATTCGCGTTTTAGCTATATACCTACCAAAGCGCATTTGCGTTTAAGCGATGTAGTTTTTTCACGCTGAGTACCCCCCTTATGAAACTTTTTTTTACATTGAATTTAGAACGATTTAGTTGACTCACAAAATTAGGCACACAAAGTGACGATGTACAAGTTTTTTGGGGTGACGAGCTTTTTGGTTACCTCGCCCGACCAAACAAAAACACTTTAGTATATATAAAGTGTTTTAGTTTGGCCGGGCGAGGTAACCAAAAAGCTCGTCACCCTAAATTATTTGTACATCGTCACCTGGTTTTGCTTAAATTTGTGAGTCGATTTGTCATAAAGAGAGTAAAATGTATGATAAGATGCTTAGCATCTTCAAATAATTTGACATTCATCTTTTGGTTTGACAAATAATAAGAGTGAAATGTATGATAAACTGTTTAGCATCTGTAAATAATTTGACATTCATCTTTTGGTTTGACAAATAATAGAGTGAAATGTATGACAAATGCTCAGTGTCATGAATCGATTTGACACTTAGCATTTGGTTTGACAATAATAAAGTGAAATGTTTGATAAATGCTCAGTGTCATTAATCGATTTCACATTCATCATTTGGAATGACAAATAATAGAGTGAAATGTATGACAAATGCTAAGTGTCACATTGGTGTGAAATAAATTATGATATGAATTATGTTTGTTATTCAAAAAGTATTTAACAGAAATGGTATGTAAGGCTAGTGCAATTGCTTTTGATTGTCAATTGTAATCAGAATGACACAAAAAAGAGGATATTGCTTTACAATGAACGATTACAACGAAGATGATTTAAAAAAACTAAAAGATATTAAATGTAAATATATCATCATTTGCAAAGTAATTGGAGATAATGCAGTACGGTTACGAGGTTATATTTACTACCAGGGAAGCGGAAAAACCTTCACTGGCGTCAAAAGAGATGTAGGAGATAAAGCACATATCGAACCAGCGAAGGAAAGACCAGTGAAGAGCAAAATGCATTGTAGCAATGGAGGATTAGTGATATTTGAAAATAGTAAATTACCTCAAAGGGAAAAGAGACAAAATGAAGTTCGCAGGTCCGAGGTGAAAACAAATGTAAAATCGTTGAAGCCTAAGATCGATGATGATAAATATGTGTGTGCTACCAAAGCTAAACAAGACTTTTTCCTTTCTGTGACAGACCTTTTGAAAGTACCATTCGTCAAGTCCGCGTCACAAAAACTATACAATCGAGATGATATACAGGCAATAGTGAGTAAGAAATATGGTTCTGATGACCCGACCGAGATCTTGAAAATATTAAAGCATAAACGAGAAAAACGCATCGCTATCCGCCAAGCTAAATCACAACAGAGACAAGAACAGAGACATTCACATCTGAGATATCTTTTATCTCAGAGTGGCCTCGAGCTCCGAGACGACAGTACTCTCTGTCAGAGGTATATCAGAGGGGAAATCAAAGAACAAACTCCAGAATGGATTGTCAATCGTATGTGTCAATTGAAGTATCTGTACCAATATCTCGATATGAAAAAAGCATATAAAGAATCACGGAAGCTTAAGGCTCAACAACCTGACTATCCTCAATCAATCAGTCAACTCGCAGAGCACATTGCTCTACGCAAAGTAGGAGGTTCATACCCTGATAAATTTCCATGGCTTTGATATTATTCACAAATTTGTTGTTTTTTCCATTGTTTGTGATTTTCAAAAATAATAAACCAATAAACCTGATATTTCGGTTTTGTCTCATTATCAGATGATGAAGAGAGAAAAAACACTATATATATGGCTATAAACAGAACGTATCATTTGTTACAATGGAGTATTCTTTCAAACAAGTATCGATTCCAAAACATCAAGAATATGATAATTTCACTGCTCGATTAGCAACATATAGTGCTTGGTCGATCGATTTCATTGATCCAGTTGACTTGGCAAAAGCAGGATTGTTTTTTACCGGTTTTCGTGATGAAGTAACTTGTTATTTTTGCGGAAATCATTTACACTCGTGGGAGCGAGGAGAAGTCCAGAAAATGAACATGCACGCTTTTTCCCCAATTGTAAGTTAACACATAACATGGAATCTGAAGATCTTATTAACGAAGAAGATGACGATGCATATGATCCTGATCCCTTTTACAGACAATTTTTCAGCGAGTCAGCACGACTCGAAACGTATAGAGATTGGAAATCTGTGATAAGTCAAGAAGAGTTGGCAAAAAATGGATTCATTTACCAACACACTGGGGATCGCGTTCAGTGTGTGTTTTGTCGAAAATGTTTTTCTGACTGGAAGCCAGAAGACCGAATCCCAAATGTTCATTATCGTTTCAGCCCAGAATGTCCCTTTGCTGCTGGATTTGAAACAAGAAATGTACCTCTGGTATGCATTTCAGAACAACAAAATATTGACAAAATCCTACTTGAATTTGGGTTTCGCATCGAGGATATTAGTAACGCCAAACTGGTCTTTCGCAGAACATACGGCAGTGAAAAGAGTTATGAAATCAATGACATTTGTAACATTTTGCTCGAAACGAATGTAAAGCACGAACCATCTGAAACCATGAACAAGACACAAACCTTGATGAACGAAGACAGTGCAAAATTTGTTTTGACGGTCTCGTAGACATGGTACTTTTGCCTTGTGGGCATCTGTTTTGCTGCAGAGTGTGTGCCAACATCCTGTCAAATTGTTCCATGTGTCGGAAGAAAATCACAGGCAGAGTACAGGCTCTATTGTGATGGCATTAAATGGCTACATCGGATGGGACCAAACCACAGTCAACTGCGCGTTTACACAGAGCAAACTGGGAAGTTTTGTTTTGATGTTTGAAAAATGAAAATGGAAATGGAATGGACTTGGGGAAATAGGCTGATAGAAAAGGCCCCCCCCCCCTTGTTGAAAATCCCCCCCCTTATTTTCACCCCCCGTTTTCTGTATTCCATTATTTGTGGTGGCTACAAAACATTTAACACTTTGTGAAAGATACAAACACACAAACATACACTATGACAGCCGATACAGATCCAAACATGTCAAACATGTCAAACACGTCAAACTATTCGTATGATAAGAGATTCGGAAAACGTTTTCGATGTTGTGAGTGGTGTGGTGGTTACAGTAACATTGACTATCTCCTACTCGTTATGAAAAACTGTGTGTTCGAACATTCCGCGTGTCCAAGCTGTTTCGATAAATACAATGGCTCTTGTCCTGCTTGTTGGTTGAACCATCCAGTTGCGTTAGCACACATTAAGGAAAGGAAACGATACTACAAGAAATTGGGTAAAATAGAAACTAACGACTGGTTATTGAGAGAGATGAGGCATGATTACCTCGCCACCATTAAGAAAAGCACAAGGGAAAAGTTCAAAAGTGACGTGTTGATGTTCGCCTTTTTGTAATGCAAAGAAAGCTCTAATTGGTATAAAAGCAAAAGACTGCAAAACATTGCAAAAGACTGCAAAGCCAAACTGCAAAGAGATCATGGCAAAACCAAACTGCAAAGAGATCATGACAAACAACTGCCAGTGTGACGACTGTAAGTTTTTCAGATTGAATTATTATGACTGTATCCTTTTCAGATTGAATTATTATGACTGTATCGATAACTGCCAGTGCGACGACTGTAAATTGTACAGACAGAAGATGGATTTGAATGATTCCAATGCCATGAACTGTGAGATGGATGAGCTGGCTAACACCGTAAAAACACAGAAATCAGACAACAGCAATACCTTACCGCAACAAACCGAATCGATGAGTGTTGATATGTTGGATAAGGAAATGTTCATGAATTATTATGAAATGTTCAAACCGCAGATGGATTTAAACGATTCCAGTTCCAATGCGGGAATGAAAAGAAAAGTGGAAAATGGTGAGATGGATAACATTGTAAAAAGACAGAAAATAGAATACAGCAATACCTCCCCCCAGCAAACCGAATCGATGAGAGTTGGTATGTTTGACAAGGACAATGACTGTATGGATCTTGTTTGATATTTATGCAAAAAGCTACAATGTGCTTCTATTTGAAATAAATGAACATAAAACCATATGAAAGTAATATCGATGAATTATTTTTTTGCTATTATAAGGTCTCCAAATTGTGCACTGGTTACAAACAATCTACAATCTACAACATGTCAAGCAAATCATCTCCTCAGCACTACTCAACTGAAGACGAAAAACTACAAGCAATGGCAAAAGACTATTTGCGAGATGCGGCAGAGTCTTGTATGGATGTGAGCATGGATGAGAAAGAATTCAGCGCAGTAAAAGTAAAAGCAGACGTTCTTACTCCACCTGCTAGCCGATAAGGAAGAGGTTTCAAGGCATGGGAAGGAAAAGATGAAGCTACAGCTGTTGTCCTTTCAGATGATGACGATATCGAGGATGGAATTTTAGCGATGATCTTGAAAATTCTTCGCCGGCTTCCCCTTTGGATCATGATAAAGTTGCGAAAATACTTGAACAAATATACAATATTCAGGAGTCAAAATATGAGGCAGACCAGATCAGGAGGTGCGTTGAAATGTACAGAGAGATCAAGTATTGTGAGACGGAAGAAGCGAGGACAGCACTGAGACACAGTTCAAACGATTATGCTGAACCTGAGATTCTAAACGATTTTCTGTTGAAGCACATAGGCTATATGTGGAAACGATAAAACCGTACTTATGAACAATGAACCTGGGGACTCTGAGTATCAGGACTTTGGAGACATTTAGTGTGTTATGATGTTTCAAGTTTTTGTAGATAACGATTCAATTGTAAAATAAACATGAAAAAATGAAATATTCTTTGTCTTGTGTTTTCGTAAATGTGGTAAACGCAGCAAATATAGACAATAGTTTATTGTGTCACCAACGGTTAAGACTTGCCATGTTACTGTTGTCAAAACATTTGAATTACATAAACTGAATGAAATTGACTTGACACTATATTAGTGAAATATTTTTGAACCTTTTAAATAAAGTATGGCTCACAACAACGGTAAAAAAACTCAAAATGTATTTCGTATGATAAGAGACTCGGAAAACGTTTCAGAGCTTGTCATTGGTGCGGTGGCTACAGTAACATTGACTATCGCTTGCTCGTTATGAAACAATGTGCATTCGAACATTCCGCGTGTCCAAGCTGTTTTTGATAAATACAACGGCTTTTGTCCGCGTGTTGGATAAACACCCGGCACGAAAAATGAATAGAAGAAACATTAAACGTTACTACAAAAAGATTGGGAAACTCAGAAGGAAAGATTATCTGGCCAGAATCAAGCAAAGCGCAAGAGAACAGTTTAAGCAAAACGTACTGAATTTGCGTTTCTAAGACTTAGGATAACAAAATTAACATAAAAAACGAATGTTTTGAAATTGCTTTTTATTGAACTTCGTATACTTCACTTGTAAGTGGCAGAAGTAAAGTAATTCATGAAAAATCTTGAGTGTTTTCGTTGAATAGTTCCATACAGGCAGCTTCGTCTAAGGATTGCAGGTTGTCTGTTTGAGATTTCAAGCGCAAAACTTCGTCTTCCAATGCCGTGTTATTTTGCTTAAGCTGATTGTTTTCCGCAGTCAGCTGTGACAGATTCAATGTCAAGCGTGTAACTTCGTCCTGCAATAGTTTGACTATCGTCCGTATTCGAGTTGTGCACATGAGTTTGCTTATACCGATCGTTCTCTCTGATCAACCTAAACACCTTTTGCTGTAGTGCGCCACATTTCTTGCGATACTCGGTCGTTTCCAGTTTGTTTTGCAGAAATGTTTTTTCGATATTGTCAAGTATTGAGACGATTTCTTTGAACGTAGACTCGTGCTTGTTATCACCCATACATAGTCTCGCTACGAAGCCGGTAATTTGTAAATTAAGGTTGCTTATGTCCGTCATATTTCTATTGTGAGCGAGTTCAATGTCAGTTTTATTTTCGATTTATATCATGGAATGCGATTTACTAGTGAATTATTTTATTCTTATTATAAGGGCTGAAAATTTGTTACTTGTCATACACATTCTCAAACAATTAGTCCAGTCAAGCATCGACACAGCAAACAACGCCTTGTGAGAACACCAGTGAAAACGAGCAAAAAAGCGAATCTTCTTCTCAGCAACCCATGATGATATCAATGAATATGAAAAATGATGGAGATGGCAGAAGATTATTTGCGAGATGCTGAAGAACAAAAATCGAGCGAAATCGAATCCATGCAAGATGACAACCCAGACGGGGCAGTTTGTTATATGAGAAATTGCTGCGTTTGTGACGGTTACTGTTGATAGTGATAATTTTGAAGACATTGAGACCGTAGACGAGGAAGTAAAAATTGACGAAATTGAACCAAGTATTTTTGTGAGCGAAAACAAGAATTGACATTAGTTTTCAATCCGCTCAAACATGATGATACTTCATTAAGTGCTTTCCGAATGAAAAGGTTCAAACAATTGTTTTGATGTTTTTAACTTTGAATAAATGCGTTGAAATGCAATTTGATTGTTTGTTTTATCTCGATTGAAAATAGAAGCATAGTAACATAGTAGCAAGCACTGTACCTAGCATTGTAGATTGCATGGTCCATGGCTTAAAATAATGCAATGAGTGGAACGAATATAGTTTCATATATAAACTTATCTTTTCTTCTCATGTCATACTTGTCAAAACCTACTGATCTAGTATATATACAAATTATGGGAATCAAGAAAATCATCAAAACGTGTTTGAAGAAGTTGCTCAGAAGGTCTGATGCAAAACAGAAAAACATGGACAGTGTGCAATTGAATGCAAACATCAATATGGCAATTGAAATCCACACGTGTCCGAAACTATATCCGTGTTTGATTTGTTTCAAAAACGGAGAGGCTGAACAGAAAGCAGAACAGAGAGCCCCAAGCCATCAGTGCCCTGAACTGTACCCCTGTTTGATGTGTTTGCTGCAAGAAGACTTGTCGAGTGTTGACAAAATGTGCTGTTACAAGCGTTGAAGATCTCAGCACCAGCGACAACAGTGAGAAAAATGAGAATCACGAAGCACTTCGCCAGTTCTTCGCCAGGCGTGGGAGACAGTTTGTGCCAAAACGTTGTTAACAATAAATTGAGTGATGAACAGACAATGATTAGTAACAAAATAAAATGTATGAACTGTTCGTGTTTTATTGTGTTTATCTATAGTAATCTAGTTGGAATCACTTAAGCTTCAAGAACAACTATGCTTGCTCATAGTTATCAAACGAGTAATGGTCATATGGTCATATATATATGTGCAAATCGCTATGCATAACTCCTCAAAGATACACAGAATGTATCGTAAAATGCTACAAAGTACGATACTTAAGCAAAATAAAACATGAAATAAAGTAAAACAATCACAGAATAATGTTACGATTTTCAGTACAAAATTGACCGTTCAGCAGCAGCTCTCAGCTGATTATTATAAGGGAAAGTGTTGTCTGTCGTATTCACTTGGATACGGTTGAACCATGTAAACAATACTCTTTGTGTGTAAAATTTGGGATATTTTCTGTGTTTGAAGGTACGACCTTGGTAGTTATAGTTTCTATAATGTGTTCGCGATTGAATCAAGCCGGGTTTATGCATATACAAGAGATATAAATGATTTTACGAGGTTTTAAACATTTCCAATTTCAGAAAATATTTCTACTTTCGATTTCGTTTTTCTGAAAATGAACAAACTTTTTTTTCCTATTGTTTAATTTCATAAAACGATACATAATACATGATTAAGATAATTTTAAATTATTTTTAATGAGTGTATTTTCTTTATTTTCGTAAAAGTTTAAAAAAATAAATAAATAATGCAATTCATGGAATGATATGACGTGATATGTATGACGTCATATTGCAGAGTTCTCGCTGTGCGCTGGTCGGCCATCTTGAAAAATAAATTGTGAAGGTCGTATTTCCAGCTTTCCTGCGGTAAGTATGACATGAATGTTTAAAAGTTTTATGAGAAATTGTGTCTAAATATATGATGTATCATATTACCAACAAGTTTTGTCGATGTGTGCATTGAATTACGTAAAAACTTATGTCAAAAGAAATTGCTCCCAGCTCGTTTTAGAATGTTTCGAACATTCTCGAAGCCGATTTTAGAAACTTTAATTCTCGGCTAGATATGTTGAAAAACATAGTAAGCAGTGTTAATTCATATCTCTTGTCTTGTTTATGTCATATTTTGAATGATTTTAACTTTGTTTAGGGACCAAACTGACAGAAATAAGAAATGACAAATCATGCAAGATTGATAAATATCTTCTTCTATTTCTTTGTTTGAAAAATATGTTGAAAATTATTTTTTTTAAACCAGAGACGGCAGTTCAGATGCAGTCGTCCTGTGTGTCAGAAAGCTGGTGATCAAAATGGTTGAAGGCAGTACCCAAGAAAGTACATTTACAAGTAAGTAAAATCGCTGAAAATTAATTCCATGAATTGAACTGTCATATCATAATCTCAGTGCTTAGTCTGTTTGGAAATATGCTTGGAATAATTTTTATAAACTGATAATTTATCTAATAACAGACACTGTGTTTGATTTATTACATTGAACTGCTATTAGATAAATTTTCAGTTTGTGTTTGATATCTACCAATGCCATAAATGCATAATTTTGTTCCTGTTGTGAATGATAAGAAATGTTGGGAACATAATACCTTCTGCATGTGAACAGTTTTTCTGTTTCTGTTTTTGTATGTGTAGGAAGTATTTTGTTTTCAGGATTATTTCAACATTGTTGATGTGGATGAAATGTGCACTTAGCCATGCTTTTAATGGAATGAAAAAAGTAAAAAACTAACAAGCAATATGTGCAGTTTTGTTGATAAAATGTTTTGTTCAGAGTTGTGAGGAGTAACCTAGCCTATATAACCTGAAGCTCACCCAATATGCAGTGTGTTCTGCTCTGTCAATAACAAGTAAGTAATTTCACCAAATTTCATCAGAAACAAATCTCAAATTACAATGAACAGTAAAGTTAACTCATCTTGGTACTTTAATTTACTGAAACACTGAACCAACATGATTTGATTTTGCTCTTTGTACTTATTTCACATTATGGTAGCAAAATTACAGCTATGTGTCAGATTCATGACATTTAGCATTTGTCATACATTTCACTCTTTCAGTTGTCAAACCAAATGCTAAGTGTCAAATCCATTCATGATATTTAGCATGTGTCATACATTTCACTATATTATTTGTCAAACCGAAAGATGAATGTCAAATTATTTACACATGCTCAGCAGTTTATCATAAATTTTACTCATTTTATTTGTCAAACCAAAAGATGAACGTCAAATTATTTGAAGATGCTAAGCATTTATCATACATTTTACTTTTTATGACAAATCGACTCACAAATTTAAGCAAACCAGGTGACGATGTACAAATCATTTAGGGTGACGAGCTTTTTGGTTACCTCGCCCGGCCAAAAAAAGACTTATATATATACTAAAAGTGTTTTAGTTTGGCCGGGCGAGCGAACCAAAAAGCTCGTCCCCAAAATACTTGTACATCGTCACTTTGTGTGCCTAATTTTGTGAGTCAACTAAATCGTTCTAAATTCAATGTAAAAAAAAGTTTCATAAGGGGGGGTACTCAGTGTGAAAAAACTACATCGCTTAAACGCAAATGCGCTTTGGTAAGTATATAGCTAAAAAACGAATGCGCTATGGTGAAAATCCAAAGTCAAAAATTTTGAAAAAATTGAAAAGTTGTCAAATAAATCATAATTTTAAGCACATTGTTAGTGTTCTGCTCTATCATTTGTAAATGAAAACTGAAAGAATGGTTTAATATGTTTTGAGACTAAGCATTTACAACTCACTGCAAATATTCTTTGGTGGTCAAAGACTTAATAGAAGTTAATTAGCCAGTGTTCATATTTAGTAAATGAAAATTAGTGAGTTAAAGCTTATATTGTTAAGTTTTATTGTATATCATCTGGCAGGGAAAACAAGATCATTTAAGATTCATGTTTTTGGTGGCAAACAAATTGAACAGTATTGTTCTTATTTTACTCACTCATTGATGTTTTCATTTTTCAACAGAAATGTTTTGTTTTTTCAGCTCTGTATGGCTGGTCTGACCTCAGTGGAAGTTGTTCGTTTAAATGGTTTCGGGACATTGAAGTAAAACAACACGAGGTAAAATACAAAGTGCTTATTTATTTTTTAACTTGTTCATCCAGTAGTATATGATAAAAAGTTTTTGAACTTGTTCATCCAGTATTATATGGTACATACAACATAATGTAGAATATAAATCACTGAGTTGCGGCTTCTCTGAACAAACATCTGTTCACTTTATGTCCACAGTTTTTTGAGAAACAAACAGGGCATCTGTTTTCCCAGTTTGTAGATTTTCTCGTTTTGCAGAATGTCCCACCAAGAGTGAAGGGCTGCCTGTTTGCTTCAGATTCCCAGTCCTCCTCGCTGATGATTTCTGAAGTCCTTACGCAGTCACCCCAGTCTTCAACCTCAGTTTGTACAGGTGATAATGTTTTTGAACCATAGTTCATTGTCATGTCATTGGAATTGTTCAGCTGCTCCAGTTCTGACTGTAACTCTGTTTTGAGTACAGCAAGTCTAGCCTCAAGAATGGCAATTCTTTTAATTTTGCGGTTAAGTCTCTCCATTGTACAGATCATAAATTGCTGTAGGTTTCAAGTTTTGTAATGATATTAAGTATGCGTTACATATTAAATATGCACAAAAATAATGCATTCGATCTGCATTTCACAAGTGTAAAACATCACAAATGAATGGTATTTCAATCTACTTTTTTGTCAAACCATATGACATTATTTGTTCATTAGTAAAACAAATTGATGAATATCAAATCGATTCATGATACTGAGCATTTATCAAACATTTCACTCTATTATTTGTCAAACCAAAAGATGAACGTCAAATTATTTACAGATGCTAAGCAGTTTATCATACATTTCACTTTATTATTTGTCAAACCAAATGCTAAATGTCATGTCTTGAATCGATTCATGATATTTAGCATTTGTCATACATTTCACTCTATTATTTGTAAACCAAAAGATGAATGTCAAATTATTTACAGATGCTAAACAGTTTATCATAAATTTTACTCATTTTATTTGTCAAACCAAAAGATGAATGTCAAATTATTTGAAGATGCTAAGCATCTTATCATACATTTTACTCTCTTATGACAAATCGACTCACAACTTTAAGCAAACCAGGTGACGATGTACAAATAATTTAGGGTGACGAGCTTTTTGGTTACCTCGCCCGGCCAAACAAAAAGACTTATATATATACTAAAAGTGTTTTTGTTTGGTCGGGCGAGCGAACCAAAAAGCTCGTCACCCCAAAATACTTGTACATCGTCACTTTGTGTGCCTAATTTTGTGAGTCAACTAAATCGTTCTAAATTCAATGTAAAAAAAAGTTTCATAAGGGGGGTACTCAGCGTGAAAAAACTACATCGCTTAAACGCAAATGCGCTTTGGTAGGTATATAGCTAAAACGCGAATGCGCTATGGTGAAAATCCAAAGTCAAAAATTTTGAAAAAAATGAAAAGTTGTCAAAAAAATCATAATTTTAAGCACGTTGTTAGTGTACTGCTCTGTCATTTGTAAATCAAAACTGAGATAAAGGTTAATATGTTTTAAGACTAAGCATTTACAACTCACTGCAAGTCCAATGTTATAAATGAAACCAAAATTTACCAGAGTAAACATTAATGTGCTATTGTATGTATGAATGTTTCGTCTTTTACACGTTTCATTTCATTTTTTCAGATGAGATGCCATACACAGGGGATCCGACAGAAGACAGCAGACAGAATTCGTCGATCCATTTGAAATGTCATTGTTTATTTGAAAAAAGATACCTATCCACACTTGTTCGTTTTAAAATATTGTTTGTATTATATGTGCTTTGTACCGTTGCTTTTTGTTTATCAGTAATTCTCCAACACTTGTATTTCGTGTTTTACATGAACATTGAAAATTTATCATACAGTAAATCATTTCGAAAATGAAATTTAAATGGAGAAATACTGATTTATCTGTTTGCTTTTAATGTTTGTGCTGTCTTGCTTACCCCAGTAACGCGGGTCTTGTTTGCTATTGTGAGTACTGTTGTTATTTTTTTTGGCCATCCAAAGTATTGTTCACGAAAGATAACACATTTTTTTCATAAAATTGGTTACATTTTGGTCTGTCGATTTTTTTCAATGAAACCACAGTCAAACGGTTTTTCACTATATTTTTTTATGAGAAACAGCCAGACTTGGTCACGGCTGAAACCGAGGAACATTTGTGATTGAACAAAATTTTAGCAGTAATGCTGCTTGTAATTCATAAATTTATTAAGCTTTGGTCTTGTCATATTGGTAAAATGGTAAACATTTTGATAGTGTGCACAAGAGCAAAATTTGCACTGCATTTTAAAATGTTTCATTTTTGTGAAATGCTGTTGACAAAATGATTTGTTTGCTCGTGCCAGCATGGGTCGACGAGATTCGTTTCTCGCTGTCCTTTATGCGGCGGTTTAAGATGCAAGCCTGTTGTTTTGTCAATGTCTATAAAGTACAGCTTGAATGAAAATTGAAATCAATATTGCAAGATCAAGCACTTTTTAAAAAAAAATATGTTAGAATGTAGATGCGTTGTGAAATGCTGTTGACAAAATGATTTGTTTGCTCGTGCCAGCATGGGTCGACGAGATTCGTTTCTCGCTGTCCTTTATGCGGCGGTTTAAGATGCAAGCCTGTTGTTTTGTCAATGTCTATAAAGTTCAGCTTGAATGAAAATTGAAATCAATATTGCAAGATCAAGCACTTTTTAAAAAAAATGTTAGAATGTAGATGCGTTGTGAATGTACTAGGCTCATTGCATTCTTAGTTTGGTTTCGAAGTGCAAAACTTCATTCATCACAAATATTCCTCTTGAACGACCGAACATTGATATGTGGCAATGTTTTCGTTCAGCAAAATGATTTGGCAAAAGTAATTTAAAGGCTAGCATGAGTATGGAGGTGTCGTTAGACCAGCTTAGTATTGGTGTAAGGTGGTGTACAGTGCCAATACTAGGAACCGCTCATGTTCACCATGTC
Organism: Mya arenaria; assembly: GCF_026914265.1. NCBI lineage: Eukaryota > Metazoa > Mollusca > Bivalvia > Myida > Myidae > Mya > Mya arenaria. The sequence goes on along the minus strand of NC_069130.1, from coordinate 55,763,675 downwards.
ACGCTACAGGCAATGAAAATAGGGAGGGGCAACCTCTTTGTATCGCGTGGTCCGACACTCCACACAGTCTTTACAATGAGAGGGGAAATATAGGCAATCGGATGCTTCTTCCTAAGTGTGCCTTGTCGAGTAACTGCCTTTGGCGTTGCCTTTATTTTCAAATTTGTGAACAAATAAAACTAGGTTAGGACCACATAATAGGGTTACGATGAAAATTAGGTTTCCCTGTTAATGCTTGAAGATAACAGCCACTGGCGTTATACTTCAAAAAAATGGCTCGAAATACACATATCACACAAACATTCAACATTTCAACATTTTATCTGCAACATTTTTCATTTTTCAAAAAAAATACTCAGATGTACAAAAATAATGCAAAACATGAACAGCAAATTCACAAATTCTGCTGTGTTGAAATTTAAAAAAATCAACCATGAGATTGTATGAAAAAGCTTTTTTATTTTCAAACAATTGAGATATCACAATCATTAGCCATATGTACAAAAATAATGCAACTCTGAATTATAATTTCATGCTCTCAACAAAAAAATATGCATCGAAATTGTGAAAAATTGTGAAAATCTAGAAGTTGACGAGAGTTCTCAAGATTTCAAAAAACGAACTATAGGCTTTATTTCACACAATACTTCATGAAAAAAAATCAAATCTTCATAATGTTCATAATCTAGAAATTAACGAGGGATCTAAAGATTTCATAAAAAAATTATAGGCTCCATTTATTCAAAATTATAGGCTCATGCAACTCCTTCAAAAAAAATACAAATTTCAATAATGTGGACCCCGTCCATGAAACCTGAAAAATTGATAATTTACTGACACTGGCGTTCACACAAGATTTCACGAAAAAGTTAAAATCTTCATGATATCAACAATCATACATCATAAGAACTCTGAATGACAATTCTATGGTCTGAACATTCGAATATTTTGAAAATCTAGATTTTTCGTTGGATCTCAAGATTTCAAAAATCGAACTATAGGCTACATTCTTCAAAAATTATAGGCTTCATAAAACTCACTCAAACACTCAGATTTCAAAACCTTCAACATTTGTGCTCTGAAACTAGCGTTCACACCAGTTTTCATGAGAAAAAAAATAAAATCTTCATATTGTTGAAAATCTAGAAATTAACGCGTGATCTCAAGATTTCAAAAAAAAATTATAGGCTTCATTTACCCAAAAATTATAGGCTCATGCAAATCTTTCAAAAAATATAGGCACATGCAAATCTCACAGATTTCACAATCATAAGCCATATGCACAAAACATGCAGCTAAGTCCATGAACATGAAAAATTGATATCTTTCTGAGACTGGCGTTCACACAATGTCTCATGAAAAAAATCAAATCTTCATATTGTTGAAAAATTATAGGCTCATACAAATCTCTCAAAAAAATTACAAATCTCACAATCATAAGCCATACCTTCAACATTTGTGCTCTGAAACTAGCGTTCATACCAGTTTTCATGAGAAAAAATTTAAAATCTTCATATTGTCGAAAATCTAGAAATTAACGCGTGATCTCAAGATTCCAAAAAAAAATTATAGGCTTCATTTATTCAAAAAATTATAGGCTCATGCAAATCTTTCAAAAAATTATAGGCTCATGCAAACCTCTCAAAAATTACAAATCTCACAATCATAAGCTATATGCACAAAAAACACCAAGTCCATGAAACTTGAAAAAATTGATATCTTACTGAAACTGGCGTTCACACAAGATCTCATGAAAAAAAAATCAAATCTTCATAGTGTTGAAAATTATAGGTTTCATTTATTCAAAAAATTATAGGCTCATGCAAATCTCTCAAAAATTACAAATCTCACAATCATAAGCCATATGCACAAAAAATGCAGCTAAGTCGATGAAACATGAAAAATTGATATCTTTCTGAGGCTGGCGTTCACACAAGATCTCATGAAAAAAATCAAATCTTCATAGTGTTGAAAATTATAGGCTTCATTTATTCAAAAAATTATAGGCTCATGCAAATCTTTCAAAAAATTATAGGCACATGCATATCTCTCAAAAAATTACAGATCTCACAATCATAAGCCATATGCACAAAAATGCAGCATCAAGTCCATGATACATGAAAAATTGATATCTTTCGGAGGCTGGCGTTCACACAAGATTTTCATGTAAAAAATCAAATCTTCATAATGTTGAAAAAATTATAGGCACATGCAAATCTCTCAAAAAATTACAAATCTCACAATCATAAGCTATATGCACAAAAATGCAGCATCAAGTCCATGAAACATGAAAAATTGGTATCTTACTGAAACTGGCGTTCACACAAGATTTCATGAAAAAAATAAAATCTTCATAATGTTGAAAAAATTATAGGCTCATGCAAATATCTCAAAAAATTACAAATCTCACAATCATATTCAACAAATCAACATTTGCAGCAAATCTCACAGATCTCACAATCATAAGCTATATGCACAAAAAACACCAAGTCCATGAAACATGAAAAATTGATATTTTACTGAAACTGGCGTTCACACAAGATTTCATGAAAAAAATAAAATCTTCATAATGATCAAATTCAACAAATCAACATTTGCAGCAAATCTCACAGATCTCACAATCATAAGCTATATGCACAAAAAACACCAAGTTCATGAAACATGAAAAATTGGTATCTTACTGAAACTGGCGTTCACACAAGATTTCATGAAAAAAATAAAATCTTCATAATGTTCAAATTCAACAAATCTACAATTGCAGCAAATCTCTCAAGATCTCACAATCATAAGCCTATATGCACAAAAAACACCAAGTCCATGAAACATGAAAAAATTGATATTTACTGAAACTGGCTTTCACACAAGATTTCATGAAAAAAATAAAATCTTCATAATGTTCAAATTCAACAAATCGACATTTGCAGCAAATCTCTCAGATCTCACAATCATAAGCTATATGCACAAAAAACACCAAGTCCATGAAACATGAAAAAATTGATATTTTACTGAAACTGGCGTTCACAACAAGATTTCATGAAAAAAATAAAATCTTCATAATGATCAAATTCAACAAATCGACATTTGCAGCAAATCTCACAGATCTCACAATCATAAGCTATATGCACAAATTCCACCAAGTCCATGAAACTTGAAAAAAATGATATTTTGCTGAAACTGATTTCACATAATCTTCATAGAAAAACTACTTCATTCACAGATTTCAAAATCTCGAGCCATTTGTACAATAATAATGCGGAATCAAGTGATAATTCTGGAACTATTTCATATGAGCGTATAAATAAAAACGGTAAAAAAAATAGTCCTAACCATTTATGCACAATTATAATGCGATGCGCATTAATTTTGGCCATCGGGTATATAAGCTCCACATTTTTCAATATTCGTCATTCCAGTAGCAAGCTCTTAGCTCAGAAGTGCTGTTAGTCTGCTGGGAGCCCAAAGTGGGTTTGAACTTCTCAGATTTCTCCTCGCACTATGAACTTGGTGCATCAGAGATACAGAGAAAATATCTGAGAGGTTTTTTGACCTTCTGGTTTGAACATGAGAACCGTATGTCGCGATACCTCATAGTTTTTCGCTCTTGAGTCTGGCCAGCTCATGTTGTCGATCACTTTGACATCGCCTGACGAATACGATCATTCTCTGTGATAGCCATTAGATCATATACAAAAAGCGATTTTGGCAAGTGATTTGTTATTTGCGTCTGGTAGCATGAGCATAGAAGTATAGCTTCGACGAGATTTGTTTCTCATTGCTCAATATGCTACGGTCTTGGATGCAATGCAATGATTTTGTCAACTTCGCAAAAACATTTTGGTAAAAGTAAAATTTGAGAGGCTACCATGAGTATGGAGGTGTCGTTAGACCAGCTTAGTATTGGTGTAAGGTGATGTACAGTACCAATACTAGGAACCGCTCATGGTCATCATGTCGCGCTACAGGCAATGAAAAATAGGGAGTGGCAACCTCGATGTATCGCTGTGGTCCGACACTCCACACAGTCTTTACAAAGAGAGAGGAAAACACAAGCAATCGGATGCTTATTCCTAAGTGTGCCCTGTCGAGTAACTGCCTTTAGCGTTGCCTCAGTTTTTTTCAAAATTCAAAATTCAAACTTCAATCGCTTCTTTGCTCAGAAGTTGCGATACATAAAAGGAAATGCTTTCTGAGATTAAAGTTAGCATTTCCTGCCTGCAAGTAAAGCGAGCAAATATGCCTCTTTGTGCTTAAGAGGTGTGTTTGAAAGTGAACTCTGTAGCCTTCTCTTAGATCAAAAGAGAAATAAGTCTACGAGTTTTCGAGCCTAGCTTGTGGTTTTGGGTACTTGAAGTTGATCGCATATTTCCAATCGTTCACTGATCGATCTATGCGGCTGTAGCACTCGATTCTTGCTTCAGTATAGCCATTCATGTATCCGAGATCATAAGTTCGGCGTTGTGCCTACAACGAGTCAGCAATACCCCGTTTGTTACACCCGAGTAGTCCAGCACTCTACATTATAGGTGTAACAAATTGTAGAAGGTCGCCTGGAAGGCCTCTAATGGGTGCTGATTTTGCGTAGTGTATGACACTAGGAAAATAGGTTTCTGGCTCAGAGTTACCATTTTCCGATCTCGCTGATGCCGTGGGTAACCTGACCAATGCCAGTCACAAGTCTGGATGAAAAACAGGGAGTGACCACATTGCATAACAAAAATACTTTTCACATTGAATGTTTGACATTATAACAATTGTAAACATTTGCTTGTGTTTGATTTCATGAAAACAATTGTGTATAATTATGTATATTGATATGTTTGCAATGTTATGAATACTATGCATGTTTGTACTTTGTTATCTGCTTACATTTTGAATAAAACATAAACTGAAATTAGAAGCATTAGTTGTAGATCAGAAATTTCAATAGTTATGCAACGATTGAGTGAAACAAAATTTAAGCATCATGAAGACTTTCGTCTTTTGAAATGCTTCAAACTGCAAAGCTCACTTCACTTTCACGTGAAAGCAATTTTTAAATTTCATCTCATATTTTTCAAAATCTTCAAACATAAGAAAAAAAACTCATGTTTCCTTTGCATTATAATTTCAAGCTCTTATAATCTTCACTTCTCAGTCATTTATTCATTCTTGAGTTGAAGTCAAACATGTCAGATACAACGTTAAGCTTAATTAGCAATTTGGCAGATCGTGTAAAACACTGTGAATCTGACTTGCAGCAAATAAAGATATTCATTAGTACGCGAAGTAGCAAGCGCACTTTGGACGTGCTAAGAAAATTTCTTTCACTACTTCACAAATGTGTGAAAATATTGCAAAATACAGCGATTTCCATTAAACCTCCAAACAAGATGTGTAAACCGAAACAGAAGACCGGAGACCTATTGTCACAGGTTCAAAAGCTAAAAAATGACTTGAAAAATTTAAAAACAGACTTGAACAACATTTCACAGCGCTGTGGTAGGGAGAAAGAAGTTAACATTTTGGCTGACATGCGATTAGTATCCAAGATATTTCGAAAGACCACCACACTAGGAGACCTTCTCTGGCATCACCTCAGCATGAAAGAAGAAACGCGACAAGAGTTGCAACTACAAAACGATGAAAAAAACATTTGTCAAATTTGTGTTACGGACAAAAAGTGTATTGTGTTTACGCCTTGTGGCCATTTGACTTGTCATGCATGTTCAATCAAAACTAGTAAATGCTATTTTTGCCGAACTGTTGTTATCGGAAAATATCAAATTTATGAATAAATTGTAAAATATATTCCTCTGTACTTGTTTTCAATTTTGTTTCTTCACGGTGTTATTAATGCTATTACCTCCCTTTAAGAAGAATGAGATACTGGTTTTTAGTAGATGAAAAATATCTCGTAAAACGTTATTGTTTTCAAAATAAACAATTTGGGAACGTATGATAACTGTAACTTAAGTATATTGGAAAATTTGTTTAGTTGCTGATACATAACTTCATGTTCAGATTTTATTTTATTTTCAAATCAAAGGCTGTGATTTTAGTCTTCGGGTATTTTCCATTTATCGATGTGTTATTCAACAATTTGTATGACAAAATAATAATCAAAGAACGAGAAGCAAAAATAAGTGGTATGAAAGGTTTTATTTTGAAATCGTTACATAATTTGCGTTTCATTGAAACAGAACATTTTTCAAAAGTTATACGCTGGGGGTTTCTTCGTTCGGTGGCTGGTCAAAAAGTTCGTCACCCCAATTCATTGCCACAGACAGTGTCTCATCATTATCACCAGTATCATCAGTATCGGAATGGTAACTCAAATCCCTTCTACAAACTGGGATGTTCGAATCCTTCTTGCAAACTGGGGTGTTCAAATCCCTTCTGCAAACTGGGATGCTCAAATCGCTTTTGACTACTTCATTTGTGACTCGTTGAAGAATTCCCTTTAGTTTCCGTATGTGTCGCTTGTGCTCTCTAAGCAGATGCTGTGTTTTTCGAATCGCTTTAGAAGAATGCTGGCCTTCTTGTTTTAGAAATTTGATTTCTCTTTCTAATGTTATTTTCTGCCTTCTATGTGCCATAACGACCATATTCATATTGTTGATTGTCTGTACTTTCGAACATTGTCCAAGGTATTCGAGTTCCTTTGTCAAACTTGTACGAACATGAGTTGGTACATTTTTCGAACAGTACTTGAGATATTTCTGAAGTAGTGTGTTTGTCTTGTTCTCATACTGGGGAATAGATGTGCTATATCTATATTCGTTAGCCATCTCTCTACGTATTGCAGCTAAGGAATACCCATAATATAGAATATGAGCTTTTATATCACACGATTAAACTTTTATAATGCACAAGTGTTTATCCAATGAAATGAGATTATGATGATCATTGTTGAAAACAAAACGAATCAGTGTTTTCATTGCATTATAATTTCAAGCTCTTATTACTCGAGTTTCATTCATCAATTATTTAATCCATTCATTCATTTGATATCAAACATGTCAAACACAACTTTAAGCTTAATAAGCAATTTGGCAGATCGTATGGAACACAGTGAAACTCAGGTGTTGTACATGAAAACTATCGTAGTAAATAACAGCAAACACGTATCTGGCGTCTTAAGAAAACTTTTGCCATTAATTCGTAAAAGTGTAAAATCACTTCATAAGATAGCTTCTTCAGAAAAACCTCCTAGCAAGATGAGCGAGCAAGACAAAAGAAATAGAGTTTTACCACTAGCCAGAGAAATTAAACGTGACTTCAAAAACTACAAAATTGAGTTGAACAAAATATCAGAACGTTGTGGCAGGGAGAAAGAAATTGACATTTTATCCAAAATCCGATCGGTATCCAAGATCTTGCGTAAAACAAACCCACTAACATCCCTTTTGCGCAATCTTCTCAGCAGGGAAGCAGAGTTGCAACGACAAATCGACGAAAAAAACATTTGTACAAGTTGTGTTACAAACAAAAAGTGTATTGTGTTTATCCCATGTGGACATTTATCTTGTCAGTCATGCTCCATTACCAGCAGCGAATGTCACATTTGTGGATCGGCTATTGTTGGAAAATATCTTATGAATAAATCATAAACAATTATTTGTATTTTTGCTTTCTGTTTATTTCATTTTCCGGTAAAGGTGAACTGTGCTAATCACTCAAACACTACCAGTTCTGATTCACACAGCTATGCTGTAGACAGCCGCAATACGCTAGTTAGCTCAAATTTCTAACATTGGTTTGCAAAGTTGTTGAATGCAAGTTCGAGAAATAATGTATACGCTTTTTAGAGTACTTCAAACTATTTAAACATACAGTAGTGACTGTACTATTCACACTTCACTTACTATGGCAAAACGATATACTGACATCGCTGGGTTTGCTGGACTACAGTACAATGATTATTTCAAAAGATTCTGTTGGGAATGCCAATTGTGTTGTGCTGGAGTCTTTACGTTAGAACCTTGTCAACGACATGATCTTTTGAACATTTTCCCTCCAGCTGGCTACTGCCAAAACTGTTTTCGATATGTGTGGTACTGTAATGATTGTAAGGCTGATGGAACGCCACCAAAAGTGCGAATGAGAAACTATTGTTTGTCATGTTTCTTCCACCGATTTGAAAATCTTGCAATCTTGGCCGGCTAACCCTGACGTGGTTGAAGAAAGTTTTCGATTGATTGTGACAATTATCTTGTTTCACAAAATAAAAAATAAAAACTTGAAATAAATTACTTTGTTTTTGTATCTGATACCAAGACGCTCATTTTTTTCTCAGATGATTTTCAATTTTCATTTTCAATTTTCATTCTCAATTTTCATTTTCAATTTCATTTCATTCTCAATTTTCATTCTCAATTTTCATTCTCAATTTTCATTCTCAATTTTCATTCTCATTCTCAATTTTCATTCTCAATTTTCATTCTCAATTTTCATTCTCAATTTTCACATTCGTCATTTTCATTTTCACCCTCGTGGGACTAAACGCACTCATCGCCGATATCGGGTTGTATTAAGCTTTTGCGCATTTCCACGATAAAGTTAGCTAGAAATTAAAGCTTTTGCGCATTTCCACGATAAAGTTAGCTAAAAATTAAAGCTTTTGCGCATTTCCACGATAAAGTTAGCTGTAAAAGAAAGCTTGGGCGCATTTCCACGATAAAGTTAGCTAACAATTAAAGCTCAGTCGATTTTCTACGTTAAAGTTAGCTGAAAAAGATTGCTCTGTCGAATTTCCGCGATAAAGTTAGCTGTAAAAGAAAGCTTGCTTTTTCGAGAACAATTGCTGAACAATTATCATGAACAATAAAGATAAAAAGAAGTTGTAGTTTCAACGCTATGTTTAATATGTTTGAAATCAGAAAGGTACTATCACAAAATACATCTATCTTGAGGCGTCAGTCACACAACCATTGATGTTGTAGTAGAGCTGAGACTTCAGGTCTTTCACTGGGGATGGGCTCTAGGCATGCCAAGACAAAGTTGATATACTGTTCCGAAACATTGGTCCCAAACTTAAGCGCAGCTCCTTTTTCAATGACGTACGATTCCCACGGAACATCATCGTGTAACATCTCATAGGCCATTATACCCAGTGACCAGACTGTAGACTTACGAGGGAAGCATACCTTGAACTGTCTCTCAGGAGCACGATAGGCAGGTGTGGAAACTTCATATGATTTCAAAGATATGCACTCGTCATCAGTTGGCACGCAAAACTCTAAATCACATAGGCGAACTTCTATGGTGTCTGGATCGATCAACACATTCTCTGGTTTCATGTCCATGTGCATCAATTGGCACTTGCTGTCCATTTCACAAAGAATCAAAATGATTTGCCACATAATGTCTTTCACCACAGGCTCAGGGATATCAAACTTTTCCACATAGGTAAATAGGTCCATTGGCATTCTTTCAAATACCACGCTGTAATTGCTCGCTCCATTTTTGGTCTTGTCATGGTAAATCTCACAATCGACCATGTGGTTGATACCTCGTACGCCCATCTGTTGCATAAGGCAAGTGTTAGCTATCTCTGGCGGGGTTTCGCAATGTTGACTCCACCACCGACCTTGTTTTACGACAAGCTGCTTGTCACCGTTCTTGCTATGTGCCTCAAACACCTTTCCATTTCCACCCTTTCCCAGAAAATGACCTTTACTTATACGAGTAAACAGAGACGACATATTGGCTCGAGTTTGAGACGTAAATGATGACTGGAGTTCTGTTTCAGTCCCCTTTATACGCAAAATATAAAATCACGTGATCACAAATATAATGAAATCATTTTAAACTATATCTGATGTCAATGAACACTTTACGAAATAAGTAAGCAAATATGGCAAGTAAGGTAACACCTACATCACTGGGCATCTTCACCACGAAGCCAAAATTTCCAAACTATGCAATACCAACAAAACGATTGGAATCCTTCACAGAATCATCAACACCGTGGCCAGATGCTAGTCACATTGACGTGAACGAGTTAGTATCTGCTGGCCTAGTATACTCAGGTGTGGGCGATGCTGTCCGTTGTTACTATTGCGGCGGTGGTCTAAAACATTGGGAGATCGGTGATGATCCGATGTATGAACATGCGAGATGGTTTCCAACGTGTCCGCATATCGTTATTTGTAAAGGAAAAGATTACGTTGAAAAAGCAAGGCTGGGTGAACAGCCATCCATATCAAAACAAAAGGAAAAGGTAAACCAATCCGATGAACAGGAATCATCAATTTCACGCCAAGAAACAGCCATGGAAGCAGCGGCCGAGTTTGGTTACCACATGGATTGGATACGCATAGCTGCTAGAATATACAGTGAAAGAGAAGGTCCGAATTCGCAGTTTCAAGCGAGCGATCTTATGTCAATTCTGATGGAGATGGAAGACGATCCAAGTATGGCGATAAACTATACTGCTGGTTCTGGTTCTTGCTGTGTAACTGAACAATCCCAAGATAGTCCATCAAATGGGCTAGAAACTGATCTAGAAGCATTGCAAGAAGAAAATCAAAATCTGAAGGATAAGCAAAATTGCAAAATTTGTCTTGAATGTCTTGCCGATGTGATCTTCCTTCCTTGTGGGCATATTGTAACTTGTCCACAGTGTGCTCACGCCAACAGTCAATGCCCTATTTGTCGCAAAGATATATTGGGCTTAGTCAAATGTCAATTTGCTGATTTTCTGAGAAGGATGACGATGGTGTATATAAGACATCAAATCATTAATAATATCGACAAAACAAAAATACTGTTTAAGTGTCATATTTTATTTTCATTTCATTTTGGAGTGAAGTAATGTCGTGTCTGATTGAATGTCGGAGAGAATCGCCATACAGAGAATAACTGTTTAATGTTTTTGTTATATTGTTCACAAATTTTGAAATGACATTACACATTTTTTTATGTTCTGTCGCAATATGTCTTTCGCAAAAAAAAACATACTTCGGTTTTGTCTGCAATACTTTTTGCTACCATGGCTTGTTCAGCTTCTGAAAAATTGTATTGTGACAAGTCCGTTATCTGATGTTTTTGAAGACAGCAGTTACAATAAAACGTCATGTTTATTTTATTAAAAAAATGTCGATTATGCTTTATATTGTTTTTTCCCACGGAACCTTTTCTTCAAATGTTTTCTGATATCCTCTGACACTGCCCATAAGAGGTCTTCATCGTGAATGATTGAATGCAAATTTAAATGCAATGTATCTCTAAACTGTTGAAAAATATCTCTGTGAAACGAAACCCAGCAAGCGAAGGCAAGCAGTTGACCTAGCGTCTGGTTACTACAAAATCGGTTGGCGACTGGATACCAGATGTCAAAAACATCGGACCCTATACTGTCGCGATCATCGCCGTGTTTCATTTCCAATTTCCTCAGAAGGCTATTCGGAATCCCTAGCATGCATCGTATTATTTGATATTCAAAACATTTATTGCTGACAAATATATGTTTCACTTGCGTGTAACGATAAACATAGCCCATATCGCATCGGTTTGATTGCGCATTACTGAAGGATGACATATTTTTATGAAAAAGTACGATCAACATGCATAGTTATACAAACTTTTGTCAATAAATAATGAGAAACTGAAACATTTATGATTTTGTTATAACAAAACTTGGTAAAGCACCTAGAATATCGACATCTCGCCTGTTACACACCAGACAGCGAAACAGTTTATTTTCTGTACTATCAACATGTTGAAGATATGTCATGAGACATGATTCGCAACAAAAATAGTGTCCACATTTGTGCCCTTTCACCATTAAATGATCGTTTGTTTTACACAGAACACAGAAATGATCCTTGTGTTTATTTTCAAGAAGATCTGCATACTTTTGTCGAAATCTTTGAATCCAGGATCTTGATGCAGAAAACGTTTTAATGTTTAACACATTAGCAGTAAGCAGTGCGATCTCTTTTATTTTTGAATTTGTCATTTGTTGACTATTGCTCATTTCACATTGAATTCTTTCAAATATATACTTTTCCAGACCCGAAATAAGTTCATGCTTCGGTGGTGTATTTGCTTTGCTCACCCATGATGAGAGAGTTGTTCGTGGAATGCCCAGTTCCCTCGCAACTGATCCAACAGAACGTTTACTTTCGGCCAAGATATTTACGGCATTTTGTTTAAACTCCAGTGATCTGTTCATACCTGTTAACTGATGAAAAAAATGAAATTAATTACTTCTCATTTCAGATTCGTTATTGAATTATGTTAATCTAAAGAACCGATTAGTGTGGTAGAATTTTGAATACGAAGTCAATACGCCAACATATGGATATTCATCAAATATGATTTTAGACTGCAGATCTATTGCAGCAGATCGAACAAGGTTTAAGTCATAAGAAGGTAAATAAAAGTGTTTTCCCAGTACCCCTAGTCTTTGCATCTTCTTAAAGTGAACCGATACAACACTAACATTAAATTTATCTCGGAACTCCCCAGCAGCTATTTGGAATAAGTGTAATACAGTTTCATTGCGAAATTCAGTAACTGGTGAAGATCTATAGTCAGCTAGGTCTATTTTATGACGCATGTAGTAGCAACGTCCATTGTATTCAAAACCGACTGTATTTTCTTCACTACAATATAACGAACAGATACAATTCCCACCAAATGAAAGTTGAATGAAAATCGAAATCACAAACAGTGCTATAATCATTTTTATTGTTCATAAATACAATCACGTTGTCAACAAATATTAGAATTTACAAGCTAGAGAACTGCAGCACGGTCTGTTTTAACTTTTTTTGTTTCGACTGGCCTTTCAAAGAGTCTCCTTTTCTTTTCCTAGCCTTCAACTTAGCAGCAACGTCAAAGTGATTGAGAAGTGTATCATTCATTGTGACCTTTCTATTTTGTATAATTGGTAAATGCTTCTTTTTGTCTTCCTCTGGTCGTTTGAAATTAGAAAACATTTCTGAACTCGGTAGCTGAGCTGAAATTTTTAAATGCCTCAAATTTTGAAATTCGGCAAATGTTTGCGTCGGATGAAGGACTTTCATGATTTTGATGACTTCGTTTAGGATCTGTTTTGAAATTTCTTTTTTGTTCAGTTGAAGGTCTTCCCCGAGACGTTGCTTTTTCTGAAGAAACTCTATTGTTTCGTACTTGACCCTCGATTTATCCTCCTGGTTTTCTACTTTTACGACTCGTAAACTGATCTTTTCCAAACCTCCCGTCTCTACAATTTCTCCTCTGGCCTTCATACGCTTGAATAACTGAACACCCGCGTCTTTCTTATCACTCTCGAGTTTGTAACCGGTAACTGTTATCTTCTTGCGAGAAGATATTTTGTTTAAGTCAATTTTCCCTGTAATAAGATCCGATATTATTTCGTGACAGAGTTTGTAAGTGTTCCATGTACATGGATTTCGATGTAAGAGATCTTTGAACATCATACTCTCGACTTCGTAAGTTGCTTGCAAGACCGTCCGTTTTTTGTACTCGAGACCCTTCGTTATGAATGACTCTTTCTCTACAGTTGTATCCATTATTCTAGCAAAGTAATGCTTTTGCTGGTATATAGCAAATGGCAACATCACCTTTTCGTGCTCAAGCTTACTAGGTGGTTTGTAAATTGCTTTATCAGGTTCTTCCACAAAACTCTGGTTCAATTTATGCGCTATGTGCTTTGAAATAGCAGCTGTAATTATGCATCCCTGCTTGTAATGATCTGCAGAATACTTGTTTATTTCTTCATTGTCTCCCTCATTGATCCAACCAAGAGAATGCAATTCGCCACTTTGGTACATGTTACAAAGCTCTTGGGATGAATAATTAAAATGAAACATGACAGAATCAGTATCTCCGTAGACAGTTGTGCTTCTGTGAGTTTTGTTTATGTCTGCAGCCACACTCTGAATATGTTGGCGGCCTACAGAAGTGACAGCGGCACTAATTTTCCAATGTCCCATGTTTGGAAAAAGACCGTAAAGTGAATTAGCAATAATTTTGTATGTGTCGCTGATTTCTTTCACTCGTTTGTTGTCCTCCTCTTTGGCGAATGTCCCAATTTTACTCTTATAGTACATCCGTTTTGTGAGAAGATCTTTCCAAACCTGACAGAGTATAGATTTTGCATGTTTAGGCGTCATGAAATTGACAAAATTTCTTGAAGCTTCCCCATTAGAAATACTTTTAATGTCTACGGCTTTGTAATCGTCTCGTGAAAATATGTTTACTGTTTCATAGTCGTCACCAGGCTGCAATCCGTTTTTTAAAATGGTTGCTTTCGAAAGCATCGTTTCTTGACCTACATTATAACAGATGCCAATCGAAGGGTACATAGAAGAAAAGTCCAAACATGCCACAGGCTTTTCTAATTCCACTCCAGGGTTTGGCAGGTAGACAAATGCTCCGTCATATTGGCTTTTGATATCATCAAATTTTAACAAAAAGTTTTTGCTGATAATACCCAAACATTCCTCACAAAATGTTTCTGGGGCTGATCTGTCTCGAAACCGTCTCGTCTCCACTCCATCTCGCAAGTTAGTTAGTAGAGATCTCAATTCTCTTTGCAATGTATCACTCATTCCCCCATTGAGATATACTCCAAAGGGAGCTATTTCATCCTTTAATCTAGTATTTTTCAGTTCTTTTTTCACAAAATCTAATGCCAACTGATGTATTGTATGTGTCGAGGAAATATTTCTTCCAACCAGATAGGAAATGAAATGCTCGAGACAAAATGTGAGCTCATTTTCCTTTTGCATGATATTCTTTCTTTTCGGGACCCTCTTAGAAACATCTACCGGTGCATACCTTCCAAGTTTTTTCACTTTGTAGTAATCTTGAATGATAGAGCTGATATCATAAGAGTATTCCACCGGTTCATTCAAATATCGAATGTAAAGCAACAAGTGGGTCAGAGTATAGCAAGTTTTGCCATGCTTTTTGTTCTTTTGTTTCACCACCTCAAATTGTCGCTTCAAGACGTCGATCGCTTCAAAGAGATCTAACCTTTGGCAAGAATCCAGCTTTTGGTGGAAATCAAATTGCGTGTTTACTGTTTTGGTTTTGATTTCTCCCGAATCAAATTTATCTATGATCTCATATGTCTTTGGATGTCGTACACTTTTGTCTTCAAATATGAAGTACATGAGAAGCTCTCTTATTACAATCTGATCGTTTTTCCATTTTGGCTTGATTTTCATGTCCTGTAACATACCGTGTCGTTTATAAGCGTAGTAGAACATTGGAGTCAAAAGTGGCGTTTTCTTCATATCGAAAAATTCGGACTGTGGAATCTTGGTATTATATGAAGCAGCAATGAAAAACTTGTAGGAAGAAAAGTTGTCACTGGTGTTGAGTAACGCCCCACATAATAACGAATCTTTAAAATTGTATCTTAACAATTTACTTCGACTGTTTACGCTATCGTAGAAATAACTGGCTATTTCGGAATGACAGACATCTTCCTTTCCCATACCCAATTCACTCTTTGCCAACTCATCAAGTTTTTCACCTTTGTGACATCGAAATAAATCGTTTAACAACATGCCAGGAAAAAGGTTCAAACTCAATTGGAAAAGTTGATTGTTTTCCATCGCAGAAGAGCATTGTGCTGTCGTATTTTTCTGAATATCGCTAAGAACATCTTTTACCGATTTCTTATCGTATGTCCAATGTATGAAACTGGAAAGCTCGTCAAATAAATCAATCTTGTGCCTATCTGAAGCTTGAAAGAGGATCGGTAAATCATAGCCTACGATATTATACCCGCACAAGTAATCGGGGTTTACTTCTTGTATAATTTCAATGAACTTTAAGATCAGTTCATTTTCTGAGCTGACGCAATACACCTCAGACACCGGCATCTCCACATTTGAGAAAAACCTAAGAAGTTCATCAAAATTATAATAGTTCGAATCCTGGATCACATTACCGATCGTTATTCCTATACATCTTTTGATCGATTCTCCTTCTTGGAATATCACACTTATTTGAATGATTTTATCCATGATCTTTTTTGAATGTTCGTCAATCAAAACCGTTTCAATATCAAATGACAGTGTTTTGTGTGCGTAGAAAAAGTCACTTACTGACGAATCATCGATAATCGTTATCTCTTCTGCACGACCGAAAAAAACAAATTCACTCTCAATAAAAGTAGAATTCATAAAAAGTGGCATTTCATAGCAATTGCTTTTCGACCGAAGAGATGCCATGTCAAACAGTCTTCCTTTGAAGTCCAGCTGCTCCAAATATTCCTCGTATAAGTTGTAACAAAACTCATTTACAAATTTATGAGAATTTCCATAAACGGTTTCACCACGTGTATACAGTTCGTCGACTCGTTTACTACTCTCGCGTTCAGAAAAATACGCTTCTTGTGTAAAACGCCTCTGTTTAAAGCCACATTGCTTGAAATCGTATTCATTTGCTGACGGTATTGAGTAAACGAATTTCCCGTTTTTATCTTCCACATAATGAGTGTATTTTTCACCGATCACACTGACTAGATACTTTTGATCTTGCAAAACTTTACCCTCGCCCGAGTACTTGTAACATTGTATGAATATAACTTCTGTAGACTTGTCGGGATTTTCAATGATATGTGAAACAACATCGCTTGAAATATCACTGGTATCAATCTTGTTCTTGGAAATATAGCTAGCGATCTCCTTATTTTTTACGTTAGCTGATGTGATATCGTGTACATAAAATATATCCATTCCACCGTCATATACAAACATAAATTTATAGCGCTAACATTTTATTAAGTTGCATGAACAAATTATTAGCTCATTATAATTGTTTATTGACATTTAGCATTTGTCATACATTTCACTCTATTATTTGTCAAACCAAAAGATGAATGTCAAATTATTTACAGATGCTAAGCCGTTTATCATACATTTCACTCTTATTATTTGTCAAACCAAAAGATGAATGTCAAATTATTTGAAGATGCTAAGCATCTTATCATACATTTTACTCTCTTTATGACAAATCGACTCACAAATTTAAGCAAACCAGGTGACGATGTACAAATAATTTAGGGTGACGAGCTTTTTGGTTACCTCGCCCGGCCAAACAAAAAGACTTATATATATACTAAAAGTGTTTTAGTTTGGCCGGGCGAGCGAACCAAAAAGCTCGTCACCCCAAAATACTTGTACATCGTCACTTTGTGTGCCTAATTTTGTGAGTCAACTAAATCGTTCTAAATTCAATGTAAAAAAAAGTTTCATAAGGGGGGTACTCAGCGTGAAAAAACTACATCGCTTAAACGCAAATGCGCTTTGGTAGGTATATAGCTAAAAAACGAATGCGCTATGGTGAAAATCCAAAGTCAAAAATTTTGAAAAATTGAAATGTTGTCAAATAAATCATAATTTTAAGCACTGTTTTAGTGTACTGCTCTGTCATTTGTAAATCAAAACTGAGAGAATGGTTAATATGTTTTGAGACTAAGCATTTATCGTACATAAATAAATCTAATGAAAAAATAAAATTGCTAACAATTATATATTTGTTCATCACCGAATCAAATTATAGTATTTTGATGTAATCATGTCGTATTTTCTTAATAGATATCCACTTAGGTCCAAAATAATATCTGGTGGCAATGGGGATATATACTCGACACCAACAAGGATTAATGACCGTGAACTGGTGGTAAAGATTGCAAAATGGGACAAAACACTGAGTCATGTTCCGAGAGAAATCGTTAATAACATTAGATTACAACGTCTTCGGGGGATAAATAAAATGCTCGATTTCCATTACACATGTGAACCACTTCCAGAGACTCTGGGTACATACTACATGGTTTTTGAAAGGAAACCTACAGATCTGTTTGACTTTCTTGTAAAGCACGAACCAGAGGAGAACAAATGCAAAGACATCCTTCGAAACATTCTTGATATTCTGTACAATATGCAGAGCAGAGTCGGATTGATTCAAATGGATCTTAAAGAAGAAAACATTTTGGTTGATCCTCACACCATGGAAATTGAACTTTGTGATATGGGATTTTGTGTGCAAACTTCTCAAGAATGGGTTGAATGTAGTAATGAAGGAACAATGGCATATCTAGCACCGGAATGCTTGAAAGGTAAATGTTATCCAATGAAAAGCATTGTATGGACATTTGGGATTTTGACATATTCTACTCTGCTCGGAGATGTACCCTGGAAATCTTACAAGCCGGGTCTGTCGTTCGAATCAAAAAGTAACTTCAATCTTCTCTCGGATGACGCGAAAGATTTCATCAAATATTGCTTAGAACCCGACCATACTAAACGACCGACTTTACACGAATTGTGCGAACATCAATGGATAAAAAATACTATATGAATATGCAACGTTAAATGGTTAACATAAAAGAAATTATAATTATGGCTGATTCGATGTACGATAATATAATTTCCTCTCAATTGTCATTAGAAAGACGAACACGTTGGATATTTGAAGAAACAATGAAACAATTATCAGATCGTTTACTCGACAAACATGACGATAAACCATACTTTATTGACGTTATACCGCCCGATAATACCACAGTTTATGCCTGGATATACGATGAAGAAAAAAGACCTACTAATTTTGGAGTTAAGTGTTACACCGTTTTACATATGCTTGAAATTTATCTCGTAAAAAGGGATCATGATCGGTATGGGCGAGAAAAAATCATACGAATGGGAACAAAAGGAAAGAACACAAGTTTCTATAATGGCTATGAGATATATACCGATTCAGTAAAAGAATATGTCAGGACTATTGATGAAACGGCAATGCTTTTGATAGAAAATGATCCTGAGAGTGTCACAATGGACCCTAAAATGTAACTATATGTGTGTTCGTTGAAACAATGATTTTTCAAACCAATAAAATATGACTGAAATAAGATCTGGTTTACAGTACGAATTTGTAATTGCTCTATCCCTAGTAGAAAAAGCAAGATACTATGCAGAGGCTTCGCAACAACTTTCATTTCATACTCTAAAGTCTCTATTGCCCGTTTTACGTAAAAATCTTGACATACTCAAGAGTGTTGATCTGTCAGACTTCACCAATGATTACTTCCTCATGGATTTAAAATTCAGCTTACGACTTTGTATAAAATCTTATGAGCGACTCATTTATGTTGTCGAAACATCTATGAGTGATGAATCAATACATAAGATGTTTTCTTGCAAAAACAATCCTAATACCTTGACCGATTTATGCCGTATAATGGATCGGATATGGAAAGATTACTGGTATAATTTTCATAAATCCAGTAACAAGAAATCGCTCCTTCACGACATTGAGACTGATCTAGTAGAGTTGTACAGTGATATATGCTTAAGAGGTAATGAACGATTTGAAAACAACTACAAGTGTCCGAGTTGTAAGTTAAACTCTGCATATCATAGAACCGGAATAACTGATGAGTGTAACGAGGAGTCTATTGAAAGCCAGGGAAACATAAGTAGTCAAACCTACTGTCATCATTTTGTTGACATCAAAGATACGGCTAAGTTTTTCAATGTTGACAGAATCATATTTGAACGAAGAATGAACGAGGAGGGAACGATTCAACAGTAATCCATTTTATTTGACATTTTATGTTATTACAGAATAAGATCATATCAAACAAACGATAAAAAGTTATGGAAACAGATATTATCAAACTTCGCATTATATTTTCTATTTTATTGGCATTCTATGCTGTGTACTTAACAGTTGACATTCTATGTTGGCTGCAGACATAATTTCTTCACTCCAAAATCAACATACTTTTGAAAGTCTATTAATTTTCTGAACTCACATAGCGTTTTGATGTTGTAGCTACCACTGTTGATGTATACACAACAACATTTAGACATTAAAATTGTTAACAATGTGTGAGTAGTGTAAGTGTTGGATATTGATGCCCTTACAAATTGTTTGTAACATCTTTCGATACTTGATCGAAATGTCAAAAGAAAGTCATTGTATCGCTTTTCATTCAATACGTATGTAGATAAGCCTGTGTAATCACAACATACTCTAATGTTATAGAATAATAGGCTCATTTCATCCATGTAGGTAATGTCATTTGTTTTATATAATGAATTTAGTTCATGCTTGTAATACGCTTGTATTTCTTCCGAACTTCTTAGCTCCAAAAAATATGTGTAAAACAGGGAAATCGGCTTTGTCATCCACTCGCAGATTTTACACACAATCTCTGACCTTTCCATTTTTTCAGGACAGCGGACAAATGAATGAAAATGGTTAATAACAGTTGATGAAAAAAACGAATTCTGTTCCAAATAATTCCAGGCACCTTTTGTATGCATGTTCAGTTTTTCTCTGATAGCTATTGTGTTTTGAAAAATAAATCCCAGAACAAACTTTTGATAGTCATTATACTGATACTGAAATGAACAACACTCGTGCTCACTAGCTTCTTCGCTTAGATGTCCATTCAGATTCAAAAACATTTTGAACCTTTTTGACATCAGACGAACAAATAATACGATGAATGATTTTGGAAATTTTGAAACGTTCTTTCCCATCACTACCAGTTGTCTTAGGTTGTCATAGATAGAATCTTGTTGATTGTTATTTTCTTTTTGTTCCATTAAATCTTCCATACAAAAATTAAGTGTTTCTTTTGAATGATCCGTGACAACTACATGCAACTTGTTTGATTTGATATACCTTATACGACTTAATGTTTGAACAAATGCTGCAGGATCGGCAACTTTTTCATAGCATTCTATAAACACAAATTCGGAATCGAAGTAAGCGCATTGTGCAGATACGTTGATTCCCACTTGAAAAGCCGTACCATATACAAAGAGATCACATCCATTAATGAAGGCATCGGGGTTAGAAGTAAAGTTGTATTTTTCTTGTTTTGTCGAGTCTCCTGTAATCATTTTGACATCGTAATCCATTTTTTCAGCTAATCGCTTGATTAGATAACACTGCTTTTTTGTATGACAGACAGCACACACTTTTTCTCCTTGTTTCAATGAGTCAAAAAGAACGACCATAATATCGTCCCTGTCACCATTTTGCAAAAGGTTTACATACTGGTCGGTGTATATATCTTCCAAATCATTTTTCCCATGAGTTAGCACATACTCTTCTATTTTGCTGATATTGAAGAAAGTTTTAAACATTTCAAAGTCCTTTGATTTGAATAAGTTTTGTTTGAAAAGTCGTAACACAAAGTCACTGTAAAGACATTTTCTGTAGAAAATCAGTTTGCACGTCTTTGGTGCAAATGAATTAATCAAACATATTCTGTCTCTGTTCTGAAAGATTGTTCCATTGTCTATATCGAAGAGAACTTTTATCAATCCATAAGATAAATGTGCATCAAAACACAATACTCGAGGGATTGTTCTGATTGCTGTCGATAGACAAGTTAAGAGTTTCTTACTGTCTTTGTTGTAGGTAGAAAATAGTTCATCAGCTAAACTATGTACCTCATCAAGTACCAGTAAATCATACCCATTGATACTGCCAGAACCGTGTTGTATATTTTCAAAACATTTCAATGATTCTAGCTGCACAACGAACTTTGGATATCGAACGTATGTATATGGCTTTTCACATTCACGATAATCTCGAAATCCCTTGAACGTTGCTGTAACAAATGTTGCAAATGAACGTCGTGGTGTTATGAACAATACGTTAAACTTGTTTCCATTATCCTCAGCCGACCTCGAAAACTCATTGATAATGGAATTTATTTGATATGTTTTCCCGGTGTTCATTTGAGATTGACACAAAAATAAAAAATGACGTCGATCGCTCGGAAGTAAACTGTACAAATCAGGTAAACGTTCCAAACATATGTCAACAACTTTTGTTGATTTCTCCTGGCCTAAGCATTGCACAAGGTATTCACTGTCTGTACCGTAAATATTTTGATCCACAAGATCAATCACATCATTCACATTCATGTTTTGAGTGTTCTTCTCCATAATTGTATTTTTTCATACTTAATTATACTTTATATATGTTTGCGATGTGGTGCATTATATTTGTTGATTATATAAGACCATAAATACTTAGTCATTTTTGTTTCGCTTTATTCTATTCAGCAATATGTCTGATATCGAACCACAGCTACTTGAAGAACTGGTCACGTTCAACAATGAAATCAACTGTGTAAAAGATACAATAGGTACGGTTCATCAGTCAAAATTGTTAATAATGAGCAATGTTGAGAACGGTTCAAGCAATGAGGAACTTATAGAACCAATGAAACATTTGTTTCAAATGACTAAAAAACCGCATACGGACATCGAATATATCAAGCGACAACGGCCGAAAATGGAAGTGAATATAACTGAAAGCGCTAATGATATCAACATTTACGACACGGATTCATTTTTGAAAGCACTTGTGCCAGACCAGAGCTCACTTATTCACTTAATCGAAGAGCAATGCAATATTCATCCTGAATTCATTTCACTTGTGGACAAACTTCATTTACTTAACACGGCTTGTACAAATAATATATGCTCAGGAAAGCTTTTGGCGAGTACAAGGTTTTTGAAGAGAGATAATCATGACGTGGTGTTTCCTATTGCCCATCCGCCATTCGTGTATGAATTGGACAGAATTTTGAAATTGAGCAAACCAAAACATGTGCAGTCTTATCTGACACATTTGAAGAAGTATTTGACGAACAAGATTGAAAACATTAAGTGTATTTTGTGTTTGACGTACGATTTCTACAGTTTAGATATCTCATCGATGAAAAACTTTCGACTTCTCTTTCTCGAAAACATAAATCCTCTAGCAAACGATATGATGTCAGTGGATTTTCTGTATGAAACAAACATAGAAAACTATAACAAAAGTGATCAGTGTTTCCTTTTTGAAAAGTTGATATCCGATATTGTATTGATACCTTTTGAGGGAGACAGTAATTCAAACCGGCAATATTTTGTACGATTTATTGGATTCAAACACCCGAAATTATATTTCTGACAATTTTATGTTTTGCATATGAAACATTTCAAGATCGGAAGGAAAACCATGAGAACACAGACAACGACAGATATCCAAAACAAGATGTTATAATCTATGTAAAAAAGTTCCACACCACTCCAAATCTTCTCAAAAATGTTCAATTTACAAACACAATCAGAAACATAAGCCGTATGTGTACAGTTTATTGGATGACAACCATTAACAAATATTTTTGTTTTATAACTGTTATCGGTTGCAATGTAAAAATCTTGTTTTGCGGTAAGTCCACGAAGGACCCCATTCACTATCAATTTCTCCTCTTTGATGTTGCTCACTAAATATTGTTCACCGTTCATACTATTGAATGGAGCGATATAGTAGCATTTTTGATCAGCAATTTTACCCTGAAAACTTTTACAGTGTTCACCACAATCACACTCTTTTCCAATGACATTGTTTGCAAATAAACAAAGCATAAAACCTACAAAATATGTGTTCATTTTCGATAAAGTTCCGAGATTCGTGAAGTACAATTAATACTTATTTTCCGATTTTACTATTGGTTGTGGAACACTCCATGTGTTCGAATTGTTAACACGCTTATTTCTCTGCCAAAAGAGAGTAGATAATGCAATGCTGTTGAAAATAGTAAATGATACTATAATCGCTAGCATAATGTAGACGAAAATATCAGGACTGTAAGAAACAACGTGTGGAGATTGCAAATACATTTTTGATACCATCCCTTGTATTTGCAACAGGCTACAAATATATATATTTTACCAATACGCTTACTTTTTTTGCGTTTTGCAGGCAACGGGACAAACATGAGCATCGGTATGGTAGCAAGCAGCGAATTCATGTTAGTTTGCTTGGGCAACTACTTCGGTTTCGGACAAGCACCTAACGTGGATACAAGTACAGACCGATTATTGAATGAACTTATTTCTTTCATCATAACTAACATGGAGGAGTGGCTGGCCAAACGCTTTACAAATGAACATGTTCTCTTGTGTTGTACGAACGACGACATTTACAATTTGACGATTTCCAACATATTTGGTGAAAGGCACAATCAATTTGCCAACCCGATTTGCATCGACTGGCATGCACTCTTGACAGTGTTTATGTTATTTGCTAAAATTCTTACTATTCACACCATTGCAGGAGTTGATTCGTTTGCTGTTCTTCAACACACACAAAACCTTATATCATCATACAATATCAGCCGACGAATCAGATCTCAAAGTGAAAACTGGGATGATATGTTGCGGTATATGCGAAACATTGGACAATAAAATCTATTCTAACACTGAACGCATTTGTTTATTTCTTCAATGATGAAGGTATACTATTACTTTATATTACCAGTAACAAACAAATACTTATCGGTTCATTCGGATCCATCCATAGACTATATAAAAATCAACTCTAAACTAAGTAAGGTTCTTGAATCAGTGGATAGAGATGGTAAAGAAGAAATAAAATACTATGTTTTAAAAGGTGTTGAAGAGTCCTCCGTTTGTGTTGATACAAAAGGTCTACACTCGTACATGCACGATGACGAGGCAAACGTAACGACCGAATGTATACTCATGTCACTACTCGAATGTTTCAACTTTGATAGAGAAACATTTCAAAAGTATCTATATCTTGCTCATCAGCCACTTTTGGTGATCAATTGTACGCAGGGGAAAATGAACGCGATCAGACCAAAATCACTGACGGATGTATTTAATCATTGCTTTTTACATTTTAATCAATATTTGCACTTGCGAAACATGACATCTGAGCGAAAGAAAATAGAAAGTCTTATCACATTAAGCGACACCGACTATACTCTGGGTGTCGACAAATGCGCAAGATACGCATTTTGCTGTGTTAACAACATCGCCATAGAAGCAACAAGCAAGAAATTATTGATATTACAACACGAATGTATAAGAGATTCCAATGGTAAATTTGACAATAACTTGTATAAAGCCATATATGAACTATTCAAATGACAGTAGTAAAAGTATACGTCTTCTCAGAAAGCGAAGATAGCTTTTATGTTAAGCATTTAAAAGAAGTCAATGCAATTCACGATAACATGATGATTCGATTTCGCATTGGTGACCAGGGCAATTGTGACCAAGACGAAATATGCTCATTGGATACCAGGAATCAGAATGCAGTTCTTATCAAGTCGTATTCTTTCGTTCCAAACTATAACAAAGTTAATGACACTTTCCTATGGGTGAACCCAATGTATAATATTGTAGTATCCAGCAAGAAACTTATTGCCATTCCCAGTAAAATAGACAATGAAACCAACAATCTCATTCTAAGACAATTTATTACACCAACACTAAACAATGAATTTCACTCAAAATCTGTATCAGAGGATGTGAAAAATTACGCAAAATGTTCAAGTCAATTTACAGCCACTTTACTGTAGCCTAAAAGTCTGAATATATTTTTCCAAGCATGCTGTTTCCACTGTAGCGTAGGCATATTTTTCCATGTGGGCCTCTTCCAATGTGTTGTATTCTTCGTCAGTAGTTTCATAATAGCTTTTGAGTTCTTCTGAAGCGTTTTCCATAATCGGAAAATTAGTATCATAAGTATGGACAGGTACTTGCACAAACACAACTTTTAAATCATTGTCATAATTTCTTTTCATTTTCCTGATGCCGTATCTGTTATTGATGTCAAAAATAAATAAACCATCGTCATTGATCGCAAATATCTGTTGTTGTGCATGTTCTCGAAGGAATAATCTTTCGTTGGCTTTGTAATCAGCTTCGATAAATAAATCTTCGTCACTGTAAGGATCCGTCTTTGTTACTTTGTAACGTCCAAACACGGACAACAAAGTGAACGGACTATCAGGCATTACTGATAACTTGAATTTATGAAAACTACGTTCCAGCTTCGACCACATCCATACTTTTTGTTCTCCATCAACATATGCATACCTAAGAGTTTCATTATGAAAGATGTACAACGAACCACAATCTGAAACACACAACTGCATCTCAGACATTTTTGGTCCACCGGATGGGATCTGGGAGTATCGAACATCTTTATTATCTTGAAATAAGTCAATATATCCCAAGGCGTGATTTTCTAGAAAGTACAGTGTAGATCCGATTATTACGTAATTTGTATTGTTTATTGGAATCTTAGCTGTTATATGTTGAAGACATACGTTTACTGGTATCAGATGCCAATCGTCTGTAAACAGTTCCACTCCTTCTTTTGAAATGCGAATCAATGTAAATGGTTCCTGTGTTCTATCAAACTTTATGTTTGGTACATCTGTCAAAAAATCATGTAGTGTATCTATACGATACTGTACATTTTTAAATCGGGACTTAGGAAGTTTGTCAATTTGTAAAATGCTTTGCTTCTTCAGTTGATCCAGTGTATGTTTCAACATTTGATTAGGTACTTGGTCACAATCATTCAAAAACTTGAGAATATTTTCACAGTCGGTTTCAAGAAGAAACGCATCACGAAGGATGCTGCCTAGTTCTGTAATGCGAAACGTATTAGCGAATGAAAAAAGCTTTCCATCCTGACTTATGCTTGGTTGAAATTGTCTATGTTTCAAAAATGTCTGTATTTTGCGAATGTCTCTTTCACAAAGATCCAAATGACATGACCCAGTGTAGTCGAGCAAATCTTTAAACACATTATCAGATGCTACTTGATTGCAATCAGGAATGTAGATTAAATGCGTTGTAGCATCTGATAGTGTGACCTTCATATTCACATCCATGGCCATGTTATAACACATTTTCTGGTATGCTAATTCCGCATGATCGTACCCAACTATCGGCTCAAACACATTCCGTTCTGTACAATGGTACACCAATATTTTTCCAGTCAGTTTTCGATACTC
Source organism: Mya arenaria (assembly GCF_026914265.1). Taxonomy (NCBI): domain Eukaryota; kingdom Metazoa; phylum Mollusca; class Bivalvia; order Myida; family Myidae; genus Mya; species Mya arenaria. The sequence goes on along the minus strand of NC_069130.1, from coordinate 55,736,866 downwards.
GTCGGGTCGTGGATTTATTATATACGGTGAAATCCGTTTGATGTTATATCGTTTATAACCGTGTGGGTTTTTTATCGTTTGAGATGGAGCGAGCACACATATGTCAGTTCCAATACAACCCGCCGTCCCAACTAGGATATCGAACATTTTCCACTTGTCCAACCTAATAGTGACATATTCGTATAACCTTTTTGCATACTCATAGTCGTATTTTCCAAATACGAAATACGAAATGGCATAAAAGAATGTACATAGTTCTCCCTTGATTTCATTCTTCAAAAAGCTACTATTGATTTGCTTACAAAAACATTGCAGCTGATTACTTGGATATCGTTGTACCGGCTTATCGTGACCAAGCTTTGTGTCTATATCAACATCAAAAATGAAGGGCACTTTCGTCTTTCCAAATATTTTTGTAGCTATGCTTTTCCGATCCACATAATTTAAAGGCGCGTTATCTTTATTCGTAAATGCTGCACCGTTCATGCTTATTCCTACAAGTGGTGAAATGGTTGGTCTTGACATTGCAATTATTTTTTCCAAATGAGATGGGTCAGAACTTATATGTAGCAAACGCAAATACATTATTCTTGTAATTATTTTTGTACAATCTTACTTTGTATGCGAAAAAAATATTATCATGGTAAGCATAGATTCATCGAAATATATCATAATGGCTACTGGAACTCACACGCACAGAGAACAAAAATTGACATGTTTCGATGAAGATGAGGATAGTGCAGTCGATCGAATTAATCAATACCTTGACAATCCTGATTCATTTCGTGTAAGAATTCCAAACGATGTTGAATTGTATAGGCACGCACTGAAATGTGATCTCGGCGAATTGATTTTCAAATTTGTTAATATTCTCAAGAAATACTCTCTGGATACACAATTTGCGTTCATAAACAAGATCCCATTATACAATGCTGAAATACGTGTAGGATCTCAAAGTGCACCAAATCCTATGCTTGAATATATATTCGAGCTTTTGAATTGGTCATCACTTGAGCTGCTTTCAAATATCTCAATAGATATGTATGCCAGCACACAGCACGAATACCTATACGATTATCTTGAGCAGCTTAAAACGGTTCGACATGATATGTATCCAATAGCTAAATCGTACGATGCACCCCATGTCATTTTATCACTATGTAAAAAACCAGAAAACGAAGAAATGCTGTGTGCAAAATATTTCAATGGAGTAAGATGGTGTAGACTTCAGGTCGATGGAAATATCAACAGCATCATACCATTAATAGAAACTCATAAAAGTGTTATTTTTGAAGACGATATGTGGTATGTGAAGGGAGATAGTTATCTTGCAAAGAAAAACTTGTTTCGTGACGATGATGTAAAATATTTTCCGCTTCCAATGCCTTTACCACAAGACTCACAATTATGTTCTAATGGTGACGATATCGTGATTTTCTCTAACCAAAAACAAATGGCTGAAATCGTACCAACACATTTTTCAAACGCTTCCCACAAGGTAAGTGAAATGAAAAAGCTAACATCGTGCGAAACCATAAGTCATGACGAATATCATGACATATATCGTGTCAAATCTCCCGAACTTGGAAAGACTATGAATGTTTGTTTCAGTAAAACAGACACGAGTTTACTTGAGTTAGACGGCGATACATTGTGTGAGTACGTCGTTATACCACACCACGTTTTCCGACAAACAAGTTCAATTCCAAAACATAAGCATTATATCATCCCGAAAGATAGCAACCAAGAAGACTGGGTATTGACACTCATAAAAACCAAAACGATGAAAGATTACATTTCAAATTTTATTACGACACAAACACATCCACAAACAAAAAGAAGACTTCTCAAAGAAAATAATCCAAAAGAAGAAAGTTCTAGTTATCAGTTCCCCTTCAAACGAAAGCGCACGTCTCATCAGAGCAGTTATGATGATATTGATTTTGATAAGATCAAACTTTGAGCAAGTCGGTAGACAAATACATATACTTTAACGACGATACGAAAAGCCGCATTAACAGTCTGGGAACACTTCGATTTTCATAATGCTGACATTCGTTACTTAGCCGCGTTAACAGTCTGGCAATACGTTGATCTTCAAAAAGCTGACAGTCGTTACTTAGCCACGTAGATATTTGTTTTTGTTGGTAAAATAGCTCGATTCTCGTGTTCACCTCGCATGCTGTCGCAATGTCATTCGTGTAAAACATTGATGCTAGTAATAGCGTTGATGCAATTCTCCCCCTGTTTATTTCTCCATCAAAGAACAAGTCATTCAGCATAAGATGAAGATTCTGGAAATGATGTACACCATTTTCTTTCAGGATAAAAAGTTGTTCTCCAACAAATTTCTGATAACCGTTTAATAGTTCAACACCAAGTTCACTTAACATTTCGTAAACTGCATTTAGCTGTCTGTTTTGAAAATGTTTGTCGACACCTTGTCTTCTTCCTGAGAAACTTCTGTATAAGTGTAATGACAGTAAGTACTTCGTTTCCATTTTTTCTATTTGTGTACTACTGAAACATAGAAACGACTCATTATATTGCTTGAAGTTAATAAAATAATGAATCCTAAACAATCTCGTCAATTTTTACATCTGAAAATACAATCTCGAATAAATGAGGCAAAGTGTAAAGCGCTGATTGACGATAAACTCCTATCTAACCTGTTTTCCCAAGATATTCAACAAATGTACTTCGAAAACATTCAAAATAAAGTTAGTCTCGCTTATGGTCATAAGAAATTGTCCTCGGCTCATAAGCGACAGCTGACTCATGATTTAGAACTCCTTTCAGATACTATCAAATCTGATAAAAAGCTTTTAGAAACGTTGAATAACCAGATCGCAAATCTTTCAGACAAAGAAAGAGATTTACACGATGTAAGAGAAGAGACTATCCTTGGTGTAAAAGAGGCAATGGATTATGATTTTGATTCAATAATCGAAGATAATCCATCTTCGAGAACATTGAATATTGAAGAACATTTACGAGAAATCCTTCCTTTACCGCCAACACATGCGTTGACAGAAAAAGAAGATGAGAAAAAATCGATATCATTTGGTAAAGTTATAATCAAAACAATAGACGAAGTAGAAGAGGAAAGGGAAGAAAAAGACGAAGCTCATAACAACAATACTGTACATTTCAATTTTATTGATACAGAAGAAAACGACTTCGGAAATTTCACAAACGATAACGAAACTAACCTAATCTAAGATCAGAGCATTTCAATCTTTAACTGATTGCAGGCAATTTTAAATCGTTCGGCAGTGTTATCGCCTTTGTCATAATTTGACATCTGGAGCGTGTTTTTATCACTTATGTAAAATTCTGTATTCGAACCAAGTCTTTTTTCCAATACACCAAGAATGTCATTTGTTTTAAACGTGTTGCATTGACCAACGCATTCGTGTTTAAGTAACTTTGTCAAATTTGCAAATTGACGAATACAAACTGTTCCATTTTTGAGACTAAACATAAGTGTTTTAAGAATTTCAGTGACATCCCAGTCATTGATACTTTTCTCTTTTGTATTACAAAAATTGAGAAAATAGTGATTTCTCATCACATCTGGATTCAGACTGTCTACAAACTGTACAAATCGAGGATTGTCAATGTGCAGCTCTTCCTCCTTTAGAAGACACATTATGGTTACTACTGCTGAGTCCAGTAAGGAGACAGAAGTCAGCGGAAGGGAGTCGTAATACAATCCTAACACTGCAATTGGCTCATTTTCAAAATTCGAACATAAACTGCATGAAGTCATTTTCGATTCCATTATATCTGATATATGTTTTTGATTTGTCCAATATTCATGATAAAAACTACAAAGTTTCTGATAGTGTTCGTTATACGAGTTTGAGAAAAGTAGAGATGCAAGGATCGTCATCGTCAGTGGTTTATCTTCAGACATTCTTTCAAATACTGCTTTTTTCGCCAAGCTAAGAAGTCAATATGGTGGAATTTATACTCGTACACCTCTCGCACGCTAAGTCCGTGTAAGAACCAATATCTATAAATGATGTCTCGTACATAAAATGGATTACCGAATATAACACCTTTCAGCAAACTAGGATGAAGTGATATAATTTTGTTCGCTACAGCAAATATGACAAACATAACCAAATCAGAAAACGAAATAACAGTTAGATGTACTTGCTCGCTGGTAACAGCTTGCAACAAAGAATATGAACTCCAATGTCGTAACATAGATTCAGCCCAGTACAGGTTTTTGAAACGTTTCACCACACTATAGTATTCTGATTTACGAATAGAATCGAACGGTTTGTAGCTAACCAATAAACGATTTAAATTAGTTTCGTTGTAAGCCGAGAGACAGGTCATTGTTAGGAACGAATTAACAAAAAAATCAATCATTATTTTCCGCATGACTCGAATACATTCGCTTTCTTGTTTTCCACATGAAGACAACATTGTGTGAAACTGCTCTTTGTACCGTTTTGATTTTTCACCATCTCCAAATATAATCAGGTCTCCCATTTTCCGATATTACATTAATGTTCGACTTAAGTACCAGCCAATGCATTTTTGTAATGAACTTGTTTGTTTCCCTTCCAGACAAAGAATTTGACACAAGCAATTTCATCTTTGTTCATCCAAACGAGAAAATACAATTATCAACACAATGTGATGGAATATACACTTTAATCTTCACAAAAGGAAAGCTAAGCATCTGTTTCGACGATGTCCTACAATCAGAACGCCGCATTTTTCGAATGTTTGACGTTATCATTCTCCATCTTGTGTGTCGCTTTTTACAAGTACATTCAGATTCTGAAACATTTTTGAAAATGACCCATGATATCATAAATAGGGTTGATCTACAATTACTAACCGATGACGCCAATATGTTCATGCAAGATCTTGATTTGCGACAAAAATACTTTAGTATGGCGTTTCATTTTCAACACCGTTACGGGGTTCTAGAAAATATATGCTTAAATTTTGGGAAGTACCCACCGCATGAATCTCACTGTTTTCTCCCGATGCTAGCAATGGCTGATTATGAACACAGACCTTTGGTATTTCAAAATAACTCAGTCTCATATCCAACTGCATTCAGAGTGTATGATTTTGAAAAGTTTTCAACTATTATTTCACCATCCCCAATATACGAAGATGGTGTGAACATTATTGTTAGAAATTATCACACTGGTGTATGTAAGTTATATTTTTCATTTGAATACAAAGAAGCACAAAGAGCAAAACTGTCCCGTTCAGAAAGGAACGATATCAACAAGTACACATTTCTTATTCAACTCAACAATCGATACTATCAGGTTCTTGCAATATATACAAAGGGAATGGTATCCAAGTATCTTCCGTGTCTCGTTCCAAGAAAATCGAAAATCTGTTTGAATGGTTGTGAAATTATAAAAGTGTTCAAACGATTAAACGAGCAAACACAAACGTCTCCGAACATACAGAGACTTATTCAACACCAAATAATTGATGAAAAGGCATCTTTTCAAAAGGAAATCAAATTAACACAATGGCTCAAGGTTGTTATAAGCCAGTACGTAGATAGGCTCGAAATATATGAATCAATTCCAGAAACTCCCGAATTAGCATTTCAAAACATGACACATGATACTATGGTAGTTTACGTAGATGAAACAGGCGTTCAAATGTACTACAAAACCGAACAAGCTTCATTAATTTATACACAGATATATGAATTTTCTCTTCCGGCATTTCAAGTGTGTTTCGATGAAATCGCACAGAACGAAACAGATACTTACAAATTCGTTAAATTTGCATCTTTCTTGAGAGGAATCCTAACACAATCAATAAATCAAAGACAGCAACCACATGTTAATTTGGACAATTTGGATATACATGGCTATTTAATATTTCTCGAAACTGTCGAAGCCAAAGCTCTTCTAGATTTGAACGAACTAGAGGAAACTGCTTTTATCGGGTAATGAAAGGCATGTCATTTACCCTGACAAAGGTATCTTTTGATTTACCTATCATGTAATTGTATTTCAAAAAGCTCATGTTCGACAGAAGATTCTGTTTATATTGAGCCGGAATTCGCCAAATATCATTTTCAATATTGTACACAACTTCACATAAAAAGTATGAAATAACCCGTAAATTGTTTGTCACTCGATTAAAATCACCAATTGTAATTGACGACTGGATATCTAAAAGAAGTCTCAAAATACCTTTCGTATCGATGTGATCGTATGCATCAAAATAAACAAGAAATAGAACTGTGAAAACACCTGGGAACATCTGACATACATTTGGTATAACTGTATCGGTAATAACGTCATATTCTGATCTTAATTGTGATTTCACAATCTTTGAAATGTCATTGTTGGTCTGTTTTAAAAGAAACCTCAAGAGAACATACTCACAAACTAGAAATGGAAATAACTCAGTGCGATATACAAACAAAGCATTATCCAGTGAATCCAGCATTTCCCCAGTTTGATTATTGTAATCAAAATAATTGACACGCTGAAACACAGGAAAGACATGATCGTGCAATACGGCCAGGTCTGGAGAAGGAATGTTATCTTCGGATGTAACTTCTACAATCGCATCTTCAAAGTCGTATTTCTGTGTACCGTAAATTTTGAACAAAAAATTTAAGGAATTAAACTCCCCATTGTCAATTGCATTTATTGTAAATGCCAGTTTGTTTAATACCTTTGCAACTTTGAATATGTATGTATTTTCAAAAAGAACATCGAATTCTTGAACGAGATTTCGAAATGATCGTGAAAAAATATCTTGCAAATGGATTTTGTTTTCAGCTTGAGTGTTCCATCCAAAAAATAAATTGTCATTGACATTCAATTTTCCTGGTAAATCTTTAACCCAACTGACAACAGGTTTTGGAAGAAAAATGTTTTTGTTATTCAAAAATCGTTTTCTTATTCTTGCCAGCAATTTAATTTTGCTATTGACGAGTTGACGTTTAGCTATACAGTCTATGACATATTGCCGTTTTCTTTCTAGCACTTCTGTCAACAAATCGGATCCGCTCTGCTTTCGTTCGGACTTATTATTTGAAGTATGACAAAAATCGTCAACAGATCTCGCCCAGAGATCAGATGTACTATCATTTGTAGTCTGAAGACGAAGATATTTCCGTCGAATATATCGTTTCAAAATCTTTAATTTTTCTTTCTTTCTATCTTTAAGCGTCTGTAGTCGTATTTTACATACAAGTGGTATATGTTTCATTTTCCTAACGTGTATACGCAATATTGGAGATGCATTTGTTATAATCAAATTTGAATTCAAAATAAAAACTGAAAACATAGTTAGTATGACATACATTTTATTTCATGAAGAGAGATGACATTCACCAATCAGTTCGATACATTTACATCAGTTATACATACAATGGTATTATTCATAATCTAACATCTCCTCCATCCTGCTAGTCATCGACAGCAATGACACGTTTTGTTTGTATTTCTTCACTGGAAAGTGTTCAGGAAAAATTCCATTCATAGCTTGGTGAAACAATGATGTCATTTCATTCATAAGTCTCTTATGCGGTAAGTCTTGCATCGATATCCTCGCACCCATCAGTTGTTCAAACCACTGGTTCATCTTATGCAAATGTTCCCAATTTTTTATGAGAAACCTCATATCACGGCGATACTGGTTTGTTTTTGAGCAATCGATAGGCGAAAAAAATCCTCTTTTTAGCATGAAGTAGTTTTTTATGGTATCTACCAGTATCGTATGTAGATTATCTTGTACACATTCAGATAACTGGCTGTAGCAATCGCCGTCTGTCATCTCAACACGGGTTTCGCCTTCACTGCTGTTACTATCTTCAAAGTCCATGATGTGTGTTTGTCAATGTTAAAGTGTTGCTCTTTTACAATATGGCGTTTCCTTTTATACCTCGCTGATAGTCCAATAATAATTCAAATGCAAGTTTTGACATCGGATTCCGTTTGTTCCTTTCGAGAAGGAGGATTAACAGTTTGTTGCATCGATCTGAAAAGAAAAATCTATCTTTCGAATTCAAAATCAGATCTAAAAGTATTGCATTTCTTCCTCTAGGACGATATACTCTTGTGTTGATAGATCCGAGGTCAGAAAAATGTTTCTTGTACTTTTGAAACAGCCTTTGCCGAAATATTGTTGGAGGTGATGCTGGAAGAAATTTAGATGACTTGATACTGGTATTCTCATTGGCATCGGATTTGAATTTCTTGATGTATGTGTTAACAGTTGAAAAAGATCTACTTGTAGTCATAAGCATCCTCGAGTACAAAAAGCGTCGTTCAAAGAAGTTCAATATATCATCGGTATTGAACTTTCTTCCGGCTTGAAAGATATAGAGAAGATGTATCAGTAGCATGACGTTGCGCGATAGCAATTCCTGATAGTGTGTTTCAATTTTGTAGAATAGCTTTGTCAATATCTCATCATGTTCGCTCAACCGTTTTAAAAATTTAACATTGTTTGCGAGAGCGTCTTCTAAAATTTTACCGTAGATGCGAGACGTGTTGATGGATGTTCTATGTTTGATAAGACAGTTTGTCTTGGTGTTTTTTGTATTGTTAACAAACGTCACCATAGCCGGGAAATTCATCATCGGATATGAAAGGTGACTATCATCTTGCAAACACTGCTCTCTGTACGTGTGTGTGTTTTGAATACCAGCGTGCACAGTGTCTGTAGTAGTACACACATTACTCACCCAAAACGCCGAGTTCAGAAAGCAACCCAGATGAACATTTTCATTAACGAACTTGCAAACCATGAATTGAAGATGACTCAAAGGTCCCTGATAGTTAACATTAAATGAGATGTTGTTATCATGAAATGTTTCTGTTTTGTATCTAGTGATCGTCATCGTTTTTACCACTTTTTCAAGAGTAACAAGCAATTTGTTTTTCACACCTAATCGTGGTTTGAGTGCAGGCGGTTTCTTGAAGGAAGCCGTAAAATGAACCACTCTGTTTTTCACGTATGCCAAGGCATCGCTGTTCGGAACATCATAAAGGGATATGAAACCGGTTTTCTCCAAATGTTCCTTTATCGTTTCTTTTTGAAGGCTTCTGCTGTTAGAATGTACTGAACAAAACCTTGTCAACATTTCGTAAAACGACTCCAAACATTCATATCGTTTGTAAATTTCCTTACTTCGTTTTGTCGGGATGGCAATGATTTTCAGCTTTTTGTTAGAACATTGATCTACCATGACATTGTGCAACAGAAGTATTTTCAGCAAATCACTTTCACTCGTAAATAAAATGAAGATTTGCTCACACGTTTGATTTTTTTGATATCTCAATTTGTATATTTTCGCATACTTTGTTTGGGCATTTTTTGATTTGCAAATTTTTATTCGCCGATGGGATACAACACCGGAGTACTTTGGATAGACGACTTGAAGAATATGATTCGCATCAACCTCATTTATAGTTGTTACCATTTCCTTAGTCGTTGGAAAAAACGAATCCGTAGTAAGGCATACATTGTTAATGATATTGAAGGCATCAAATGTTTCGAGTGATATCTTTCGATTTAGGAACTTCAGCTTTGCTTGAAAAACCTCGGCGAGATCATATTCACCATTCAAGCAAACATTGTCATTGTGTACCACAGAAAATTTCAAAAAGATTAATTCCTGTGCTCGAATTGATTTTTCTTTGTACAAAGAGTGTGTGTAAAATACCAAAGCTGCAGGAAAAATATGCTTGAAGTAAAAGTACGTCAACATGATCAATTCATTCCAATCTGTTACATCCTCAGAGATCAAACATTCGTTCACAGTATCACACAGGTTATACCCATCACACCGAGAACAGAACAAAAGCATAAAACCATGATACAATTTTGTGTATCTATTCTTGCTAATATCGCATGACGTTACTTTGACGAAATCGCATGTTTCCAATTTTGGGAAAACTTCCAAAAGCTGGTCTATACAATGCAAGTATCCCTCCTCCCAATTCAAAAAACATGAAATGAAATCAAATACGACGGATCTAGTATTCATGTTAGATTCCTAATGGTATCTTAACCATGTACATTTTATTTTTGTATGTGTAGGTGCATCTAAAAATAATGAAAAAATAATGACAAAAGAAGAAGTTTGTTTCATGATTTATTCATTTCCCGTATAGTATCCTGGTCAAATAAGGTATACCATTGTCTACTGCTTTTTCTATCAATGATCATATACTGTTCTATCCCATGCTGACAATCACTTTCCACTGCATTCAGAGTTTTGGCATTAGAATTGATCCATCGTTCTTTCGGGAAACTCATACACTGTTCCCTCACACTCTTCACACTCTGGGCATATCGACGAAGAACCGTCATTTTCATCAAAAAAGCCTTCGTCATTGTCTGGACAGTTGTGTTTTTGCCCTAAGTATTCCAGAACTGAATAACACTTTCCACATTCAATTAAGCATGGCTTAGAACATTCACAACACGAGGCATTCATGGCTAGCAATCTTTGAAAGACGATAAAGCAGTTATACAATTAGTCTAGCAAATAATGAGCTTATATCTGAAAGAACATGATTGCATTATATTTTGCAGAATGTTTAATCATATATCATACACTAACCATGTATAACACAATGCATAATCATTTACATATTTTTTCATTGTAAAAGTTGTAAAATATATGAATGACAAACTGTGAAATATCACAAATGAATGATATTTCACTCTAAATGATGAATGTCAAATCGATTCATGGCACAAATCGTAATACATTTGACAAATTTATTTTTTACAATGTTTACATTCATGGGTATCATAATCATACATCATGGTATTTATAAACTGATCATTTTCTATAGTCATGATGTTCCAGCGATCGGCAGTCCACGCCTTCAGACATGGTTTGAAGTTGGAGAATATCAAAATCGCTGGGCTGTGAATGGATTTCGTACAACTGTGATATTTTGGAGACATGATATGTCCATCTTTCAATCTTTCAATCACAGAGTAACCCACATGATCTTGCATACTTCTCATAATATCAAAGACTACGATCCTTTCCCCTTTATACATATGGGCTATATCAGCTTTCTTTCCATTGTTGAAGTATGCTGCTCCTTTGATATAATGCAACCATAGTGCTAATATTGTTTTACCAACATTTCCTTTACTTTCGAAGATCCAATTTATAGTCCTTTTATCATTTTCTTGATCTTCTAACATTTTCACAATTTCACACTGCCAAGGTTTGAGTGTGATTTTTTTATACCATTCAATCTCTGATTTGAAGCTTTCTTCATCTTTTTCTTTTTGTATACACTTTTCCATTCTTCGTCTATTCAATACCCAGAGTAATCCATATTTTTCTCTGAGATATGTTGCATCCATTCCTTCATGCATGTCCTTAAATAATGAATTCATTTTTCCTTTTCGTTCTGTGATCATATCACCTTTTTCAAAAATGTCATTATTGTCTTTAGAACAGTAGGCTCTGTTTTGTTTAGCTGTACCTCTGGCCATTTCCCAGTGAGCAGTTTCATGAATTTTTTTCAAACCTGTCATTCTTTTTCTGGTCAAGAATTGAATGTATCCTTGAAGATGAGGAGTACCTTTTTCACCAACTTCATGACCAAATATGATGTAGTTACATTCTAAACATTTAAATTTTTCTTCATCATCTGAAGTATAATTGTTCAATGTGAACAACCAATTTTTACATAGACTTCCTCTCTCCTTTGGCATTTTTATTTTCTGTATACTTCTTGACTTCTTCAAGAACCTTTATAGTAATCCCGAGGACTTTTATAATCAATTTGAATTTTCATTTGTCAAACCAAATGCTAAGTGTCAAATCGATTCATGACACTGAGCATTTCTCATACATTTCACTCTATTATTTGTCAAACCAAAAGATGAATGTCAAATTATTTACAGATGCTAAACAGTTTATCAAACATTTTACTCATTTTATTTGTCAAACCAAAAGATGAATGTCAAATTATTTACAGATGCTAAACAGTTTATCATAAATTTTACTCATTTTATTTGTCAAACCAAAAGATGAATGTCAAATTATTTGAAGATGCTAAGCATCTTATCATACATTTTACTCTCTTTATGACAAATCGACTCACAATTTAAGCAAACCAGGTGACGATGTACAATAATTTAGGGTGACGAGCTTTTTGGTTACCTCGCCCGGCCAAACAAAAAGACTTATATATAACTAAAAGTGTTTTTGTTTGGTCGGGCGAGCGAACCAAAAGCTCGTCACCCCAAAATACTTGTACATCGTCACTTTGTGTGCCTAATTTTGTGAGTCAACTAAATCGTTCTAAATTCAATGTAAAAAAATGGTTCATAAGGGGGGTACTCAGCGTGAAAAAACTACATCGCTTAAACGCAAATGCGCTTTGGTAGGTATATAGCTAAAAAACGAATGCGCTATGGTGAAAATCCAAAGTCAAAAATTTTGAAAATTTTGAAAAAAATTGAAAAGTTGTCAAATAAATCATGATTTTTAAGCACATTGTTAGTGTACTGCTCTGTCATTTGTAAATCAAAACTGAGAGAATGGTTAATATGTTTTGAGACTAAGCATTTACAACACAATGCGAGTAAATGGAAACCAAATGAATAAATCGTTATTGATATCAAGATCAAAATTTCAAATTAAATAACACATGTTAGGTGAACATTTGTATCCTAGTCTGTTTTTCGAGTTTATTTTTGAAGGGTCGTAGTTGGATAAAGTTATCACTTAGAAAAATAGGTGCGGAACGTTTAGGTTTATTTGATGATTTTTCACCTTCGATCGAAGCCTTTTCTACTGGTAACATTTTGCCATGGAATATATTGTCTATAATATGTTTGCATTCAAACGATTGTCCTCGAAATATGACTTGAGTAGGTCGAGTTAAATCAACAGTATAGTTTGCATTGGCTGGGAATATTAGACTCGCATGCATGAATTCAAGTGTATCAACGATATATTTTCCATCATCTGTTATTTGGTATCGAGAACAAACAAAATCGTCTGTTATTGTTTTAAGAGATTGTTAAGTAATTGCATATGAATATCATTCAAAGGATGCTTGGTGAAGTTGAAATTTACCCCGGTCTTAAAAATGAACATTCCCTGACGATTAAACTCTCGACAATAATCCATTCTTCTGGTAACAATCAAATCATAACGTCCTCGGATATGTTAGTATTGAACACTGGTACGTTTTCCACGCACTTTTTAGCCAAACCCGTGAGTTCTTTTTTTCAACTTGAGAGTTTCTTGATTTTAGCATACCCGTTTCATATTGAATATTCCACAACCGTTCGAAAGCTTTTACTTGGGAGTGTGTGGCAAGTTCTGCGGAACTCTCCATCTGATGCTCAAACGGAAATAGGCTGAGGGATTTGTCGAAAAAGTAATTTGTTTGAAGAATTCTTATCTTTTGAATCTTGCATTTTTAGCTCTAATTCTGCCATTTTCATTTGAATCTTGAGCTTTTCGTTTTCGTCTTGTGTTTTGATTTGATGTAATTTTATGTCTGCTAAAAGGTCTGCTTTGTATTTTTCAATCGTAAGTTTTGTTCGGTGATTATTTCGGAGGATGCAATTTTCCTATCTTCTACTCTTTGGTGAATTTTTTGTTTATTGAATTCTATAAATGCTGAATGCTCGTCTTTAAGTGTTTGTAAATTTGTCCTAAATGCAGTGTCTCGTTCTTTCAACTGACTTTCATGATCTTGTTTTGTAGTTGCTGAAGTTGCGTAAACTGTTTATCTATGTTAGTGAGAGCAAATGTATGTTCAAATTTATTTTCTTGCATATCCCTTTGAAAGATTCTGTCTCTTTCCTTTTCTTCATGAACTTGCAAATCTTTTTGTCTCTGTCTTTCGGGATTCGATTTCAGATTGAACTTTCATAATTGAATTTGATGATCATGGTTTTTGAAAAGTGTCTCGGTACTGACTGCATTTTGAGTTCAGTTTTCCATTTATCTAACTCGAGCTTACCGACACCTATCTCATGTTGAGAGTTTACGTTGTACGCTTGGCTTTTAGCTTTTTATTTCCTCGATTTCGATAGCGGATTGTATCTGTTTAAGTTTAATGTCATGTTCCATCTGTAACTTTGTCATTTCTAAACTATCATGTTGGCTTTGAGGATTTTGTTTTCCTTGCTGAAAATCTTGTTCTCTTAGATGGTGAAGCGACTGATTCAAATTTAAAAGTTCGTGCATTTTTGCCAAGATTTCCTGCAACATTGTCTGCTGACCAACGATTTGCGACCTTTGTTCATGCAGATCTTCATGATACGTTCGGCTTTGCTCAAGCTGATGTGCTGTAGCTAAAACTCTCTGTTCAATGTTTTGCAGCTTTTGTAGTTCCTATTGTATTGTGAAACAAACTGGTCAGATTCCAAAACTGACTTTACCAGAGTTTGCAGTTTTTCATCACTTGACACCCATGTCTCAGCGTTTGAGGTTTCAGTTCGTTTCTGAGATTTTTTTGTTGATCTATCCATCCAAACAGTATCATCTGTTTGTATAGACACACTTTTTTTAGATTTTGTTTCATTAACAGTCGGGGCAGCAGTTGGGTTTATGTTTTCATTCCCATGTTTTGCCTGAGTAGATGTTGAAATAGTGTTTGTTTTGCACTGTTTTTGCTATCGTACAGAGATTGTGATTGCAGAGATGCATCTAATGCAACGTTTTTGTTAGTTTCCTTATTTTGTACAGGTAGAGTACTTGGTACAAATCTAGGTGGTTTCTTCCTCACCTTTGTTTGCAACTTTTTACCATGTATAACTAATCTGCTTTGCTTTGGCTCGCTAGGTCTGTGTTTATCCTCTGAATCTGTACTGATTGGAAGTTTTCTCTTCTTTGCCAGAACCGGTTGTATCTGTGGGGTATGTTTTTTGTTATCTTCAACTGAAGGGGTGTCTTGAATCTCTATTGTTCTCACATTTGTCTCAGGTTTTGTCAATGTTATTTCAATTGGTTGTAATTTTGATTCGGTATTTTTTTCGCTTAAATCAGAAGTATGGTCTAAATGTTGTTTGTGATCTTCATTTGTTTTGCTTTGCTTTGGCTCGCTAGGTCTGTGTTTATCGTCTGAATCTGTACTGATTAGAAGTTTTCTTTTCTTTGCCTGAACCGGTTGTATCTGTGGTGGGTATTTTGTTATCTTCAACTGAAGGAAGGTCTTGAATTTCAATTGTTTTTACTTTGTCTCAGGTTTTTTTCGATGTTATTTCATGAGATTGGTGTAAATATTGTTTGTTCTCTTCATTTATATCGTCATATGGTAGCAAATCGGCGACTTTGGTTTTTCATATTCTATATGCATCTCATTCGGACCATTGTTCGTTTGAATTTTGACAGTATCTTTGCCTATTTCAGTGATTTGCTCTTCGGTCAATGTATCCTTTAGACTATCTTGAAAAAGTTTGTCAACTTCTAAACTTTCTGCTGGATCAGTTGCTAACATTTGTCTGACAACTTACTGGTTTTGTTTTTTTTCAATTGATGATTGACCCAATCTTTCGATATTTCTGCTGCGAGATGACGGAATGTTTCGTAGAATTCTGATTTTGAAACAAGTGATTCTGTTCGGTTTGTGTCGATCGAGGTGATGTTTGGTAAACCAAAATTGTGTTCTTTACTTAGAACAGGACACAATTCGTCATACAAAATAATAGCACTCTTGTCAATATCCTTTTCAGACGGTTGTTCGAGTTTATTCATGATATCATAAATGTTTGAATTTTGTTTGAATTCATAATCTGGTATCGTAACACAGTTTTTTCAAATAAATATTCAATTCGATAAAACTAAGCCCGTTGCTTGCTCATTCGTCGTATTATCGGTAACGGTATGGGTTAAGACTTTAGTTTCTGAAGTACTTGTACTAGTAACAGCTTTTAACTTTATCAGCTTTTTAACAGCAACCTCTATGGCAATTTGCATTCCGTAAGCTTTAGCACAACTTTCTAGTGATTTTCTGACCAAAAAGAAACGTTTTATCATAAGACATTTAGAAATAGTCATACAATGCAAATTCTTCTAGTACACAATCGCAAATAAATAATTCTTTCAGTTGTCAAACCAAATGCTAAGTGTCAAATCGATTCATGACACTGAGCATTTGTCATACATCTCACTCTATTATTTGTCAAACCAAAAGATGAACGTCAAATCATTTACAGATGCTAAGCAGTTTATCATACATTTCACTTTATTATTTGTCAAACCAAAAGATGAATGTCAAATTATTTGAAGATGCTAAGCATCTTATCATACATTTTACTCTTTTTATGACAAATCGACTCACAAATTTAAGCAAACCAGGTGACGATGTACAAATAATTTAGGGTGACGAGCATTTTGGTTACCTCGCCCAGCCCAACTGAAAGACTTAAAGTATATCTATAAGTCTTTTAGTTTGGTCGGGCGAGCGAGCCAAAATCTCGTCATCCCAAAATATTTGTACATCGTCACTTTGTGTGCTTAATTTTGAGATTCAAATAAATCGTTCTAAATTCAATGTAAAAAAAAGTTTCATAAGGGGGGTACTCAGCGTGAAAAAACTACATCGCTTAAACGCAAATGCGCTTTGGTAAGTATATAGCTAAAAAACGAATGCGCTATGGTGAAAATCCAAAGTCAAAAATTTTGAAAAAATTGAAAAGTTGTCAAAAAAATCATAATTTTAAGCACGTTGTTAGTGTACTGCTCTGTCATTTGTAAATCAAAACTGAGAGAATGGTTAATATGTTTTGAAATTAAGCATTTATCATTTCTGTAAAAATCCAATGTTATAAATGAAACCAATATTTACCAGAGTAAACATTAATGTGCTATTGTATGTAAGAATGTTTCGTCTTTTACACGTTTCATTTCTTTTTTTCAGATGAGATGCCATACACAGGGGATCCGACAGAAGACAGCAGACAAAATTCGTCGATGTATTTGAAATGTCATTGTTTATTTGAAAAAAAGATACCTATCCACACTTGTTCGTTTTAAAATATTGTTTGTATTATATGTGCTTTGTACCGTTGCTTTTTGTTTATCAGTAATTCTCCAACACTTGTATTTCGTGTTTTACATGAACATTGAAAATTTATCATACAGTAAATCATTTCAAAAAATAAAAATCAAATGGAGAAATACTGATTTATCTGTTTGCTTTTAATGTTTGTGCTGTCTTGCTTACCCCAGTAACGCGGGTCTTGTTTGCTATTGTGAGTACTGTTGTTATTTTTTTGGCCATCCAAAGTATTGTTCACGAAAGATAACACATTTTTTTCATAAAATTGGTTACATTTTGGTCTGTCGATTTTTTTCATTGAAACCACAGTCAAACGGTTTTTCACTATATTTTTTTATGAGAAACAGCCAGACTTGGTCACGGCTGAAACCGAGGAACATTTGTGATTGAACAAAATTTTAGCAGTAATACTGCTTGTAATTCATAAATTTATTAAGCTTTGGTCTTGTCATATTGATTACGATATTGGTTGGAACATGGTAAACATTTTGATAGTGTGCACAAGAGCAAAATTTGCACTGCATTTTAAAATGTTTCATTTTTGTGAAATGCTGTTGACAAAATGATTTGTTTGCTCGTGCCAGCATGGGTCGACGAGATTCGTTTCTCACTGTCCTTTATGCGGCGGTTTAAGATGCAAGCCTGTTGTTTTGTCAATGTCTATAAAGTTCAGCTTGAATGAAAATTGAAATCAATATTGCAAGATCAAGCAATTTTTAAAAAAAATGTTAGAATGTAGATGCGTTGTGAAATACAAGTGAAATGTACTAGGCTCATTGCATTCTTAGTTTGGTTTCGAAGTGCAAAACTTCATTCATCACAAACATTCCTCTTGAACGACCGAACATTGATATGTGGCAATGTTTTCGTTCAGCAAAATGATTTGGCAAAAGTAATTTAAAGGCTAGCATGAGTATGGAGGTGTCGTTAGACCAGCTTAGTATTGGTGTAAGGTGGTGTACAGTGCCAATACTAGGAACCGCTCATGTTCACCATGTCACGCTACAGGCAATGAAAAATAGGGAGTGGCAACCTCTTTGTATTGCCGTGGTCCGACACTCCACACAGTCTTTACAATGAGAGGGGAAATATAGGCAATCGGATGCTTCTTCCTAAGTGTGCCTTGTCGAGTAACTGCCTTTGGCGTTGCCTTTATTTTCAAATTTGTGAACAAATAAAACTAGGTTAGGACCACATAATAGGGTTACGATGAAAATTAGGTTTCCCTTTTAATGCTTGAAGATAACAGCCACTGGCGTTATACTTCAAAAAATGGCTCGAAATACACATATCACACAAACATTCAACATTTCAACATTTTGTCAGCAGCATTTTTCATTTTTCAAAAAAATACTCAGATGTACAAAAATAATGCAAAACATGAACAGCAAATTCACAAATTCTGCTGTGTTGAAATTTAAAAAATCAAACATGAGATTGTATGAAAAAGCTTCTTTTTTATTTTCAAACAATTGAGATCTCACGATCATAAGCCATATGTACAAAAATAATGCAACTCTGAATTGTAATTTCATGCTCTCAACAAAAAAATATGCATCGAAAATTGTGAAAAATTGTGAAAAATTGTGAAAATCTAGAAGTTGACGAGAGATCTCAAGATTTCAAAAAACGAACTATAGGCTTTATTTCACACAATACTTCATGAAAAAAAAATCAAATCTTCATAATGTTCATAATCTAGAAATTAACGAGGTATCTCAAGATTTCATAAAAAAATTATAGGCTCCATTTATTCAAAATTATAGGCTCATGCAACTCCTTCAAAAAAATAACAAATTTCAATAATGTGGACCCACGTCCATGAAACCTGAAAAATTGATAATTTACTGACACTGGCGTTCACACAAGATTTCACGAAAAAGTTAAAATCTTCATGATATCAACAATCATACATCATAAGAACTCTGAATGACAATTCTATGGTCTGAACATTCGAATATTTTGAAAATCTAGAAATTAACGTTGGATCTCAAGATTTCAAAAATCGAACTATAGGCTACATTCTTCAAAAATTATAGGCTTCATAAAACTCACTCAAACACTCAGATTTCAAAACCTTCAACATTTGTGCTCTGAAACTAGCGTTCCCACCAGTTTTCATGAGAAAAAATTTAAAATCTTCATATTGTTGAAAATCTAGAAATTAACGCGTGATCTCAAGATTTCAAAAAAAAATTATAGGCTTCATTTACCCAAAAAATTATAGGCTCATGCAAATCAAAAAATTATAGGCACATGCAAATCTCACAGATCTCACAATCATAAGCCATATGCACAAAACATGCAGCTAAGTCCATGAAACATGAAAAATTGATATCTTTCTGAGACTGGCGTTCACACAATGTCTCATGAAAAAAATCAAATCTTCATATTGTTGAAAAATTATAGGCTCATACAAATCTCTCAAAAAAATTACAAATCTCACAATCATAAGCCATACCTTCAACATTTGTGCTCTGAAACTAGCGTTCACACCAGTTTTCATGAGAAAAAAAATAAAATCTTCATATTGTTGAAAATGTAGAAATTAACGCGGGATCTCAAGATTTCAAAAAAATTGTATAGGCTTCATTTATTCAAAAAATTATAGGCTCATGCAAATCTCTCAAAAAATTATAGGCTCATGCAAATCTCTCAAAAATTACAAATTTCACAATCATAAGCCATATGCACAAAAATGCAGCATCAAGTCCATGAAACATGAAAAATTGGTATCTTAGTGAAACTGGCGTTCACACAAGATCTCATGAAAAAAAAAATCAAATCTTCATAGTGTTGAAAATTATAGGTTTCATTTATTCAAAAAATTATAGGCTCATGCAAATCTCTCAAAAAATTACAAATCTCACAATCATAAGCCATATGCACAAAAAAATGCAGCTAAGTCGATGAAACATGAAAAATTGATATCTTTCTGAGGCTGGCATTCACACAAGATTTCATGAAAAAAATCAAATCTTCATAATGTTGAAAAATTAAAGGCTCATGCAAATCTCTCAAAAAATTACAGATCTCACAATCATAAGCCATATGCACAAAAAAATGCAGCTAAGTCGATGAAACATGAAAAATTGATATTTTACTGAAACTGGCGTTCACACAAGATTTCATGAAAAAAATAAAATCTTCATAATGTTCAAATTCAACAAATCAACATTTGCAGCAAATCTCACAGATCTCACAATCATAAGCTATATGCACAAAAAAACCAAGTTCATGAAACATGAAAAATTGGTATCTTACTGAAACTGGCGTTCACACAAGATTTCATGAAAAAAATAAAATCTTCATAATGTTCAAATTCAACAAATCAACATTTGCAGCAAATCTCACAGATCTCACAATCATAAGCTATATGCACAAAAAACACCAAGTTCATGAAACATGAAAAATTGGTATCTTACTGAAACTGGCGTTCACACAAGATTTCATGAAAAAAATAAAATCTTCATAATGATCAAATTCAACAAATCTACATTTGCAGCAAATCTCTCAGATCTCACAATCATAAGCTATATGCACAAAAAACACCAAGTTCATGAAACATGAAAAATTGATATTTTACTGAAACTGGCGTTCACACAAGATTTCATGAAAAAAATAAAATCTTCATAATGATCAAATTCAACAAATCGACATTTGCAGCAAATCTCACAGATCTCACAATCATAAGCTATATGCACAAATTCCACCAAGTCCATGAAACTTGAAAAAAATGATATTTTACTGAAACTGGCGTTCACACAAGATTTCACGAAAAAAATAAAATCTTCATAATGATCAAATTCAACAAATCGACATTTGCAGCAAATCTCACAGATCTCATAATCATAAGCTATATGCACAAATTCCACCAAGTCCATGAAACTTGAAAAAAATGATATTTTACTGAAACTGATTTCACATAATCTTCATAGAAAAACTACTTCATTCACAGATTTCAAAATCTCGAGCCATTTGTACAATAATAATGCGGAATCAAGTGATAATTCTGGAACTATTTCATATGAGCGTATAAATAAAAACGGTAAAAAAAATAGTCCTAACCATTTATGCACAATTATAATGCGATGCGCATTAATTTTGGCCATCGGGTATATAAGCTCCACATTTTTCAATATTCGTCATTCCAGTAGCAAGCTCTTAACTCAGAAGTGCTGTTAGTCTGCTGGGAGCCCAAAGTGGGTTTGAACTTCTCAGATTTCTCCTCGCACTATGAACTTGGTGCATCAGAGATACAGAGAAAATATCTGAGAGGTTTTTTGACCTTCTGGTTTGAACATGAGAACCGTATGTCGCGATACCTCATAGTTTTTCGCTCTTGAGTCTGGCCAGCTCATGTTGTCGATCACTTTGACATCGCCTGACGAATACGATCATTCTCTGTGATAGCCATTAGATCATATACAAAAAGCGATTTTGGCAAGTGATTTGTTATTTGCGTCTGGTAGCATGAGCATAGAAGTATAGCTTCGACGAGATTTGTTTCTCATTGCTCAATATGCTATGGTCTTGGATGCAATGCAATGATTTTGTCAACTTCGCAAAAACATTTTGGCAAAAGTAAAATTTGAGAGGCTACCATGAGTATGGAGGTGTCGTTAGACCAGCTTAGTATTGGTGTAAGGTGATGTACAGTACCAATACTAGGAACCGCTCATGGTCATCATGTCGCGCTACAGGCAATGAAAAATAGGGAGTGGCAACCTCGATGTATCGCTGTGGTCCGACACTCCACACAGTCTTTACAAAGAGAGAGGAAAACACAAGCAATCGGATGCTTATTCCTAAGTGTGCCTTGTCGAGTAACTGCCTTTAGCGCTGCCTCAGTTTTTTTCAAAATTCAAAATTCAAACTTCAATCGCTTCTTTGCTCAGAAGTTGCGATACATAAAAGGAAATGCTTTCTGAGATTAAAGTTAGCATTTCCTACCTGCAAGTAAAGCGAGCAAATATGCCTCTTTGTGCTTAAGAGGTGTGTTTGAAAGTGAACTCTGTAGCCTTCTCTTAGATCAAAAGAGAAATAAGTCTACGAGTTTTCGAGCCTAGCTTGTGGTTGAGGTACTTGAAGTTGATCGCAGAAATCCCTTCTTTGATCGGACAATGCGGCTGAGGCACTCGATTCTTGCCCCAGTACAGGCCTTCTTGTATCAGACATCACTTGTTCGGCGTTGTACCTACAACGAGTCAGCAATACCCCGTTTGTTACACCCGAGTAGTCCAGCACTCTACATTATAGGTGTAACAAATTGTAGAAGGTCGCCTGGAAGGCCTCTAATGGGTGCTGATTTTGCGTAGTGTATGACACTAGGAAAATAGGTTTCTGGCTCAGAGTTACCATTTTCCGACCTCGCTGATGCCGTGGGTAACCTGACCAATGCCAGTCACAAGTCTGGATGAAAAACAGGGAGTGACCACATTGCATGACAAAAATACTTTTCACATTGAATGTTTGACATTATAACAATTGTAAACATTTGCTTGTGTTTGATTTCATGAAAACAATTGTGTATAATTATGTATATTGATATGTTTGCAATGTTATGTATGCTATGCATGTTTGTACTTTGCTATCTGCTTACACTTTGAATAAAACATAAACTGAAATTAGAAGCATTAGTTGTATATGAGAAATTTTCAATAGTTATGCAACGATTGAGTGAAACAAAATTTAAGCATCATGAAGACTTTCGTCTTTTGAAATGCTTCAAACTGCAAAGCTCACTTCACTTTCACGTGAAAGCAATTTTTAAATTTCATCTCATATTTTTCAAAATCTTCAAACATAAGAAAAAACTCATGTTTCCTTTGCATTATAATTTCAAGCTCTTATAATCTTCACTTCTCAGCTCATTTGCACCAAGTACGGTGGCCGAGTGGTTAAGGCGTTGGACTCAAGTTCCAATGGACAATGTCCGCGTGGGTTCGAACCCCACCCGTACTAATACTTTTGCATTTAAGGCAATTGTCCATTCGACTAAGAGTAACTGCAAAGTTTTGTAAGGAATCCATGAGCAATTTGGCAGATCGTATGGCCTTTGCATTATAATTTCAAGCTCTTATAATCTTCACTTCTCAGCTCATTTGTACCAAGTACGGTGGCCGAGTGGTTAAGGCGTTGGACTTAAGTTCCAATGGACTATGTCCGCGTGGGTTCGAACCCCACCCGTACTAATATGTTTTGCATTTTGGCTGACATGCGATTAGTATCCAAGATATTTCGTAATTTGGCATCACCTCAGCATGAAACAAGAAACGCGACAAGAGTTGCAACTACAAAACGATGAAAAAAACATTTGTCAAATTTGTGTTACGGAAGTGTATTGTGTTTACGCCTTGTGGCCATTTGACTTGTCATGCATGTTCAATCAAAACTAGTAAATGCTATTTTTGCAGAACTGTTGTTATTGGAAAATATCAAATTTATGAATAAATCGTAAACAATTATTTGTATTTTTGCTTTCTGATTATTTCATTTTCCGGTAAGGTGAACTGTGCTAATCACTCAAACACTACCAGTTCTGATTCACACAGTTATGCTGTAGACAGCCGCAATACGCTAGTTAGCTCAAATTTCTAACATTGGTTTGCAAAGTTGTTGAATGCAAGTTCGAGAAATAATGTATACGCTTTTTAGAATACTTCAAACTATTTAAACATACAGCAGTGACTGTACTTTTCACTTACTATGGCAAAACGATATACTGACATCGTTGGGTTTGCTGGACTACAATACAATGATTATTTCAAAAGGTTCTGTTGGGAATGCCAATTGTGTTGTGCTGGAGTCTTTACGTTAGAACCTTGTCAACGACATGATCTTTTGAACATTTTCCCTCCAGCTGGCTACTGCCAAAACTGTTTTAAGTATGTGTGGTACTGTAATGATTGTAAGGCTGATGAAACGCCACCAAAAGTGCGAATGAGAAACTATTGTTTGTCATGTTTCTTCCACCGATTTGAAAATCTTGCAATCTTGGCCGGCTAACCCTGACGTGGTTGAAGAAAGTTTTCGATTGATTGTGACAATTATCTTGTTTCACAAAATAAAAAATAAAAACTTGAAATAAATTACTTTGTTTTTGTATCTGATACCAAGACGCTCATTTTTTTCTCTGATGATTTTCAATTTTCATTTTCAATTTTCATTTTCTCTGATGATTTTCAATTTTCATTTTCAATTTTCATTCTCAATTTTCATTTTTCAATTTTCATTCTCAATTTTCATTTTCGATTTTCATTCTCAATTTTCATTCTCAATTTTCATTCTCAATTTTCACATTGGTCATTTTCAAACAATTTTCAAACAATATCCTCGTGGGACTAAACCCACTCATCGCCGATATCGGGTTGTAAAAGTTTTATACACTAATTTTATAGCCATTTATTTATCTTTTTTTTCGTATTTACAAATAGTTTGCCCCTAATTTATGATGGTAATTTCGCTCGAAATACGCTTTGATTGTGTAAAATATATGTACATAATCACCTAAAAACATTCTCAAAGTAATATAGCATGCCTTGTGTAGCTTTTGTTTCAAAAATGAATGCCATTATGCTGTCTGCTTGGTTAAACTTGAATTGCAAAATACCGTCAATTTACGATGAAGTTACAAAATACTGTATACGTTAAGGTCATGTAAGCTCAATCAATTTAAGTGTGAATGAACTTATTATCGGTTTTACGCAAGGATATGTGCATAGATTTAGTAATAGTTAAAGGTTGTTTGTATATATACTTCGCAGTCCTATAACAATTTATTCTGTGTAAGTACATACTAGCATTCTTTGACTTTAGTGCTCTACATATAACTGTGTAAAGTACCTACTCTAATAGTCAACCACTGTTTTTATCTGTCGCTTCACCCAATTTGAAACAATAACAACTGAATGCTGATTAACTGAAATAAATATTTTGATATGAAGTAAAAAAAGTAAGCAACAATATACAACCAAAATGTTACACACAATGTTTAAACACAAACAGGGACGTTATCAAACAGTGTATATATATATATATATATATAGCATTTGTTGATAGTACACGGAGAATGAGTGAATTTTATATGATTTATGAATTGTTTTCAAAAATGCGAGAGTTCCAGTATATATTCCAACGTGTGAGAGTTTGGGTGATTTAGAAATAGGATACATATTTTATTATGATATCACTAATAACATCCCTCCAAAGAATTAGTGAAAATCGCCAATTGAATGTTTACTATTAAGCTGGTAGGTATTTTGATCAAACAGAACACTTCGACCATAATTCAAAATAAATGACCTCGGATAATATTTATATCTAACACATGTTTCCGGTGCGAATAGACAAATCCGACCCGAGCGCATTCACTTTTGTACATTTCACCATAATGCGCGTGCGTTGTTTTCTGACGCCATAAAGCGTAATAATTGTTAATCACTATTGATGTTATAAAAATCCTACAAAAATTGCGTTTTTACGATTATTTATTTTCAATTTTAATTAAAAATCTTGCATACTTATATATTTGATTGCGCTTTATTGAAATGGCATAATATACCTTTCCTAAACCATACCATAAAAGAAACATGAAATGGCGCGGTGTTGCGCGTGACTCATCTTACATGGGGGTCTAAGACGAGGCTTTCCAGCACTGGTCACATGACCGGAAACACACGTCTTATATGCAAGAATAATTACACCGAACAGATGTTATTTTTGAATAAAAATGAGTGTTGGTTGTTGTGATTGAAGAATATAATTATTTCATAGTTTGAGTAAAATATATTTTGCTAAAGCATATTTATCATTATAACTACGATTAAAAATTCCTCAACAATATCAAGTTTAACACCATTATATTTATAAAATAACTTTTGTTTTAGCAGCATTCGCTTGTAGATCCCTTAACAACAACACTTATACATAGCATATTGTGCCCCTTAAAGATGAAATGGATAAGTATAGCTGTGTCATCGGCATCACATAATAAAATAAATCTACGATGAACTTCTACATCAGCATTATCACTTAAACAACAATTGTGGCGTAGACATGCTTTCTGAACCTACAAAACATGATGACATTTATTGAGATAAATTGGTTTGACATAGAGTCGGTTAAACGTAGAGAGAACAAAAGATAAGACAAAAAGTTAAGCTTGCCGTTTATCAGTATGACTACTTAAAGAAAGCAGAAAAATCATTGTAACGATTACATGCCGTATATAGTGTTAATACATTGTTTCATCTATATTATATTGTGATAACATACCATAACATACAAAAAACATATCTTTATTCAGCATTTAACGACATATGCACATTTATAGCCATATAATAAATATAATAAAGTACAATATGGAACAGTGAAAATACAGATTATTAACAGTAAGGTCAAACATTCAAGAAAGTAGATGTCATGTAACAAAAAAGACATGGTAACAATTTACACTTATGCATTGATGCTACCCTTTAAACAAAAACAAAAGCTATTCTATAATCCTCATACATATATTGCATGCAGTATATATGTCTTTAAGACGTTTAACCGAAAATGCGTTAGCTATGGTACTGTATCACTCGCAAAAGTAGATTGTTAATTATGATGTTCAAGGTAAATATCGGCAATTCCAACATAGAATCGGTAAACCTCGTTTCCACAAAACACGCTACGCTCGGCTCGGAATGAACCTATCTTACACTCTCGGCCATGGAAGATACTTATATTATTATGGCGCGTTATTTAAGAACGTTATTGTCATCATTGGATGGTGATAAAGTAATCTTTTGAATAAAGCTTTAAATGTTTAACTACTCTTTAAAGCTGCACTCTCACAGATTGAACGTTTTGTCAACTTTTTTATTTTTTGTCTTTGAACGATCCCATTTTTTTTGCGAAAATCCATGGACACCAGTTATATAAGACTGCTGACAAAAAATAGATCGCAGGTTTTTATATTGAAGTTCAAACATTGATGTTTTATGCATATTTTTTTAAACCGTTAGTAACGGTTTAAGCCATAAAACATTATTTTTCGAACGATAATATGAAAATCTGCGATCTGATCTTTTGTCAGCAACCTTTAATCACTGGTTTGCAGATAAATGCTCTTTCCAAGACAAATAATAAAAAAGTTGTAAAAATGGTAAATATGTGAGAGTGCAGCTTTAAAGATTACGTTTTTAATAATTGTTTTTTTTTTTACTGACTATTAAAACGGTTGGGCAATATTGTTCGCGTGTGTATCAGAAATGTCTGTGTAACTATATATTGAACCTTCAGGAGGTGGTAGATCGCACAATGTTTATCATTACAATCATTCGAGATATCTTAAATAAATTACAGTAAAATAACATACCGCAGTACATGATTTTGTGTATATTTTTTGTTGAACTCTATAGAAAATACAGGTTAGGTTGGGGTGCGAAGAGATAATTGGTGAAAATTTGTTAGTGAGAAAATTAGCGGTAGGAAAGTGGGAACAAACGATATGTAAAGGTTAGTTTGTATATTTGTTTGCAAAGCAGACAGACTAAACTTAAAATTCTGATGTAATACGTGTAAATTCAATATCTTCCCTAATAACGTTTAAGGTATTTCATCAATCAAAAGGAGAAGATAGATAACGACGTTTAACTTTTACTTTTGGTAAAAAGCAACCATAAACAAAATTATATAACTGCATGTGGTTAACATACTCTTTTACATGAATTCAGCGTCCTGTCAGTGCAGATTCTTATGCTGTCATGATTATAAAGATGATAAAGCGATACAACAATCAACTTTGATAACCATTTTTACCGACATTAAATGTGCATGAGAGATGATTGTTTTTGTTTTATTAGTATAAATTAACCACATTACAGTAAAAAGCGATTTCAATTGTTACAGTAGTAAAAGTTCAAAAGATTCTTATCAAAACTCAATAAACATGTTTTTTACCTTTTAAACTATGTTGCAATACTTTGAGACGAATCGTTTATTTCATCCATCATTTGGAAGAATGTTTATGTCTGATTATCCTGTCACAGCATGGTATCATCTGAGAGTTTTATTTCGTACAGACCGCAAACCTTTGCAAAACGTACTCTTACATGTACAATAAATTATGTATTTGAAATTTAGTACTTCATTGTTATATAGTATGGGTTAATTGTTAGGTTACCAAAATGACTTTAAGTATCGTGTAAATCATGTATAACATCATACATTCATAGCCTACAGCCTACTAATTAATTGTCGTACATGTTTCAGCTTAAATAGGCAGTTCAGACTGGAAGTGCTCTTTATCATTTCAAGCGTCTCGCGTATATGACAACCATACATTTCCTTAGATATAGTTAAAATACAATTGATTGTAGCTATAAAAGGTATGTCATGTGCACGATTTGATTAAACCTATAAAAAGTATGTCATGTCCATTCACTCTAAGTGGAATTCGCAAATCATAACTAGATGACCTGTAAATGCTTGAGGCCAAAAAGGCATTTTAAGATATGTGGTAACACGAATCTGATCTAGTTAACAAGTATTATGTTACTAGTTAAGTGGAATTCGCAAACCACAACTAGACAAGTTAACCCGTAAGTGGTGCAGAGCATGAACATGTAACAGGTGGCATTTCTGTGCACTTTCGAGAGAGTTTTTAGTCTGATGTTATTTATCCTCCCGAAAAAGTGCATATCACACTTGTCCCCGTAAAACATTGTCTTGTCCATACCACACTTGTGCCCGTGAAATATTGTCTAGTGCATACCACACGTGTGCCCGTGAAACCTTGTCTGGTGCGTATAACATTGTCTAGTGCATCACACGTGAGCCCGTATAACACCGTCTAATGCATATCACACGAGTGCCCGTAAAACTTTGTTAAGTGCATATCACATATCACACGCATGCCCGTATAACATTGTCTAGTATCACACGCGTGCCAGTATAACATTGTCTAGCGTATATCACACGCGTGCCGGTGAAACCTTGTCTGGTGCATTTCACACGTGTGCCTGTAAAACACCGTCTGGTGCATATCACACGTGAGCCCGTATAACATTGTCTAGTGCATATCACACGTGTGCCCGTATAACACCGTCTAGTGTATAGTACACGTGTGCCCGTATAACATTGTCTAGTGCATATCACACGTGTGCCCGTATAACATTGTCTAGTGCATATCACATATCACACGCCTGCCCGTATAACATTGTCTAGTGCATATCACACGCGTGCCCGTATAACACCGTCTAGTGCATATCACATGTGTGCCCGTATAACACCATCTAGTGTATAGTACACGTGTGCCCGTATAACATTGTCTAGTGCATATCACACGTGTGCCCGTATAACATTGTCTAGTGCATATCACATATCACACGCTTGCCCGTATAACATTGTCTAGTGCATATCACACGCGTGCCCGTATAACACCGTCTAGTGCATATCACATGTGTGCCCGTATAACACCATCTAGTGTATAGTACACGTGTGCCCGTATAACATTGTCTAGTGCATATCGCACGTGTGCCCGTATAACACCGTCTAGTGTATTTTAAACGTGTGCCTGTATAACATTGTCTAGTGCATATCACATGTGTGCCCGTATAACACCGTCTAGTGTATAGTATACGTGTGCCCGTATAACATTGTCTAGTGTATATCGCACGTGTGCCCGTATAACACCGTCTAGTGTATATTAAACGTGTGCCTGTATAACATTGTCTAGTGCATATCACATGTGTGCCCGTATAACACCGTCTAGTGTATAGTATACGTGTGCCCGTATAACATTGTCTAGTGCATATCGCACGTGTGCCCGTATAACACCGTCTAGTGTATAGTACACGTGTGCCCGTATAACATTGTCTAGTGCATATCACACGTGTGCCCGTATAACACCGTCTAGTGTATAGTACACGTGTGCCCGTATAACATTGTCTAGTGCATATCACATGTGTGCCCGTATAACATTGTCTAGTGCATATCACACGTGTGCCCGTATAACATTGTCTAGTGCATATCACACGTGTGCCAGTATACCATTGTCTAGTGCATATCACACGTGTGCCCGTATAACATTGTCTAGTGCATATCACACGTGTGCCCGTATAACATTGTCTAGTGCATATCTCACATATGCCCGTAAAACATTGTCTAGTGCATATCACACGCGTGCACGTATAACATTGTCTAGTGCATATCTCACGTGTGCCAGTATAACATTGTCTAGCGTATATCACACACGTGCCGGTGAAACCTTGTCTGGTGCATTTCACACGTGTGCCTGTAAAACACCGTCTGGTGCATATCACACGTGTGCCCGTATAACATTGCCTAGTGCATATCACACGTGTGCCAGTATACCATTGTCTAGTGCATATCACACGTGTACCCGTATAACATTGTCTAGTGCATATCACACGTGTGCCCGTATAACATTGTCTAGTGCATATCACACATGTGCCCGTAAAACATTGTCTAGTGCATATCACACGTGTGCCGTATAACATTGTCTAGTGCATATCTCACGTGTGCCCGTATAACATTGTCTAGCGCATACCAATCTTTTGCCCGTGAATATTGTCTAGTGCATATCACACGTGTGCTTCTAAAACATTGTTTAGTGCATACAACATGTGTGCCTGTAAATATTTTCTAGTGAATATCACACGTGTGCCCGTAAAACATTGCCTAGTGCATATCATACGTTTACCCGTATAACAGTGTCTAGTGCATACCACACTTTTGCCTGTGAACATTGCCTAGTGAATATCAAACGTGTGCTTGTAAAACAGTGTCTAGTGCATTTCACACGTGTGCCTGTAAAACAATGTCTAGTGCTTATCAAACATGGGCCCGTAAAACCATGGGTTGCCGTCTAGTAATGGTCAGCGACCTAGGAGGTCACAATGGGTTTGAACATGTTCGGAAAAACTCAATCTAAAAAGGTGTGATATGTATGGTTAATGAGGTCATGGCGATATACCACTTAAAACACACACAGAAAATGCTGCAATATTAATAAAAGCAGCATGCAGATGATTGATAAATAGATTTGTACCGACTTGGAACGGTCAATCGAACACTCCACCACACAGCTATCCTATGACTTATCAATAATAACTTAGAAATAAAGGCTCGCCCGGAGTCAGCATCACCAGGAAGACAATTGAAAAAATGAAAAAAAATAGTAAATACAAATCCTATAAAACCATATAAACTAATTTCTTAACTAAGATCTCAACTACCGGAAACTGAGGGCACGTAAAATCGAATCAATCCAGCTGGAGCAACAGTGCCAGTTTCGACATCGCTAGCCTAAGTAAATTCGAACTATGTGCATACATTATTCACCATTTTCAATAGTTACGCCGTGAGGTGGAGGTATAACGCTGGGTTGTGGTGAAAACAAGACTAAAGGTAAGAAATTTGATTCCTCCATTATTTTTGACATGCTTTTAAATCGACATCGGCCTACTCGACGTACAGCGAAAAAGAGTCCCTTTTTAAGTCAATGTTGAATTAGTATAATTTAAAA
Organism: Mya arenaria; assembly: GCF_026914265.1. NCBI lineage: Eukaryota > Metazoa > Mollusca > Bivalvia > Myida > Myidae > Mya > Mya arenaria. Next base: position 55,705,306 of record NC_069130.1, on the reverse strand, counting down.
ATATCAGTCCAGATTATACAGCCAATATTTATACCCAATGAAAGTATAATTTGCGACCAAACTTCGAGATAATTCTTCTTTCACGTGATCAAAATTCATATAAATGATCAATCTTTCTACATATTATGAAATAGAAAAACAACAACTATTAAATCTTGATGTTCTTTGACATCAAACACATTATATGTCAGTCCTTTTTACTGAATGATAAAACACAACGTCTTTCTATTATACTTACAAGATCATAAGTTCATTTCTTGCAATTGAATTGTTCTAAAAGTTAATTGCGTCTGCTTGTAAATAGATCGAGCATTCGGCTCGAATAAAGATATTTCTAAATAGAACTCACATCTTTAGGCTGAACAAAATGGTATCAATGGTTCCGGTGACCCGGTCCCAATTTCACGAATATACTAAGTTCAAATCTAAATCTCAATCTCAACTCATTTTTCCACATTACAGTATGACATTATTAAAATTTACTAATGTTTTACCATTTTTAAAAGCTCATTCTTACATTCATTATGATGATTAACATGATTACTCAATATTCTAAGGAAAAATTTTTCTACAGCACAAATGTACTTGAGTAAAACTTAAAAATAATGAATGAATGAATGAATGCGATTTTAAAAAGTGTAAACAATTACAATTTCGAATCATAATTTAAAAAAAAAGAAACTGAGATTAATATTTGCCTTAAGAATGTTCGTGATATTGCAGCCTGAACGACCTCAAATTTAACCATCGGCCCTACTCTTTTCTCCGTGATTCTGAAAAAAATATCCGTCCGAATATATCCGAATCAAGGGTAGGAATGTAAGTGGTAAGGAAGTGGTGAGTACAAACCTGTGTTCGGATTTTTTCGTTGAATTAAAAATAACAAAATGGGAGCCTTTATGATGTGTTCATATCTTCTAGGTCTAGTTTCAGAAATCTTACAATTTTTTTTTTCATTAATTGGGATCATATATCCAAGATTAGACATTTGGAGATGTGTTTCACAGCCAAATTAAGATAGTGTGTGTCAGTTTTCAGCCAAGAGAAGACAGTGTGTTTCAGTTTGCAGCCAAGAGAAGACAGTGTGTGCCAAGTTGCAGCCAAGAGAAGACAGTGTGTGCCAGTTTGTAGCCAAGTTAAAAGAGTGTGTGCCAGATTGCAGCCAAGAGAAGACCGTGTGTGCCAGTTTGCAGCCAAGAGAAGACAGTGTGTGCCAGTTTGCAGCCAAGAGTAGACAGTGTGTGCCAGTTTGCAGCCAAGTTAGAAGAGTGTGTGCTAGTTTGCAGCAAAGAGAGCACAGTGTGTGTCAGTTTATAGCCAAGTTAGAAAAGTTTGTGCCAGTTTACAGGCAAGTTTGAAGAGTGTGTGCCAGTTTGAAGCCAAGAGATCACACTGTGTGTCAGTTTACAGCCAAGAGAGCACAGTGTGTGTCACTTTACAGCAAAGTTAGAAGAGTTTGTGTCAGTTTGCAGCCAAGTTAGAAGAGTGTGTACCAGTTTGCAGCCAGGAGAGCACAGTGTGTGTCAGTTTACAGCCAAGTTAGAAGAGTTTGTGTCAGTTTGCAGCCAAGAGAGCACAGTGTGTGTCAGTTTACAGCCAAGAACGCACAGTGTGTGTCAGTTTACAGCGAAGTTAGAAGAGTTTGTGTCAGTTTGCAGCCAAGTTAGAAGAGTGTGTGCCAGTTTGCAGCCAAGAGAGCACAGTGTGTGTCAGTTTACAGCCAAGTTAGAAGAGTGTGTGCCAGTTTGGAGCCAAGAGAGCACAGTGTGTGTCAGTTTACAGCGAAGTTAGAGGAGTGTGTGCCAGTTTGCAGCCAAGAGAGCACAGTGTGTGTCAGTTTACAGCCATGTTAGAAGAGTTTGTGCCAGTTTACAGCGAAGTCAGAAGAGTTTGTGCCAGTTTGCAGCCAAGATAGGATAGTGTGTGCCAGTTTGCAGCCTTGTTAGGAAATTGTGTGTCAGTTTGCAACCAAGGAAGGACAGTGTGTTCCAGTTTTCATCCAAGTTCGGACATAATGTGACAGTTTGTGACCATGTTATTACAGTGTGTTCCAGTTTGCAGTGAAGTGTGGACATTATGTGACATATTGCAGCCAAGTGAGGATTGTTTTTGCCAGTTTGCAGCCTAGTGAGGACAGTGAGTGTAAGTTTATAGCCTTTAGAGGACTTTGTGTGCTAGTTTGTAGTCAAGTGGTGAGGGCAGTGTTTGCTAATTGACAGCCAGGCGAAGACAGTATGTACCAGTTAACAAATTATGAAAGTTTGAAACCCCACGGCGGAAATAGTGAACTCAAAATTATGAGTACAATATAAAGGCCATACTGAAGTTTTTTTTAGATGTTTTTACTATTTAATAACATGTAAAACAACAACAAAACAATTATGCTATACTATGCTTTAACATAAATGAGAGAATGATTTATTCTTTTGTACAAATGAAAAAACACTCTAGAAATGCGTCCACAGGACATGCCTCCATATGCCGCGTTTGTCACAACAACAAAGTCTACTATTTCATCCATTCTCCGAAAATGAGCATCAAAATTATGAGCTACAGAAGCTAATAGCTCAAGCACCTTCCTAAACGATCTCATGAGTGTATGACTTATTATTTGGAATAACTGTCGTTTATTCGAGGACCTTATCTCTTGATATACTGTGAACAAAACCTAGGTACACAATTCCATCACCTCATTCACATTACCGTAAGGTTTTATGCCCATATGTATTATATAATTGGATTTATCCGCGAAATAAGCCCAAAAATGTCCCTTGTTGCTAATTTAAGTGCCTTAACTCTAATATTACTTAGTGCAGCATGAAAGGAAACTCCAGGTACACATCACCCAATAAACATTCGTCAAAGGTTTACTTGTTCTAGGTAATATAGTTCTTGAGCGACACAAGTCCAGAAATGCCAAGTTTTGCTACTTCAAGGGCCATACCACTGTTTTACTACGCGCAGCAGGAAACGAAATATAAGGTGCAAAACTTCATCACCCTATAAACATTTGTCAAAGGTTACATTACTTTAGACAACATAGTTTTGGACTTTTAAGCGACACATGTCCAGAAATGCCAATGTGTGCCAATTCAAGAGCATTTCTCTTTTTTATTACGTACAACGGGAAGCGATGGTGAAACTCCATAACTCCTCAACATTCCACACGGGTTTGTGCATGTTGGTCAAATAGTTTCCGAGTTGTGAGGCAGACAAGCTCAAGCAAAATACTTACGTCCGGACATACGCATTGATGCACCGACGGACGTTCTCACATATCAACCTTTGTATTTTTCCATTATTCCCGCTATAAAATTATACCGACTAATATGCCTTAATAACCCTGGCTAACCCTTATCAACAAGTCTAAAAATAAATAGTATTCCGGTTTGCAAGGGGAGAGGTGGCGATGAAGATAAATTGGTAGAATACATAGTAACTGTTTATCTTTTTACTCAAGTCATTTCAAGTTAAATGTTGAATTGGTTATTTAAAGGCCAGCGGCCTGGGATATCAACACTTGTGCTATGGGAAGTTATCAATGTAAGCAGATCATATATTATAATCACGATTGCCTCCCTTACAGTCATTTGTCTAAAAAGGAATACGGAATTTAGCATTTGATTAAATATGTCCAATTCGACTACCAATTAAAAAGATATTGTGTTCGTACAGTATTCTATGTTTTACATATGAAGGCTAGCAGAAACGTTTTTATTATCTAGACAATACACACAAGAAATTTCATCCTTTGGGTTATTAATTGTGTCTACCAGTCTCAAAATCGTCAATTCATATCTAATAAAATCAAGTGTTTAGCATTTAACAAATTAAAGTATTTGTTTAATTGACCACTGACTAAAATAGCCAAATTTCAATAAGCATATTCTTTATACATTCTTCCTCTTCAACAGTTAGGGTATCTTGTATTGGCACGGAAATACAAACCATATGTGCGTGGTATTGGACAGTAATAATAAGGTACAAAAATGTCGCCCCATACATTTTTAAAAATAAGATATAATTAATGGCAGTCTTCTACACTAGAAGTTTTTATTAGTGTTTTCATCAATCAAACAAGCCCAGTAGAAACAGAAAAACAAGATGACCAATATTGCACAATATTGCTCACGTGATTGGACAAAGGGTTCTAAAGTTATTGATCGGACAACATACTGGACGCCTCCCTGCGGGCGAAACTATAATATGTCACGTTTTTTAAACAGGCTGAATAAAAACATGAACCATATGTATTTGTTTACAATGTAACAGAGGACCATAACTCTAATGATGAAGTTGGAGATATAATTTGTAACAAAATAGCACATTTTAACGGTAAATAAGTTCATGAAGTTTGAAGCTTATATCTTCAATAATGGAAAAGCAATATAGTAATTAAACAAATATATATTAAAAAATATTAAAAAAAATGTATTATTATTGTTTTTATTGCTTTAAAATTATAAATGAATTTGATAAAATTATCATTTGGATCATTTCTTTGAAAATATTTTGAAATCGAGCTAATAGTATTTGACGAGAAGTTTACCGTTACGACATACAGTGAAACTTAACCCAGCCCCTTGCGGCCTTGTGTTTTATGAATCACACTGGGGTGTTGGAATTTGAAATATGGTCACCTTAGGAACCTTTCTGAGCATTTTTGAAATCAAAATTTAATAAATGGTTTCTGGAAAACAAGAAAAATTCCATATTGACATATATTGGTAACTAGCCCCGCATTGGGCAACCACGCTTTTTAAGAGTAGACATTAGGTGTATGAATTTGACAAAGGGTCATCTTAGGAACAAATCTGTAAAAGAATTTTGAAATCGGGCTAATAGTATATGAAGAGAAGATCTTCAAGTCTTCCACTTAGACCTATAATGAAAAGTAACCCCGCCCCTGTCGGTCCTGTTGTTACGCAACAACATTGGGAGAAGGAGGTTGATAGAAGGTCAGCTAAAGGAATTATTTTAAATCGATCCAATTTATTTTCCATTTGGTTGTCATGGCAACCAGAGTTCTACATTAAACCGTTTTTATTGGAAGAAACTGGAAACCCATCGAACATTTCTGAGCAGTTTGGTTTAAATTGCCTCAGTGTTTAAGGAAAAGAACTTGTTGAACTAGAATGTTGATGACGGATAACGGACGGACGGACGACGGCCGTTGGACGATGACGAATACGCAACCTATCGAAATAGCTCACGCTGAGCACATTGGCCTCATGTGTGGTAATAAATGGAGTCACGCATTTGATCTAAGTATTAATTTAGTCTAACAATGATATTCTTTGTAACAAGATCATCCACCTGTCGAGTGAGTATTGATGATATGATCAACCGAATATTCATTGTTGTGTGCAAATAGCACAAATCAAAACTGCAAATACACTACACATACAATGTTACATTGTCAGCATTGGATACATTGGTGGCCACATAAATTAAAATAAAACGGAAGGACTTGAAATTTGCTGCGCCAGTCTAGAAATTGTTTTTTTCCGAAAATGGATGGAGCTTTACTCCCCCAATCGGAGACAAAATTCTTGATTATCGAATAACCCACAGGGTTTTCACAACTATAATGTAAAAACACATATACAACACTTTGAAATCTACCTTAAATAGAATACATATGAATTATACTAAGCTGTCTATATGTTTACCCTAATACACAAACTACTTGTTATTTGAATACCTTCATCTAATATAAAGAACAAAATTAATGACCTTATAATAATGATAGTATACATATATATAAAAATGTCCACATAAACCTTTAATAAACGAATACAAGATATACAGTATGTTATCAAGTGGCTGCTGTCACCCCACAAAAAAAAAACCTTTTCGATAAGGACAAAGGATAAAGGATTTAAGCGATATAAATTTTCCTATCCGAACTTAATCATAAATTGAATATTGCAGTTATGATTTTTAAGCATCCGAACCCCAATCCAAAAGAGCTGAATAACGACAGCAGACAATCCTAAACGGCCATTCCTAAACAAATGGGCAGAAAACCTTGCTGGCTCTAAATCTATAAATTTATTGTTATGTTTAAAACATTCAAAATATAATACAAGGGTTTCCCAGAAGCAAATTTAAACGGAGGTGTATCATGTGTTCTATCTTTTCAATCATGTTCTTTAAATCAAAAACAGGACACAAATATTAAAGGCCTAGTCTAAGGAGCGTTTGGCGTGGTAATCCCCTGCTGTGCATCTCCCGCTAATTGCACTGGTGTCACAGTAGGGGCCTATTTCCTGTTTGTTTATTGACTAAGGGCCATTTAGGGTCAATTTCTATAATAAAATCTCCAAAACTGCACAGTACAGGATACTCAGATCAAGATCTGATAAGTGGACACAAGGCAATTAGATTAATATCAATACACAGAGGTTATAGAAGGCTTAAACTTAAATTAGGATATCAACTAGACTACTATCAACACATTGCATTTTATTTGACCACCTAAAATGTACTAGTCAACCATAGTCCATAATAACTAGATCTTTTGTTATCATTATTTTATATCTTTCAAGTCTTTACTGCTAGTCGGTACCAATTTTGATTTTCGTGCTGACAGATAAAATGTAAATAATCATAAACACCAACATGCCATATCGTCCGAATCCTTCATATTAAAAACTTCACATAAATATTCAAAACTCTTAATGATATTTGTTGTTGTTAAAATTCAGCCCTTCTAACTCATTGTGATTTGTCCCTTGTCAATCCCTTCAAACATAAATTCAATAAATTCATATTTATTCGATAAACAGCGAACACTAATAAGAAATGCATTGAATTCAAACCACTTGTATAATTCTAAATTGAGTCCATTGACTTAAAACTCCTGTTTCTGATGACACTGTCAAAAACATAACACAAAATATACACAAAATAACAAAAACAATTTAAATTGAATCTAATTATATATTTTTTTTCTTGAACTTTCAGCTTGACATTTTCAAGTTTATTCTTTATTGCTTCAATTCATTCTCTCCAAACAAAGAAACAAACATCAATGTCAAACATATTCTGTAATTAAAAAAATAACACCTTACAATCATTTTGAAATTTAAAATCCCCGCTATTCACACCGGCTTAAATTATTCTACTCCTGTTGTCATCTCCGCAAATGGGTTAAAACTCTACACATCTGAGTCCCATTACAAATGTCACACACAACTTTAATTCTTAAATGTCTAGAACTCTTAGCCCATAAATGTTAACAAACCATCAATGTCCAATTCACTGGTATGTGGAATTAAATCCAGAATAGATGGAAAAGTACACTGAATATACATTCCTTTCCGGAATCCATCACAAACAAACAAACAACTATTTGCGCTAAAACATGATCAGGTTCGGATCAATTCTCAATTGACATCAAAGGCATACCATTTTACAATGGTAAAACATGACCCACCAATTTAGAGCCTTCCGTACATGTAAGGGAATTAACAAAATCCATATCTTTATTTTCCGTATTCCAGTTGAAGTCACTTAACCAATTTAGAATTTGATGCACCATTATTCTACTTTGTTTCACACAAGCTCAAATAAATACAGATTTCCTAACAAAGACAACACATCTCTTCGGCTAGCATCATCCTTTGGTAACCAACATTTTATAACATATTTTAATCTGAAGAGGAACAACTTTTCTTACGTGATTCTTTCAAACACTTTTAACACTACACCAATAGTATCATAAGCATAGAAGGCATCAGCTGGCTTTCAACTCCTGCTAATTCATGTAAGTGGCAGCTCCTTACATTAACAAAATAAAGTCTACTGCATTTGTTACTCTTTGACATTTTTAAGCCGAAGATATTAAACCCATAGTACGAACAGTGTCACAAAAGTATGTTTTCGCCAAACACAAGCGACCGAGTTATAATTTGACTGGCAAAAACTAATCTGTCTATAGGCCCTTGATTGATCCTTTACATACAAAAGCGTTCCCTTGCCTTTAAAGCTGCACTCTCACAGATTGACCGTTTTGACAACTTGTTTTGTCTTGGATGAACCAATCTTTGGGTAAATATCTGGAAACGAGTAATATAAGACTGGTGATAAAATATCAGATCGCAGTGTTTAATATTTACGTTCGAAAAAAGGCTAGAAGCGTTACAAACACTTTAAAAAAGTTTTTTTAGCATAAGACATAAATTTTCGAACGCAAATATGAAAATCTGCGATCTGATTCTATGTCAGAAGTCTTATAGCTCTAGTTCTCAGACGTGTACGCAAACATAGGGTCATTCTAAGACAAAACAACGATTAAATTGTCAAAACGACCCATCTGTGAGAGAGCAGCTTTAATTCTAGCCTTCATTTGTCTACAACTCTGAATCGGCTCTGTGGGCATTAAGTCTCACGTGCAGTGGTCTGATAGGTTTAAGAGGTTTTAGAAACGGAAAAATGAAAATGAAAATGAAAAAAGTAATTCTTATGTATTTTAGTGTTGGGCTACTCGGGTGTCGCTTTATTTGCAGGTAGGAGGATGCCAATTATAATCTTATATTTTTTTTTATTTTTGTATCGCACCTAATGGGCAAAAAAGCAATTGTTTTGAGTTTTAAATTCTGAAAACTGAGGAAGCGCTAAAGACAACTAATCGATCAGGCACAATTAGGACTAGCGCCTCATTTGCTTCGTCCACTCTATATGTTTCCTCTCCCTATCTTTTATTGCCCGTAGCAAGACATGATGGCATTGAGTTTATTCCCAAAGCTGCTATCGCATCACCTCGCAACAACTCAGAGTCGAGACTGAAGGCTAACATTTAATGCTCCATGTAGCCTCCCAGATTTTACTTTTGCCAAAATGCGTTTGCAAAAGTTGACAAAACCATCGCTTTATATCTCAGACCTTCGCATATAGAGAAATAATAACCAAATCTCGTCGACGATATACTTCTTTGCCGATGGAACTAGACGCAAATTTTAAAAAAAAAATCCAAAATATTTTTATTGGTATATATAATGGCTATCACCGAAAATGTTGGCAAGCGCCAAGCGAATATTATCTTTTGAGTTCGGCACAACAAGTAAGCAAGACTTGTGAGTGAAGGTATAATAAGTCGCATTCAACAATGCGGTTCTCCTGTGCAAACCAGCTGGTCAATAAACTCTAAGATATTTTTTCTGCATCTCTGATGTACCAAGTTCATGGTTTAAAGAGAAATCTGAGAAGTTCAAACTTACTTTGGAATCCCAGCAAACTAACAGCACTTTTGAGCGAAGAGCTTGCTACTGGAATGCCGGGTGCTTAACATGTGCAGCTTATATACCAAATTTCAAAAAAACGTAGCATTGCATTATTTTTTTTTTCAAAATTGTTTGACTTTCTGTCATGATGAGACCAAAGGTTTTCGTTTTTCATGGACCTGTTTTTGCAGTTTCTGTGTACAAATGGCCTAAGGCCCATTTGGCAAGGATGAAACATTTTATAACACAGTGCATATTTACCTCTTTTAATCAATCCTGGAGATCAAAATCTGTGGAAGATCAAACTTCTCAGCTCGTTTTTTTAAATTGTACACACTATCAAGTTATGCTTCTACTTGCAAATGTATATCATAACCAAAATAACAAGATCAAAGATTAACATTTTTATTAAAAACAAGCATTCTTTTCTCGGTGTCAGCTTAGAAGGATTCTGGCTGTTTTTTTTTAAAGACTGTGATGCAAAAACGCTTAACTGTGATTTCAGTGAAAACAATTAAGAGGCCAAAATAAATCCAGTTTGATGAAACTTATTTTGTGAAAATTACTTTGGGCTTCCATAATAAAATAACAAAAAAACTACCCATAACAAAAACAGGACTCATGCTACTAGGGAAAGCAAGATGGCACAAACACATATACCAAGGTGATAAATCATTCTCCACTAAAATGAACTCCACATTAGATTTTGTAAACTCATTATTGGGGTTCGCTCTCAAACGTCTAATGCTGCTGTGCTTGGGGAGCTATGACGATTTCCATTAACTTTGTTATGTAAATTCGGAGCACTTAAATTTGGTGTAAGATAAAATCTTCCCCAACCTCGATTATATATGATATATATTGTGAACAAGTAAATGATGTCAGTTTTGTTAGTTTCGCCCGAGTATCGAACTTTGTAGCATTTCACGACAAAATCAATATATGTTTCAGGAGGTATGCATAGCGATTTTCATATACGACTATATCCTCGATAACTATGAACAAGCAGTTGTTCTTGAAGCGTTAATGACTTTAACTAGATAACAATACTAACAGTAAATATGTTTTATTTTGTGAGCATTTCTAATTAGTTCAATCATTCAATATAGCTTCGGCAAAAATCGACTTACCCTACTTGCAAAAAACTGGCAAATTGCCTGATGGGTCTGATTGCTGCCGGAGTCACTGTTTTAGCTGTAGCTGTGCTCTGCAACAAGTACAGTATGACACGAGTCTTCTTGTTTTGAGCTCACTAAATATAGGTAAAGGTCAGGCCACTGTTGGCTTTTCCAAATTGGAGAGCACGTTCACAAAACATACCAAACACAGATACAGCTGGGTTTTTTTTTGTTTCATTCTGGTCAGATAATCTTTCCCCAGCTGTTCTTCAACTTCACCATTTGACAATTGTGTATTTTTTCAATTTCTTGTAGTAGCGTTTTCTGTTTCTTCTATGTTTTCTTTGTACTTGGTGGTTTATTTAGCAATGGGGGCAGACACCTATGTATTTTTCGAAATACCGAAGGCAGACAGAATATTCAAAAGTGCATTGATTCATGACGAGCAGGAGATGCCACTGTAGCCGCGTCATGCTAACACGTCTTTCAACTCTTTCCATACGTAATGGATTTTGATTTTTGTGGTTAAGGTTGTGATTTATATTATTATCAATCCCTTTACTTCAGTTCAGTAACTTCTAATCTCACTTTTTCAAACAACAAAAGATACTTGACTGTTTGAATCAAAAATGTTAATTGTTAATACATGGTGACTCATACTAAATTGGTATCATTTAGAAGAGAATGGATAAAATTGTGTGTGTTTTCAGTTCGTTTATTGAAAGAAATAACATATACAATTAATTTCTGAAATATTCCAACCTCTATTTATTTATAAAACCATTAGTATTTCACAATGTTACAGCAACAATAGTTTAGTGAAACAACACGAGCATTCATTGACTTACATCGTATCTAGAAGCTTAACACTTCTTTCCCCATCCATATCCGCGATTTCTGAAGCCTCCACCATATCCGTATCCGCCTCCATATTTTCTACCGTATCCGTCTCCGAATCCGTATCCACCTCCGTATCCGCCACCGAATCCACCTCCGTATCCGCCTCCGTATCCACCACCGTATCCACCCCACCAACACCTACAGCACCGCACACCGCCCCACTTGCCGCATCGGCCCTGGGGGTACTCGTATTTGTTGTTGCACTACCTCCCGCATCGGCATAATGCTTGAGAATAAATCAAAACAAGCCAGTTTAGTTTATATAATGGTCGATTGTGACGAAAGATGGCCCAATTAATAAATTTTAAGTGCCCTTCATGTGTTTACATTTGAAACAATAGATTGTTATATACAAGCATATTGCAAAATGCGATGTCGAATTGATACAAAAATACGGGTAAAATGCACCAAATCACACAAGCTTATTGTCGGAGAGACCCATGAAACCATTGACTGTTTTCAGTTAATATTAAAACAAACAAACAAAAGACTGCGTTTTCTTTATTTAAACCAGTTGTTAAATGTTCTAGCATATCAGCAAAACAGAAGAGTGTTAATGAGAGATTCTTATGTAATAATAAATTGTTTATTTATGGTTCATTTACTCACCATCGGCGTCCGGAATAAGGACGGCGACTAGCACACACAGAACAATAGCAACAGCGATTGTCTTCATTTTGGAGAGGGAAGTCACACTGGTGTCTAGAAAGCAGCACCCTCTCATGATTATATAAACCATAAACATGTTTGTCATCGTTACAGTAATAACATTTTTATTGCTTAACAAATGGGTTTTTTATGACTTTGAATAATGAATGCGTTAACCTCACAAAACATAATTTTGAATAAGATAAATTAGTTGGGTAATCAATATTTAGCATTTCTTGCCGTCATTTTGATTTGCCATTTCAACATATGCATTACAGTTTTGTATCGTGAATTTGAACCTAAACATTAATATCATTTAATGATATGTTAATTTATGGAAAATTCTGATGATGTAAAGGTTTTTCAAATTATAAATTGCACCAATTAACCTTATTTTACATCCAGTTACAACTTTAAAGCGATCCCACTCACACATAGTTTTCTAGTTTTCACATAATGTTAAAGTGACACTCGTATTTAAAAACAAATCATACACATGCATGACAAACATAAATTCCGAGTGATAAACTATAAACTACTTACTAAATACTGCATTTATGGAAACTAAGTATTATTGATAACTAGATTGTAACCGTGTATTTAATAGCTGAAAACGCACAAATATTAAATGATATGTGGCTCCTTAACGATCAACTATCGTCTCATAAGGTAGAAAAAGCGTGTTTTCTGCGACTCTTTTACATGGTATACTCCATATCCTTCATATGATATATACCTTACGGTATTTGTTCATCCCTTAACGTAAATTAAAACACTCGCATTAATTTTAGTAAATTTTATTGGGGAGTCAGAGTGCATACTGTTGCCTGGAGATCTCATTCAATTCGTATGTCATTTGATCGGACATTGCGTCCTGATTACTAATATAAAACTGAAATAGCCTTATTTTAAAACTATATTATACGTACAATTATTATGGATTTGTATAAGTGGTCCTTTTTTCTGAAATCAGACATGAAATGATTTCTGTTGCAATAGGTCAAGGCCGAAATGCTTGTATTTTTTAATTAATTCCTTTATCCATAAAGTATTTTAAAATGGTACAAAATACTATGGATTCTCCAGGCATCCAAAACTCACATTTTGAATGACGTCTCCAGCTATCTTAATACGTTTCCGGCATCTCCCTGATTCAAGACAACAAAATCAGTGAGAAAACATCGAACTTTTTCAGTTTTTCCCTCGAAGTATTCAGAAATAAAACAAGTAACGAACGAACCAATTATGTTATATTCGTATCTAAAGGTTAATTTTTGTTTAAACGAAATGCATTATAACATTACCATTTATTATCATGAATTATTCAACACTGACTGTTGCATTACATTACAGAATTGTTGATATTCCTGTTGAAATTAATCTGAATGATCAACTAATGGACTAGTATACCTTGGTACTTCTATGGGTTTGCGAACTTATCACTAATAGTACAAGCATTCACGTTTGAAAGAATAATGCTTAAACTATCCAATGAATACTTTATAGAATGGCAAACAGAAACTGGTCGATATTACCTCTTAATAATAAAATACTTATATCTTTGCAAATGTAAACAAAACTGTTAGGTTGTATTGCTATGTCTTAGATGAGGATAAGGCGCGTTCGCTAGGTCTACAAAATCTTTGCCAGACGTGAAAATTTTATATAAAGATTGTCTGACAGCAACATACTGTCTATAGAGAGTGCTGTAACGATTTAAACATTTGAAATCACGCTTACAATGTATGACAAAAAGCCAGTCCACAATATAAACTATTTAAGTTTCACTTCAATATATGTACATATTGTAAAGTGTGTTTGTCTTAGCTATTGTATATGCTTAGAAGTTATTCAACCCTTTTCCTTTAATCTGAATGTATTTTAAGCATGCTCAGCCCTATATATCTCATATAGTACCTTAATTGTGAATGTGAAATCTTCTTTTTATTTGTCAATTTTCCTCAGATCTGTCTGTAAAACCAGGAGTTCAACACGAGTTTATACCTTTTGACTGCATATCTATATTTTTGCTTACTATATGTTTATCATTTCCTTTGATCCTTAACCATGTGATGATGATAACAATGTGTTTTTTTTTTTAAATTGACTTGTTCACTTGCTTCAATTTGATATATTACGTAGAGCATACCAGGTAATAAGTTGTTTTTGTGTCGCAAAACATGCCCATCAGTGTACTATGATATAAATGTCCGCCTTTCGACTCAATCTGTCCTGTAAAAGGAATGTGTAGTCACGTGATCTTCTGGAGCAATAATCTCACAACCTCTCACTTCGTTTCAACAGTGTCTGTGATTGCGAGTTGAAGCGAAGTAATTTGAAATCAAAACTTATAATGGTTTCAATTCAAATGAATTTACTAATTTAGACAATAACCAGGCCCCAATAATTAATATTATGTAAGAAACTGTTAATGCGCTGAATTTTGTTTCGATAATATCATCACCGTTGGAAATATCATTCATTACAAAATCTAAGCAAAATGACTGAGCTGTACTTAGATGTCAATAAAGGGTATTTAGCGCATGCGCAGAAGCAAAGCAAGCTGAATAATATTAATGCACTGTTGAGGTTAAAACAATGAACTGAACCATCGTTTTAGCAGATGTACAAAAATTTAACCTGCATACATTCTTGATTGTCCATGGCCCACTAAGAGCAAACACCAAATCGCGTATCTTGTACAATATTAACCGACAGAGATAACTTATGTAAGGTTAAAGTATAAGATCATTGGCACTTAGTGTGCGACGATTTTAAAGCAGAATCTTATATATATCGGCCTGAGAGCTATGAAAGATGAAGAATGTAAACGCGCTCTCAGCGCAACACATATCAGTCCTATTGGTGTTATGCTCAGAACTCAATCGTGTCCGAATATAAATAGTTGATGACTTGATGTAAACCTCTCGAGGGTTTAACAGTACATTATAACATCATTAAAATTTTGGTTGCGAAATACAGGAACATCAACACGATGCATAAAATCTTGCCACACCTCGTTAAATTCTAAAGGGAATTTTAAAGGCGAGTATTTATATTTTCACACACGTATGATGCTTCTGATTCTCTCGGAACCACCGACAGATTAAACAAGAGATGAACGTTAGCAGTGCAGTCTCTTGAGTATTACAATGCTATCAAAATCATAGACACTACTAGTATTCGGTTATCAAGGCAACGAGGTCAATGATGTAGCTTTAAGCACACTGTTAAACGAAAAGAATTCGGACTTGTGTTCTAATAGGGAAACATTGTTTGTAACTTTGTGGCATATATATTTATTACAAGAAAGCCACAGCTTGCGATATATTTGTTATTATCGTTTTTTTTTACCAACAGCCCCTAAGTGTTATGGGGAAATTATACATTTCAATAGCATTATATAAATATATCCTGCATTCGCAGACTTAATTTTTTGCAGGAATTAGCGTTTATCCCAGATTCAATTTTCCATATGCAATTTTGTATTACTCCCAGTCCTATTTTATGGAGCAAGAGCTGATTAACAAGTTGTTTATTACAGTAGTGTGGGAATCTGGACAGTGTATCGAAGCGTTCATTAATCAACTTAATTAATAATATGGTTCAAATGTGCAACCGAAAGAAGCTTGTTGTCATTAAAAGTGTGCTTCGATGAATGATGGTACTTGTGTGATGGAGTGTTTACGTCATGGTGATTTCCGGTTTTGAACATGGAATGTGTCTGCAAAATTAGCAATAAAAGATAATGAAAACTGCAGACATATAGTTTAAATGTAAAAAAAAAAAAAGAAAATCTTTGCTACATATACAAATCAATCGAAAAAATGAACTTATAATCAGTAAACTATTTCCAAATCAATTTGATATTGTGAACATACAGCTAAGTCTAAATGATGATGATATGTGCAAAAGAAACGTTATATTTATCATGAAAGGTATATCGTAATTTTCATCGTTAGTCACCTTTGCTTCACATAATGAATTTGAACTGGTCTGTACATATAGCATGTATATATAAAGAAGAGACTTTAGGAGACACGTCCAAGTAATAATACATGGACAACTTTGTGAGAAATATGACACTGCAATCGGGATTCGAACCCGGTTCGTATAAATGCCGGTCCATTGCAATAACAATTACACCATTTCAACGGCACAATCTTCACTGCTAGATAGAAAAGCTTTACTTCTGACTCTGCACTTTGTTCCTATAAATGAGCACCATACTTAACAACAATGAGTAAAAAATTCATGTTGCCATTGTCACATCGCCTTGCTCATGCACTTAGCCGCCTCGATAAGTTGACTCAATGCTGGTCTGATGGGCAATACTTAGGACTGCTTCCTAGTTAACTTGGTACCGCTTCGTGCAACAACTGAACTAATAGAGAGTGGTTAGTTCAAATATGATTCCTTATATTAGTTTGATATGATTTGAACTTAATACAAAAATGATTAACAGTCATGTTTATAGCGATTTTTACCATGCCGATGGAAATTTATGGCTGACTCAAACTGCATACGTAATTAGTCTATTGAGTATGCTTATATGCATTGATGATAAAACAGCTACTAACACTTTGCTACGATGAACTATTGGGTAGAAATTAAAAACTAACACGGCGGTCAAAGCTAGCTCTTGATGTGTAAAATGCCGATGTATGCTTATTTTAAAGCTGGATTTTTTATATAAATATATCATCATCTTATTACATCGCTGACATTTCTTTATTCATATAAAAGAAGTATCATCTTATCGTTGTATCATAACATACAAGAGTTAGGCTTTAAAGAAGAGAGTCCTTCCTTCTTCGAGAAACAAGTGCAACTCCGGAGTTATTCAGGTTGTGCAATTGCACGTGGTTTTGTAGCCTATCTATAAGTACACAGCGTATAAAGTGAACGTCACGATATTGTTTTTAATGATTTAAACGAGACTGTGTACCTCTATGTTTCTATCAACATCCGCAAAGCCATTCTATGTTCAATTAAACGGTGGCGTACAAATTTCTCCATCATCTAACATCGATTTGTATTTTTCTTGTTTTTACTAAAGATTCATTTCATTAAATGGCTTTTCATTACAAAAAATGGATATTATTTAACTGTGGTTTATTGATCTATGAAATATCCTTAAATTGGCAAATAAGGTGGGATAATTCCGACAGTTCAGCCACAGAAGAAACACAAAAAAATAATATTCAATACTTATAATAACATGTTTGGATTTATATATCTTCTTAAGTCTATTTTGTTTTAGTATATTTCTGTTTTTGCAATTTCTTTCGACATTTATAAGGTGTATTTATTTGTATCAAGAAGCTTTCATTGAGTGAAAAAAATCATATATAAATTGATTCAACTAAATGAATAGAAAAATGAAATATTTTCTGTTAAATGAATGAAGAACGATCACATGAGTCCTTTCATCCAATCAGAATACAGCTTTCACTCGCAAAGGCGAAAAGGTGTCATTATGCATAAAGTGATAAACACGTTAATGCAAATGTTTTAATATTTAGTAAAAAAACTGAGCTGTGAAACGTTAGCGTGTGAACTTACATTTTTTCAAATTGATTTCACAAACATTACGCAACATTTAAAAAAAAACTTTATATAAATTTGAAAGTTCAAACTTGTTTGAAAGCATTTTTGAGTGGAAAGGGTCTCATGTTCGCAGCATTTGAATAAAATATTGATTAACAATAACCGCAATTTCGTAAGATTTCCCAGGGGAAAGCCTATTTGCTAAGACGCCTGAAGCATAACAAAATATTTTTGTTTTTGATTTGTCGACTGGCATGTTGACAACCGTCTTGGGAAATTGCAGTTGGGAAATATTGCCGTTTAATTGTATTGTTAATACAAAAACAACGTCAAATTTGAACAAAATCAGAATCCATGTGGTAAAATAAAGTTCATTAACTTGTTACGATAACTTGGAAAGATAGTGAAAAAGAGTGAACAAGACGTGAGAAGCCAAACATTATTATAAATGTGGCTTAAGCAATCTATAGTTGTTAATTACATTAGCTGTACAAAATATTTTTATTGTACAATGCAAGGGCCATTGACATTTCCATGTGGATATGTATTATAACATACATATTATGAATACCTATTGAAGGTAAGTTAAATGCCAAGTGCTATTATGTGGCCGAGAGCGCAACTGATCAATATTTGTTATTCTTTGTATTCAGTCAAAACCTGTATTCAGAAGGAAAACAATGCATGAATGACTTAGAGTAGTACATTTTCTGCTAAATTACAATTTTGCTAACTTCTTAGCTAATGGATTTCATTGAATAGACAACAAAAACTAAAATTGCAATACATATTGTACACCCTTCAAATTAGTAAATGCAAGGCTGCCAGCACCAATTCACAGTTCAATGCGATGCTATAAATACTTTTCAAAAATGTATCCAATGTGCAATTTAGCAATGTTCAATTCCTGGTGACCAAAAGTTGTTTTGGTTTCATTTGATAAGGGTTTGGAACAATTTAAAAATAATACGATGCAAAGTTGTCGTTGAAGCTGTCGACGCCAATTGTGTTGAAAACACGAATGGGGTAAAAAAGAAAGGAAGAAAAAAATAACCTGACTATGAGTGACACACACTTGCAGATTCTGACGCTTAATATCAGACTGATTCCACGATCATTTCTAATACGGTTTCCCTAAATGTTGATATATTGGTATATGATTGTCAAGCTCATTTTTATTTGTAAACAGTTCAATATAATTAGTGGATGTCTTCGGTTTTCTAAGTCATGAGCTCATGCGCAACCCGGTCACGAATTGTCCTTTAGAAGACCAGACTTATTTGCTAACTATCTCAGTATTCAGCGGGAAGCGCCCCGCAGATGCCTTTATCTAGGCTAGTGTGCATGTGGGAGCTTTTCAATTTGGAAGTCATCCATCATTAGGATGCAAAGATGTCTTATTGCATTTTAGATATTAACATAAACAGTATGTGTTCAATTTATAGTGACTTACCTATGTACTATTATTTGCATGGATTGCATTTTCCAATACAACAGAATGACGTTACTAGTTAATAAATTAAAATTGTAAAAGATAATAGTGAAAGGTTATGAAAGTGTTTCGTAAATAACAAAATGCCGATATCAAATTAAGCTTTTAGTTTGTTTCCACAACATTCAAAATTCACACCTTGCAACCCTTAAAAGAAACTTACCAAGTAATTACGCAATGGGAATTTGAAGATTTTCGATACGTAATGGAACTTGGGCGGTTATGATTTGCCTAATGGGTTTTTGATTATAAAGAGTTCTTCTTTAGTACTAACTGCGAATCTGTCAGGCGATCCCTTTCGCGCAGACATGGACCTAAACAATATTAGGTTAAATGTTTAAACGTTGATTCAAAGAGTTTATTTGCCACAAAACAATTATAAGTGTTTAAATTACTATAGTAATACGTAAACGCTAACTCATAAAAGGCGCAGTTTTTAGTTTTTAAAATGTTGGTAAAATCAGGATGCAATAATTAACAACACAATTTCGAACCATATAATTCACCAGTCAATAGTAACCACGCCCCCAGGTCCGGGGAATAACGGGGATTTCGGTCAAGCCAATCCCAGGTAAACTCCCCCCGCAATCGGATACATTCTAGGTCAGGCCCATTCCCCGCTATAATCGGCGCGAAAAAAAATCACCGTATTCACTCGGCAGTGCGGGGCCACATGGAAGGTAAAACAACGGCCCATTTCCCCCACTAGCCCCGGTATTCCCGCGGACCTGGGGGGGGGGGGGCGTGGTTACAATTGACTAATGCTTAATGGATGACTAAAAAACTAAGTTGAGTTAGAAAATCGCAAAAATGTTACTTAACTGTTTTATCAATGTACAAACAGAAAATGTTCAAAGAAATTTGCTTGGAAAGTAAAATATCCACCTAAACGTGAAACAAGTGTTTAGATAACACTTAAGTTAACGATAAGTTTTTAATTTGGCCTTTATAGTATTTTTCAAGTTGATTTGTTTTGTTTTGATACGTGAATGCGGCTTTGGTCAAGATGTCTAGTAAAATGTTTAGAGTTTCGCAACAAATATCAGGTGCAACTTATAAGAACGTCAATGACAACCTTTGCTAGATATTTAGATGAAATAATGAATTGGTGTGGTTAACCTGTTAGCATAATAACAAAAGGCGCGATTCCACCTAAATTTTTTTTGACTAAATGGAATATACACATTACATGGTCTCTTGATGGGTTATATCGAAAAGTTTAACGTGTAACATAGTATTCGTAAAACATTGAATGCTTTCTGTGATTTAAATGTATCTGATTTTCAGCTCTTTGCTGCCCTAATGTGAAACCAACCAATCAATTTGCAATGCAGCCATTAGGTCGTTACGAATTAATTTGGAATGATTGCTGCTATTATTGTGCCTGTATTTGAATAATTATAGTTCGCACTTTCTATTCCATAAAGGGCTGCACACTCTAGCATGTTATATGCGAGTGTGTTCCAGCAATCCCCGTTGAAATTTGTGGGTACTTAAAATTATATGCCATAATAAATGAGCATCATCTTCTAATTATCAATCTTTTGTTCATATCTTTGTGATAGTCTACCTTATTCATCGACTGAAACATATTTCTTTTAAAAACTGGGTCGTTAAATTCATTTCAACCTTCAAGTGAATCAAGCAGTAATATTGTATAATAATAAAACATAAACCAACATTTTAGAATTGCACGTCCTATGACTAGTAATACAATGCTTTGTGTTTGTAAATATTGCATACGTGTATGTTAATATTAGCAGCTTATTTTCATATCTTTCTCAAGAAAAGCCTTTCAGGTTAAAATGCATTTCAGATAACTCTGCAAATTATGAACTTGTGTAATGAGCATGAGAGAATTTCGGTTGATTTATGCACTCTAAATGCCTGTCATTCTGAAATTTAAATATAATTTAAATGAGTTTTTTATAAAATGTTTATATTTCAATGTTTTGAAAAAACCCAAAACGATCAACTATACAACAAGTTGATGTTGTTTTGTCTGATAATTAGAAAGGTTAAATTAAAGCTGCAGAAATAAACAAATTCGTTAAAATCTACACCAAGTCTGCTTTCAAGTGTTTACCATACATATGAGCTCGACCCCCACCCTGTATTAGTTCAAAATGCATAACAAGTTATCTTAGTTCGATATGGATACGTGCAAGCATTTTATTGCTGTTCAATTATCTTGCAAACAGGTAAATATCAAGAACAGTTAACGAAATGGCAACATAACACAATTGTTGCATTCATTGTCCGCTTCGTGTTTTTTGGAATATTTAAATAAAAATGCCAATAATAGTTGATGCATTAATGTTTGTTAAATGTTGTTTTGGCTAATCTAAACGCATACATTTGAGATACTAGTATAAACCAGTTCTGTTTTCTATACTTATCTAATTATCAATGATCGTTTGTATTTATACATTGCGGTGAAGGCAATTGGGGTATGGCAAACCAATGAAACTATAAAGAAAAGGTCCCAAGTTATGTTGTTTTAATCCATCCCCTGTAAGTGATATATGTAAACATGCATTCTGGATGTAAAACCTTGCATTCTCATAGGTCGTGTCGAATTTCCTCCATAATCCGCATAGTACTCTATATGCATTTTACGATGAGAAATGCATGTATGATTGAAATAAATAATTGAAATCAGTTTCTCGTCAAGGCAATACCTATTTTTCTGTCGTCCGCCTCAGATACAAAGGTATTATTAGGGCAACTGCGAAATACCTCCTTTCAAGATGATGGAAATTAATTTCAGGAATTTCTAGACTATATAGGCAACAGCATTACTTTTACGGGTACATGTCTTTGTGGTCGAATACATGTGTACATTGTAAACGTTTAGAATAATATGGAATACGAACTAAGCGAGCATCTGCGCTGCAAATTCATTGTACACGTTTAGAATAATATGGAATATGAACTAAGCGAGCATCTGCACTGCAAATTCGTTGTACACGTTTAGAATGATATGGAATGTGATATTGTATATTGTGTTCCTCTCTTTTAAGTGTATGTCTGCCTGTCTGTGTGTGTGTGTGTGCGTGTATGCGTGCGAGTGCGTGCGTGTGCGTGCGTGTGTGTGTGTGTGTGTGCGCGTATGGGTGTGAGTGAGTGTTTTTATAAAATAAATGATTCATTTCCGTCTTTAAACAAAATAAACTCTTTTTTTAAATTGCCTCCGAAATTTAATTCTATAAAAAAACTGTCGGTTAAATTCAAATGTAATAAGATATATTTTGCAACAAGTAGGAGAAGGTTAAAAACAGAAAGGAACGCGTTCCTATCGAGTCTAGTAAAAGACAATTGGCATTGACGAAATTTTTTGTTTCAGTATATGAGAGGATGCAAATCATTACTTTTACGGGTACATGTCATTGTGGTCGAATACATGTGTACATTGTAAACGTTTAGAATAATATGGAATACGAACTAAGCGAGCATCTGCACTGCAAATCCATTGTCGAGTTTAGAATAATATGGAATATGAACTAAGCGAGCATCTGCACTGCAAATTCGTTGTTCACGTTTAGAATGATATGGAATGTGATATTGTATATTGTGTTCCTCTCGTTTAAGTGTATGTCTGCCTGTCTGTGAGTGTGTGTGTGGGCGAGTGCGTGCGTGTGCGTGCGTGTGTGCGTGTGTGCGTGTGAGTGTGACTGAGTGTATTTATAAAATAAATTATTCATGTCCGTCTTTAAACAAAATAAACTCTTTTTTTAAATTGCATCCGAAATTTAATTCTTTAAAAAACTGTCGGTTAAATTCAAATGGAATAAGTCAAAATAGAAACACGGCCAAAAATCCATTTTCTCCACTCGCCAAGCTAAAGTACATCACGGACATATTAACCTATTTCTTGAACCGTTTGCATTTTTAACGGATAAATAGTCTGCGCAAAAAACAACTCATGCTAAGGATGCATAGCGTGAATTGTTTTTCAGCCGAAACAAAATATATACCTAATTTCAGGTGTGATTGAAAAAAGTATTATTGTTACACTTAAGCATTAATAAACAGTGGCCTGTATACATATCGCATGCACAGTGATCACCGAGGCTTTCTAGTTAAACTGGTGCCAGGAGTAAAAGATTGCATTTTTCTGTGGGTCAATGACATTTAAGGAGTTTAAAACAATTATGTTCATTGATTTTACTTAGATCAATTCGAACTAATGCACCAACAAACTTGAGTCCAAGTAAGCTACCTCTGGCAAAGGTACGACTGCTCTATTTTCTGTAGATCGCCAAAATAGAACATTTCCGATTTGCTCCGTAGATAAAAAAGAGATCGTGCCTGTTTCCATTTCAAGAGAAATGGTCTGATAATCATATTAAATTGATTATCAATCCTATATATCTCTTGTCTGTTATTTTCCTTGTAATAAACGTTTTCCTAAATTTGCATGTTTTATGACATAGGTACACCAGATCCCCAATTGTTTATTATTGTCTTTCTGACAAACATTCTCTCAAAATGGATTTGTTATAGGACATGACTTCGATCCATCTACGAGTATGATGTATTCGTACAACGCGAAAGCGTCTTTATCGTGTTAAATCGTACTGAGTGGCTCCAGACCAGCTGTGTCACAGAAAACTTACTTCCGATGAGGGAAGCATTGGTTTTGTCTCTTTTAACGATACAAAATGAGTTAAATGACCTTAAGTTAGCATTGTTAGTTTGTTACATCTCAATAATTATAAATTTTAAATGCGGAACCTCATCCGCCGTGTAAATCTGCATGAATACATCGATTCATTATAGAAGACTATATCTTCCCCTATGAAATTTGTAGCATATTTCTGTAAGGACTTGATTAAAATGTTCTAGAGTTTATTATTTATTTCATGTATATAACCTTAAAAATAAACAATACTTTTTAAAAGATTTTGAGTGAAGGTTCCTAAGGATGTTTGTTGAATGTACTGGAACATGTTCATTGTATAAATGAGGGCAATGGGGTCTGGGTTAAGTTAAAGTTTATTTTTTAAACTTTCTCTATAAAAGTTACTCCAGAAATTTTCTTAAATCTTTAAACTGCGTTTAGTTTTAATTTAAATATTCTGTGAGGATTTCATCTCAACCTTTTTTGGGAAGTTGTGTAATATTTATTACTAAATACCAAAAACAAAACACACAAAAAAACAACCCAGAATCTCAGATTCTTTTGTGAACATTTGAACTCAACATAACTTTTAATTTAAGATATTTTATTGAAATTATACATTAATTATTTTAAATCAGTTTTGTTAAACTGAACATAGTTGTTGTTTAAACTGTTTTTCTGATTTGATTTTCTTTTGTTGCCTATGGTCGTCGTGACATTTTGTATGTTCATTATAGTTTGAATGCAGGACATCAAATAAAGCTATCAACAAGCAGGGCAATATAACAGCTAGTTTGCTTGGCAGTATTATACATATTATTCAGCTTAGATTACATAAATAATACAGCAAAATCTACAAACAACAGTAAATTGTAATTCCTGACGATATCTTGATACCCAGCGGCCTCTGTGCATGTGAATGAGAAAATATGATTTTGACATTTTTATGCAACTATGGTACAATCATGGTACATGTACGCTTTTCCGTGTCAATAACAATTGATGAGACATAATCAGCTATCGTCCAATTCGACTTTTATCAGCATTCAGTATTCACCAACAATAAAACGTTGTTCTTGCGCAGAGATGGTATCTAACACATTCACTTTTTGAAACACAAATGGAGTCACAGTCCTATGCAGTTGGTGATTTTGTTCATAATAATGGGCTTTTGATAAATGACATTAATATTCAATTTGGATCACAACAATCACTTAAAAACATCATTTGGGAATGCAACAAAGATTTATTCGTCTGTAAATGATAAGACATCAACCGGCAGTGCTTTTTTGTCCTGCAGTACTAAGAACATTTTTTAATGTATGTGTGAGGATTTGTGTGGTGGTCGTTTAATGTGCATTCATATAAATTATATACATAGAATTGTCGGATAAACCGAACTCATCCAATGTTGTTAACCAGTAACTGGTCCATAAAACGTTCATGTTCACATCTCTCTTCACGTACGCTTATAGATCAAACAGTTTTCAAGTAAGAAATTGGTTACATTTTTTTCCTATAAAAGAAATTTAGTTTAGGAAATTAATTTATTAAAAGCGTCAAAATTATTTGGCACTGCTACGTATAAATCTATGACCTATTAACTTTCTCAACTCACAAAAACGAAAGATGACTTGGATTAGGCTCTTGCCAAGTACACACAACTCCGAGTCTGCATTACTTTACAGAGAACTCCGTGTAAGCATTGTCATAAAGGCATCTATGTTACAGAATTATTATAAAGAAAGTCCGTGTCAGAGAATTACCATAAAGACAACTCTGTGGCAATATAACATAATTTATATTAAATCTCCGTGTCAGAATTATCATTGAAACAGCTACGTGTCAGACTCACATTACAAACAACTCCGTGTCAAAACTACCAAAGGGACATCTCCGTGTTAGAAATATTATGTCAGAGTAACCATACAGACACCTGCGTGATTATCTACGTTATACCAAAAGACGATCCAATTCAAAGTTCCCTTTTATGGCACAGCATACAATAAAGTTTATTAATCGAAGTAGTATATACGAACGATGTATTTGAAAAAGGTCAAAATGACCTTTGATCAAACATCAAATAACACAACACAAAAATGAACAGACATATTCATGTACATTAAACTATCATGTTTACATTTACAAATTGATTAATTGACTAGTGATAAATTGTGGCCTAATTGCCTAACAAAAGGTGTAATAGATAAACAGAAAACATATAAATATAAAAAGTGGATGATAACCACCTGCTCCGTTAGCCTACGTTTTTGTTTGGTCACATGATATTGTTTATTACCTTGTATTTAATAACCACGGGGATAAACGAGCATAAGAATTCATCATTAACCTGCTCCATCTGAAACTCATTTAATTCCTTAAAGGTTTTCATTTTTTTAAACTTAGAACATATCTATATATCGTGTTTAATAACGTACGGAATTCATGAATTATGAGTCACCACAATTGGACTCGGAACTAAATCTTCCAAAATTCCTTTGTGATGATTGTATATGATATTCCATCCATCTATGATGTACATGACAAATAGTAGGATAGGAGTTTTACGCTGGATAGCCTTGTTTAATTAAACATCTCGAAATAATCACCATATCATTATATTGTAAGCAATATTGGTTAATTGTTTTAATAAAAGATCACTGGATGTTTGTATCGTATACATATTGTGGATCTTGCACTCATCTACTATTGTTTAACTGGCAGTTACATTACAGAATGGGTGTTGAGAATGGCCTTTCGAATTATATGTTTGAATCGAAGTACAATGTGTGATCATTTAACGTATGGTGGAATAAGGATCTGTTTATAAAACATTGCTTTAGTAATTGTTTTCGTCGAGACAACATACGTTGCGAAAACCATTCCCATTAAGCCTTAGAAATGCAGATGACAGTCGATTGCAGTGCTCTTACAGTTCGTTTAAAATTATCTGACATCCTTAACAGAACAGATGCTTGCCACTTAAACAGAGCAATGTCAGAATGATGCAATTGTTTGGCATACAATTTAAATGTATTTGCTTATAATAAATGACAATCCTTGCTGAAGTTGTCCAGAAGTACCAGAAAGTATTCGAGACCAGAAACTAAAATATTGATACCGTTAACTCGTTATCAAAATCCCAGGCAACCAATAATAAGCTTATGCTCGAAGCAGATACAGATTTCCCCACATTCTGACCATCCATACCGATAATATAAGTTATTCAGGGGAATTTATAACCAGAATGAAACAACATTAAAAACAACTGCAGAAGATGTAAGTGATTCCTTGCCTGGATAACCAATCGTGCATACCATACATTTGGAATCCACACAGATAGAGATATAAAATTATTTACATATAGAAAGTTGTCAAATCAAAATTATTATATTTTATGTTAATGTAACGTAGTCAGCAAAAAGGCTTTCTTGTTGAGGAATATTGGACCCACAATGTTTTGTGAAACATCCTGTTTCGCAGGCGATCATTATCTTCTTTGAAAAACGTTTTTCTTAAGCGTATTCGTTATATGACGATTATGTTTTTATCCTATTGCACAGATTGGTTTTGGACAATGAAGCTCAACAGAACTCCTATAGTAGGCGAAGTCACAAATTATAAATGTTCTTTAAGTGGTAGACGAATGATTTCATACTGCTTCTCGAAAACAAAAAAAATGTAAAAAAATGAATGGAGTGCTTTATACCTTAAAACATTTTCTGACACAGCTATGCTGCAATCGTACATGGCAGGAATTCGTGTTATCCAATCATACCCAATCAGATCACCAAAATGAATCTAGACCAAGGGCTGTGCAGGACTCCATTTTAAACCCCAAAAAATTGAACACATTCCTATTAATGTCTTATGCACTAAACATTTTACCGTTTTTTTATTGCGGTAGAATAATAGTCACTAAGCTTAATGGCCTTACATTGGCCTTGTCAGATATATAGCCATGATTGTTATAATGCTGGAAATTATACGGGGCTCAAGGTTATTTGTTCATACACATTATTTATTATCGTTTATGCATATTGAACTGTTTTAAGAATATAAGGGTCAAACATGTTCTAATTCTTGGAAAGATACACATGTCAAAATAAATGTTTCAATACAAAATTTAAGAATACGACACACTAAAAGCTCATGAAGATTATCTAGCATCAAGCAGTTAGATCTATTTTCTCACAAGTAAATAACTAATTAAGTACCTATACCTCATTCATAAAGGTCACAGTTTCTAGTTTTAGAAATGTTTATTTGTTAAAATCACATTGCTATGTTTTACAGCAGAATTTGAAATCATATAATTGATGACATTAAAAAACTAGCTTGAGTAAAAAAGCGCCACGATTTGCACTGTTTCTGACAATGTACAAATATAAATTGTTAAAAAATTGCTTGGAAAATATAACATCTTCCTTAACGAAAAATGTTTAAAGTAGCACATCCTTAATAAAAACCTCCTCTTGAAAAATCCTCTTCCTAAAATTAGTTGTCCCGGTTATTCATAAAAAAACACTTTTGTAAATCCTGACTGAGTTTTCTCAAAATGATTTCATTCACTGAAACACTTCAATTTTAATGCTTTAGCCTATGTTGTTAAGCACAGGACTAAAACACTTTTAAGGGTTTCACCAATAGTGGTTCAAATCCAGCCAGAAGCACAAATATTTTTTTTTCTTCTTTGTTTTTATTAGCTAACATTTTTTACAAAAGTTAATATTGTAATTTCATTAGAAAGAAAAGTTATTAAATACGATTTTACACATAAATATTAGCTTCTGTCAATATTTTATAACATGCAGGCACGGCTGAAATAGGTGGTTGGGAATTACAAACTTTATTTGTTTTTAATAAGACGGTAAAACATTTTGATTTTTTGGCATAATGTTCCCAAAAGATTAAAAATTATTAATAAAGAACAGGTCATGAGTATTTCTAAAACATGTTATTTTTGCTTTTAAACATCCATGTTCCTAATTTTACGCGGTCAAAACAGTATGTTAAAATTGAAATACCATATGGCTATTTCAGTACAGTGTGATTATATTTGTTGGTGATCAATAATGTATTATTTCTGAAAGCAAGTATATTTCTTGTTACTCTGATACCAAATTATTACCAAAATGTTGAAAAATAAATGAAATAAAGGATTGTTCTTGTCTCTCGGGTGATGTAGTTTTTATCGATAATTCTGTAATGGGGGTAGGGTAATTCGCAATAACAAGTACCGGATGCAACCTATAAGATATGTTACATATTCAGATAAAATAATGAATCGAACACCGTCACTACATAAATTGTTTTATGATAATTGTTGTGGTGAACCTGTTAGTATAATTACCAAATGCGCGAGGGCACAATCACCTTACAACGTTAAAATTTGAATATAATTATTAAATGAGCTCTTGATAGGTTATAACGAAAAGTTTAACGCATAACATAGAATTTGTTTAACGTTCAATTCTTTTCGCAATTTATACGTATTTTATCGTCAGCTCTATGCTGCCTAAATGTGTAACCAACACAAAAATTTGCAGTGCAGCCATTGAGTCGTTACGATTTAATTTGAAATAAGTGTGTTATTCCCCGCGGGATAACCATATACTTAAATCATTGTATTTCGCATGTTTTATCTAATAAAAGGTGCATACGGTAATGCTTGGCGTCCTATCTTTGCCGATGCGTTTCAGCAATTTCCAGTTTGTGAATCTTATTTTTTATCGTCAAAATAAATGAGCATCGTCTTTTAATTAAATATTCAACCTTTCGTCTTTATCTTTATCTTCGAGGTGGTCAAGACGTTTAAAAGCATTCTTTATATAGAGTTTAATGTATGTGCCTTGACTTTATCTAACGACTGAAACAGATTTTTTTTTTCTTTTAACTTGGAAGTTAACTTCATTTTAACCTTCAAGCGAATCAAGCAGTAAAATGGTTTAATAATAAAAATGAAACACAAATTCAGGAGTGCTCGCCTTATTACAAGTAATACAATGCTTTTTGTATGTATTTTTGTTCTGAAAACATCTCATTCGTGTACGTTTTTAAAGCCGCACATATTGATGTCTTTCTCTAGAGAAGCCATTTAAGATAAAATGCATTTTCAGACATTTTCTTGATGCAGATAATTAACTAATTTGATAGGCATGAGAGCAATCCGTTTGATTTATGCACTCTAAATGTCTGTTATTCTGTGATTGAAATGGCTTTTGATTGAGTATTTTATGGATTATTAATATTTCAATGTTCCGAAGGTTAATGTTTTGTAAAAACAATGATGCGGTGAACGGCAAGTTGATGTAGTTTTATTTGATCATAGGAAATGTTCAATGTAAAATTGAACCTGCAAATCTGAACAAATTCGTTAAAGACAAAATAGGGTATGCCTTAAACTGTTAACCACATATATAAGCTCGCCCCCTCCCCCGCCTGTATGATACCAATCAATTTTATGAATATGGTGAATTTATATACAAATATGCATAAACAAATTACCTTTGTTCCATATGGTTCTAGCACGTTGTTGCTGTTCAATATTCTTGCAAAATGGTTAAAAGCAGGAAAAGTTAACGAAACAGCAACATTAATTCAAATGTGTCATTCCACATTTTAAAGTGTCCACTTCGTGTATTCGGCGGTACATTTAATTGAAAATTGCCAATAATAGTTAATATGTTCATTTTTGTAAAATTGTTGTTTGCTAATCGAAAGCCATTGATATCAGGTACAAGAACACACCAGTTTTGTTTTCAAATATATCCAATTAATTCTTGCAGTGATACTATATCTCCACATCGCGGTGAAGGAAGATGAAGGCTGGCAAACAAATGAAACTATAAGGAAAAGGTTCAAAATAATGTTGTTTAAATTCAACCCCTGTTAGTAATCTATGTATTGGTGCTGAAAGTAGTCCCACTTACTCGAAAAATTAAATTTTTACATACAATATTTCTTTTGTGTAAATTTCAAAGTTTAGACTATGTCCTACGTAAATCAATTTTAGTTTTTAGTAAACATGCATGCATCACTGTTTTATCGATGTTTTCCATCATATGGTATAACAAAAGTTACAGACACTACACTAGGTGTATAACATACAAGAAAAACAAACAAATACTTCAAAAATTTGATTATTTTCACTGTAACATCAATAACAGATTATAAACATTGAAAGTAAAAAACTTAACTGGAAGTGATAAACATCTTGACCAAAAAATTCAGAACATTAATGAAGCTGTTATCAGACAAAAGAAATATAAGCCAAGAAACTTTTCTTTAACTTTCACAAAAAAAACACACCAGAAGGTTAGTTAGGCATTTATCTAACACCAAGAACAATATGAACACAAACAAAATCATCAATTCTGTCCTAAAGAATCATAAACTTTGGTAACAGGTAATATTACAGTATACATAGATTTGGTTACAGACACTACCGAAATCTAACATTTCAATGCAGTGGCAGAATCATTTAAAATCATGGCAAATTTCAACACAAAACAAGTCAACATTAACACATAAACTAGAATATATGTTCAAATGAATGTTGACTAGATAGAATTAAAGCGCGAACTTATTTTAACATGAATATGCGGGAACTTCACATTAAAATTATGAAAATGAGAACAGTATAGCCAAGTTTAAAATAGAACAATGTTAAAACAGTAAAATACTAAATGTAGGTGATTGTTTATTAAATCATAGTCATTGAAATAAACTCTGCCTACTGAAATATAGCTTTACTCCTTCGTGTTGTAGGTAACACTTCTTTCACTTTGTTTAATTTTCTATACAAAGTTGTTTTAGGTAACACTTTAGGCAATACTTCAGGTGACGCAGCATGTCTCTTTTCTTTATTGTCTAGATTAATTAATCCTTGTTTTGTACTATCCTTCAGCTTGATGCGCATTCTCCATGCTTTGGTTCTTTTCACAGCCTCTTTCTTTTTCTCTATCTTTCTCTAATTGATTTCAGCAATTCTGGGATCTGGTAATGAAATGGCTGCTTTTTCTTTCTTTTTCTGACGATACTTTTTCATTTCTTCACGCTTTTTCTTTCTAAGTTCTTGTTGAATGATCAGAGAGTGCTTGCTGCCGTTTTCGTAGTCTTGCCTCTGACTCCTTTCCCTATCGATCTTTTTCAGCTCATCATATTTTGCTTTGTTTTCTCTCTGCTTTTTCCTCCATGCTTGAGACTAGTCTTCTTTTACTTTCTGCTCATTTTTGCTTGTTTGAACTGTGCTTCCTGAAAAAAGAAACAACTGTGTTTTGATTTCCGCAAGCTTATATGTGTTTATGTATGAAAATGCAAATATAGATAGTTTAAAGCATATTGCTCATGTGTCCTCTTCAATGTATTTATAAGCAAAGAAACTGAAAACCAGCTGTTTCTTTAAGTTAGGTGTCTGATAAAGAAACATGTAGCTTCAGACTGTGTATTTGGTCAATATTTAAGCTTTTAAACTGATTCCACAAGCTCTTCAATGTCATATAAAATAGTCCGTTTAATGCATAGGCTGTGTAGTGTCTGTAACCATTTGAACATAAGATCTAGAAATCCTATATTTTGTCAGACCTCATGAAATTGTCATAATTTTGTTGCCTGAATTTACTGATCTTATAATAGTTATTGCAAAAACACCCTATTTACAGTGTGTATTTAAAGAGATTATTGAAAAGTGTGCCAGTTGTAAGAAATCTTGGAAATATAACACTTTTATCTACATTATTTATTTTAAAATTTAGCCTGGAATGTCCCAGTATTGTAAAAGGAAACACATTAACTTTTCATTTCATAATCATATGAGGGAAATGGTCATTCACTAAAAATAAGGGGATATTGGTTACAGACAATACAGATTATAATGTAGCATTGTCAGAACAATAGGAACATACCTGAGTCATCACCAGAGCTTTTTCCATGTTTTCTCCCCATTTCCTAGGGTCGTACCATGGTAAGGAACACAAAAAGCAAGTGGTAAACTTTTCTGAATAAATATACAGGTTACATTGTGCTTCAGTGAATAAACAATTCTGAAAAACAATGCCACATGGATGATGCAATGTTTCATTACACAAGAGTCATTACATCATATTTTTGCACTTAACTCAGTAGTTCAATGTATGATGCAACATTGCACCATAAAAGAAGGAACTTTCTATACTGAAAAACTAAATAATAGTGACAAAAAGAATAATGATTTTTTTTCTTTCATTTATATACCTCTTTGTGTAGTGTCTGTAACTTTTTCAAAGTAGTAATTTGCAATGATGTTAATTGATAGAACTATGATTTTTGGCAAACCTGGATATTACATGACTACACATTAGCCAATGTAGGATTTATACTTTTGTAATGAGAAACAATGAAAATATTGCAACATAAACTTTTAATAGTTACAGACACTACATAATTTTAAATTTAAGTATTTTGCAAAGAACTGTTGTTCATGCCTAAACATGTACTAGCCCAGAATCATTAATGTTTTTTATACTTACCATAACAAATAACTGTTAGGTTAATGTCAATGAAAGTTCAATTTACTTTCATTTTCTACCAATTATTGGGTTATAACAATGAGCATATTTTTTATTTTTAGTGTTTAAACAAACCATTGCTGATTGTATTTTTCACATAAAATCCATAATTTATGACCGATTTCATAAATAAAATCAGCAAAATGTGCGGGACAATTGTCTGTATAAATCCGTATCAATTGATGTACCATTACTTATTGAAATTCGTCATTCTCTTGATATATTTTTTTTTCAAGTGGGACTGCATAACGCTAAAAAATAGCCAATTTTGGAGCATATTTCCAAACATATCTCAAGAACGGGTAATACTAGCCTCTTGAAATTTTCAGAAAAGGGAAATAGGCAACTTCTAGTCTGGTCAACCTTAAAAATCTGTCCCTGTCTTATATATATTTTATGTGCCATTGATATGACATAAAAAAAGCTAATCAGCACCAATACCGTGTTTCAGCCGATTGTATAAACATGCTCTCGGGATATTTAACCTTGCATTCTTTCAGGGCGTGTCAAATTTCCTTTATAATCAACATAGTACTCTTCATGCATTTTCTGATGAGTTATGAATATATTATTGAAAAAAATAAGTTTCTCGACAGGACAATATTATATTTTTCTGTCGCCCGCCTCGGGTACAGAAGTTGCATTATGACAACTGCGAACAACCTCATTCCATGATAAAAACTTATTTAAGGAAATCCAAGGAATAAAGGCAACAACTTTTCACCGCTAATTGTTTGTGCCTATCTGCTATTTGTATGTTAGCAGATATGTCACAGATTGAATCTGCCATAATCACCGTATGGGCAATTAACAGGACTTGATAAACATTGGTCACATAATTTGTTTAGTGCCACATTCCAATACAACATAAATCTGCAGAGCACCTGCGATATATTATGCAACCATTTACGGTAGTTTCACTGACTATAAAGTCATTGATTCTACTGTAAAAGGTTGCATAATTAAAGTTGATATATTATTTGTTTCAATATAAGACAGGTTGAGAATCACTACTTTTGAGGGTACGTGCAATTATAGACTTGACTTGTTTTGTAAATATCATCAAAGTATGTGAACTTGTACATATTTAGAATGAAATTGACAATTATCTAAGCGACAATCTGTGAGTTGAGAACATAAATTTGCAAACTACTTCATTTTTTTTTGCTAAACTGAAGTACAATACACGTATTATTACCAACCCGATTATTTTTTAAAAATACATTGCAGAATAACAAATAGACATCATAATTATGTAGCTATTAGTATGACCAAATATCCGAATGTTTGTTATTAGAATGTTGGATTGATTGGATATGCAACTTTATAAAATTAAATGTGCGTGTTCCGCAAATAGATGGGACCATGCCAAGAAAAGCAGTAATAAGGAGTTTTTAAAGGACTATTACATTCTCTTATACGAAGTCAGATATCCAAATCCAAGATCGTTAATGCTTCCAGACATTCTCCTTATCGGGATGGGCACGAGGTCAATTAATTTGGTTTAAGAGAAAATCAACGATTGTCGTTTTTCACAACTCGCGTATTCCCTTTTCCTTGGATATTAAATAAGAAACCAATGTCAATTCTTCGTCATTGGTCAATTTGCTATAAAGTATATTTTCAATTTTGAAATTATTAATAAATGTTCGGACACGTGTAAGATTGCCAGTGTATCGACTACTTCAAACACCCAGCGACATTCTCGTTTTTAATGTATGTGTGGTATGTTTGTGTTGATTTGTTTATTGTGTTTCTCTCGTTTGTTTAAGTTTATGTCCGTCTGTCCGTCCGTCCGTCCGTCAGTTCATTCGTGTATCTTACTGTAGTATATAGTATATTTCTGTCAGTCTAATGTTCCACCAAGAACTACGTGCTCAGCCGTTGCCAGTTGTAGATTAAAAGAAAGTACATAATTTGTGTTTGGATTTTGAGTGGGCGAATGCCATTCGAGGATTTTCGAGATCCTCTGTTCATTAATTTTACGTAGATCGATTCTGAAAGCGCCGATAAACACAAAATAAGTTAGAGTCCAATTGTGATCATCTACAGAAAATAGTCGAGGTACGCCCGTTCTGATTTCTGTTGATCGCCAAACTTGAATTTGTTCGTGTTTCTTCTCGATTTGCTCCTTAGATCTAGAAAAAGGAATATCGTGCCGGTTTCCATGTCAACACAAAGGATCTGAATATTATTGTCGATAAATCCTATAAATCTCCTTTTCTCTTTCAAAAACATTTTCCTAAATTTAAATCTTTGATGAAATATCTCCAACCGAAACCAAAGTGTTTATTCACGTCTTCTTGACAAACATCCTTTCAACGAGAATCCGTTACAGGACATTACTTCGATTCATCTACGAGTTTGCTGTATTTGTACAATGCGGAAGTGTCTTCGTAGTGTTATATCGTTCACAATTATCATTGTTAGAAGGTAACATAAATATTTATTTTAAATTGTAAACTTCATCGCTTGTATTAATCCGTATGATTACATCGATTGATTTACCTAAATTATATATTCTCCTATGAATTTTGTAGCATGTTTCTGTTAGGATATTATATAGATATTCTAGAATTTATAATTATTTCCTGTATATAACCTTTAGAATAAAAATTATGTTTTTATAGAATTTGAGAGAATGATCATGAGAATGTTTGTAGAATGTATTGGAATGTTTTATTGTTTAAATGAGGGCAACTTTATTTGGGTACAGTTACAGGTTTTTCTCAATAAGAGTTTCACCAAATGTAAAAAAGTTATAAACTCTTGGAGACATTTTTAATTAAATAATTTTGTGAGAAAATTATTTCAACCTTTTGTGGGAACATTTCTGAAAGTTATTTTGCACTTATATATTGGTCATCTAGTGTGGTCAATAGTTTATGATGATTGAAGTATATGTATGTGGTTGATATAACATACAAATATCAGTGAAGATAGTTTGGGTACATTTGGACTTTGGCCATTTCTTTTTATTCCAGGTATTAAAATTTCTCATTATTTATTTAAAATTTCTGTGATCAAACTGTTTATAGATAGTTGTTATTTCAAATTTCATATTGATTTTATTTTTCTCTCTTGAACATGACGTTGGACTTATGACATTTTTGTGGTCGTAACAGATTGTATACTTCTTATTGCTTGACTGCAAAACACTAGATATAAATATTATACAGTGCAATATAAAAGCGATTACGCTTTAAATTCAAATATATTACACATCTCGTTGCGTCTAACTGTATCATCATCTTCGACATCATCTTAAATACTACAGCAAAATATTTCAGCAATATCAGGTTTTTTTTGGAATTTCTGACGATCCCATGATCCCAAACGGATTCCTGCATATCAATGGGAAAATATGACATACATATATTGTTATAATCGTCGAAAACTCTGAACTCGTCCACATTTGGTAACTTGTTATTGGTCCCGAAATTTGCATCAATTTGATAAAAATGTTTTTATAACATGTATCTTTGAGCTTTATTGAATCAAGTTAATAGTTTTCTTAACTACTGAGAACGCCGTTTAGATGCATGAGGATTCGTGTTGCGGTTGATAAATGTCAACACGTACTTCGTCAATATATACATATATAGCACAACATCAGTCAGCTTTTATATATATGCATAAAATCCTCATATAAATTGTACTCGTTCACTTTTGAAAACCTGGTATTGGTCCATAAATTGCATCAATTTGATAAAACTATAACGAATCTCTTTAGACCTAATTGCATTTAAATGTGTTTTCCTTAATAGTCTAAAAACAAAGCATTCATTTTGATATTGAATTTGAATTGATATTGATTGTACTAGCAGCCTGAAATGATGTTAACCATCCAATTAAGTGTGTTTCTTCAGGCAACATAATTAGAGTCATGCGACTATTAATTTTCTGGAAATAAATATAATTATAAATTTAATCGCCTCAATAGACAGCTGTCTGTTAATAAATCGAATGATATGTAGTCAAGATAAACTCCAAACTCCGGGAAACGGTACCGTATGTAGGCAGTATTTTCAAGTTAAGAACAAATTGTTTTAACTCCATATATATATATTCTTACAATTGCCAGTTCTAACTTTTTAAAGCTACTTCAGACTCATCAGGCAAAGTGTTGACCTAATATTTATTTTGTATGACCTCTAGCATCGACATGGTGTTGTGCTTGTACGAATATGGTCGTATACTTCCTTCTTTAGCATCCATGGTAAAAACAAAACCTACAAGAGTGCAACGAAAATGTGTTTGCATATACCTTCGTCCGACACAGTGTTTTCCGGTCGCATAACTAACTAATCAAATACATTACGGTCACTTTCTGGGAATTCAATAATTACTGTCCTGGGATTTCTTGCGAGAAAAATATTCTCGTCGTAGCTTTTTCGTTAAACCGGCGTTATGAATAAATTGGGCAAGACTCATCATTGGAAAGGATTCGTTTCTAAGAGCTAATTACTTTCTTACTTACATTACGAAACAAAAGGTGTCTGTTATTAGGCATTTGCCCAGTACATACTACTCGGTATCGTTTTTAACAACTGTTGATTATTGAAATTTTAATGTCCGTAAAGCCATACGCATTCATTCATCAGAAAACGAGCCAAAACTAGAAGATTTGTTTTTCTCGACGCACAAAATCTATATCGATACATGGCATTGTTCCCTTCAGATTACTTCCCCTTATGTTGAGAGAAGATGAAATGAATGTATTTCCCAAAGCAGACAGCGATAATGGTTTTAAAATGTAAAATTTCGTTTTTAACAACTGTTGATTATTGTAATTTCAGTGTGCGTTTAGCGATGCGCGTTGATTGTCCAGAAATCGAGCAAAAGATTTCATTACAAATACACCAGGGACATCTCATTTTGAACATTACTGTTATTACTAGCACAATTTTTTGACGTCAGAATTACAACGTTGTGTTGTATTTAATAAATAAAGACAAATGGGCCGATTGTTCAGAACTTTGTTAAAGCCAACGAACTTTAAAACCTTTACTGCTTTGGAAGACTTTTTGATACAGTTCTAATCTTCTGTATTTTAACAAGATTTAAGATAACTGTGTCAGCGGAACTTGTGTTATAGACACGTATACGTCATGCAATATTTCACGTTTGAAAGTTAACGATGTTGGTGATCACGTTGTTAACTTGTACACATTTTTAACATTGAGCTATTTTTCATAAAGAGAAGCATGATATACTTAAGATCGAAACCTAGTTTCGAGCTAATGGAATCGGCTAATTGCATTTATTTAGTACTACATTAAATCGATAAAAGTGACTCCTGAAAATTTTAACAAGCATGATGTCGTAATTTTGTTTCCAGCTCCACGCCTGCTGAAAACCTGTTGTAATATAAGTCAGTTGGAACTGATGAAATATTCTTTCGCGAAACATGTTCTAACTTTTATCTCAAAAATTTGATGAACCATTACAAAAACCAAAGTGACAGAAAATTATCAAGTCCTATTTCCCACATATGATATAATAATGCCAATTCTGGTAAGCAATTTGTTCAATACTCTTTTTTGACGGTTAATGTAATGACAGTTTTGCTCACAGTAAGGTATGTAATACGTATTGGCTAAACCCATGATCCTAGTTTACTACCACCACACTCTTTTTGGTGTTTTAAACGATTAAGTGTTATGCGCAAGATGTTTATTGAATGCCTTTTTTCTGGCCATTGTGCACGCATCTAAGCAACTAACAAAATAAAACCATGTAAAAAATAAATAATATATTTGCGGTTATTTTCGTTCCTTAATGAGAATTGGACTGTTTTGATATATTAATAAGATATTTGGATGTCAG
This sequence comes from Mya arenaria, assembly GCF_026914265.1. Taxonomy (NCBI): domain Eukaryota; kingdom Metazoa; phylum Mollusca; class Bivalvia; order Myida; family Myidae; genus Mya; species Mya arenaria. The sequence goes on along the minus strand of NC_069130.1, from coordinate 55,666,370 downwards.
AGCTTTTATAATATATTAAATGGGTAACAATACGACGGTCCCATTGGGGAAAGCATGAGTCTGCACACTAAATAATAAATAAATATAGAGAACTTGAGATTTATTATGTGGCCATTTGAAGTCGTAACAAACAGAAATGGGTAAGATGCGTCCCTTCTGAGACTTGCATTTACTTTTGAAGGATTGATTTTGTTTCTCTTGATCATAGTTTCATTGCTGACCCAATCTCTTCAAGCAATGATAATCGTACACGGAAACAAAACACGGTGATAAGGACATGTACGTGACCATATTCTTTGAGTGTTTATATAACTAATCATGCACCTTCTAAAATAAGGTCGTCGTATTTCGAATAAGAGTTAGTGTCTGAAATAAGAGTAAACTTTAAACCTTAAATGGGCCGTTACATCTGTTATACGGAGGACAGATTTCCAAAGACAAGATCGGTAACTAAAAGCTTCTAGACATTCACTTATTCGAGAAGGGCACGAGGTCGATAAATTTGTTTTGAGGGGTGATCAATGATTTTCCTTTTTTCACAACTTACTTTATCTCCATTTTCGTGGGGAAATTGATTCAGAATCCAGCATATGAATTCACTATCAACCTGCTCCAGTTGAAAACCATTTATTTCCAAAATTCGAAAATTATCAAATATATTTCAACTTTGAAACATATCTATATATCATAAACATTCGTATTTAATGAAATCAATTAAAAATCAACACAATTGGTCTCGAAACTTACTCTTCAAGAGTTCCTTTTGATAATTGTTTTTGATACTCCATCTCTGACACATGGAACTAATCCTGGTCGCAGTTTTGCGCTGGATATCCTTGTTCAATTAAACATCTATTTCGATATTATCACCATATCATCATCTTTAGAGGTTTGGTGTCTCATGTCTCAATTTACATTGGGTGTTGATATAAAGATATCAAATGTTGCACCCCTCTACTATTGTTAAACGGGCCGTCACAATTCAGAATGGGTGTTGAGAGTGTTTGAGTCAAATTACAATTAGTGATCGGTTTACGTATAATGGAATGATGATCTGTTCGATGAGATATAATTGTAGTACAGTTGTTTATACGTTAATCTTTGCTTAGAATTGGGTGATGCAACATACATTGCGAAAACCTTTCACATTTAGCCTTAAATGTGCTGATGAGATAGCGACTGCAGTGCTCCTACGGTTCGTTTGAAATTATCTGACATCTTTAACAGAACGGATGCTTGCAACTTAAACAGAGCAATGTCAGAATGATGCAATTGTTTGGCATGCAATTTAAATTTATTTGATTTGATCAATTAGCAATCATATTTGGAGTTGTCCAGAAGTACCAGAAAGAATTTTGACCAGAAACTAAAATAGTGTTACCGTTAACTCGCTTAACAAAATGTCAGCCAGCCAATAACAAGCTGATGATCCAAGCAGATACAGATTGTTCCAAGCCATGCGGGTGAAAACAGGCCTGTTGAGAAATTAATATACAAAATGGTAGTAAGTAAGCATGGCACAAATAATAAATTCCATTCCATAGAAGGCTGCACACTGTCGTGCGTTGCATCATTTATTTGCGAATGTATTCCACAACTTTCCGTTGGATAATGTGAACACTTATTTTCCCTCTTCTGCCATAAATACCGTATGGGAAATTAACAGGACAAGATAAACATTGGTCACATACTATGTTTAGTGCCACACTTCCATATAACATAGATCTGAAGAGCATCTGCGATATATGATGCAACCATTTACCGTAGTATCATTGACTTCGATATATTGTTCGATATAAGACAAATTGCGTATCACTACTTTTACGTGCAATTATAGACTTAATTTGTTTGTAAATATCATCCAAGTATGTGCATACTGTTAACATTTAGAATGAAATTTAAAATAAAATGATAAATGCGACTATCTGGGCGTTGAAAACATAAATTTGCAAACTACTTCAATTCTTCTTTGTTATAGTCAACCTTACACATGTACATGTATGTACAAGTTCAAGTACACGTCTTGTTTCACAATCGGAATATAACAGAAAAATACACTTTATACTTTATAGTATCATAACGACAATCATGTGTAGCTACAAATTAGTATGATAAAATTTCCGAATGTTTATTATCAGAAAATTAGATTGATTCTATATGCATCTTAAAACATTTAAATGTGCGTGCTCCGCATATAGATAGACCCGTATCAAGAAAAGAAGCAATACAGAATTTTATATGGACATTCACATTCCTTTATACGCAGCTAGATTTTCAAATGCAAGACATTTAATGCTTCCCGAATTCTCCTAATCTGGAAGTGCACGAGGTCAATCGATTTTGGTTTGAGTGATAATAAATGATTACCGTTTTTTACAACTCGAGTTTTTTTCCCTTTTTCTTGGTTATTAAATAAGAAAACAATGTCAATTCATCGTGATTGGTTAACTTGCCACTAAATATATTTCTAATTTTGAAATTATTAATAAATGTACGTTCAAATTTAAGGCTGCCAGTGTATCGACTACTTTAAACACCCAGTAAGCTTTTCTTTATCATGTATGTGTGGTATGTATGTGTTGATTTGTATCTTGTGTTTAAGTTTATGTACGTCCGTCTGAAGTATATAGTATATTTCATTTTAAACTTCGATCAAGGCTTACTCGTTAAACTGCTTCCAGTGGTGGATTAAAAGGTAGCATAAACTTTGTGCTTGTATATTGTGTGGGTGAATGACATTCAGGATTTTTTCAAGTATTCTGTTCATTTATTTTATGGAGATTGATTCTGAAGAATGCGCGAATAACACAAAATAAGCAAGATTCCAATTGTGACCATCTTCAGAAAATAGCGTGGTCGAGGTTCGCCCGTTCTGTTTCCTGTAGGTTGCCAAGTTTGAACATGCTCGTGTTTCTTCTCGATTTGCTGCTTAGATCTAGTAAAACGAACCTCGTGCGTGTTTCCAGTAAATCCTATATCCTATAAATCTCCTTTTCTCTTTCAAAAACATTTTCCTAAATTAGCATGTTTGATGAAATAGCTCCAACCGAAACCAAATCATTTATTCGCGTCTTCCTGTAGGACAAACATCCTCTCAAACTGCATCCGTTATAGGACATGACTTCATCTACGAGTTTGCTGTATTTGTATAATGCAAAGGATCTTCGTAGTGTTCAATCGTACGAAGTTAGCATTGTTAGAAGGCTACATGAATTTATTTTTTAAGTTGTAAACTTAAGTGCCAGGATTAACCCATATGGTTAACTTGATTCAATGACAAAAACTCTATATTATCATATGATATTTGTAGCCTGTTTCTTTTAAGATTTGATATAAATGTTCTAGAATTTTTTTTATAACTTTTCCCTGTATATAACCTTGATATTAAAAAGTATACTTTATAGAATTTGAGAGAAAGATCCGGTGGATGTTTGTAGAATGTACTGGAACATTTTTATTGTATAAATGAGGGCAATGGGATTTGGGTACAGTAACAGGTTTTATTTTAAATTTTCTCCATAAAAGTTTCACCAACTGTAGAAAATTTATAAAATTTTGGAAACATTATTAATCTTAATTAATTAAATTTGTGAGGAATTAATTTCAAGCTTTTGTGGAAATACTTTTGAAAGTTGTTTTGCACTTAATTATAGGTCATTTGGTGTTTTCAATATGTCATGGTAATTAAATTATGTGGTTATTTTGAAACACCAATCAGTGAAGATAATGTGTGAACATTTTGACTTTTGATTTGTGGCCATCTTTTTTTTTGCATTTTTTGTATAAAAGTTACTCATTACTTTTTTTTTTAATTTCTGATGTAAAACTGTAAATAGATAGTTGTTGTTTGAAATTTCATACTGATTTTATTTTTCTCAATTGAACATGACATTTCACTAATGACATTTTTGTGGACGTGACATATTGTATACTCATTATTGCTTAAATACAGAACGCTAGATAGAAATATAATACAAACAATACAATATAACAGGGATTACGCGTTTAATTAAGATATATAACACATCTTGTTGCGCCTAACCGCATCATCATCATCGTCATCATATTTGATTATACAGCAAAATCTATTAGCAACATAAAGGTGTGTTTTTTTTTAATTTCTGACGATCCCTTGATCACCAACGGACTCCGTGCATATCAATAGGAAAATGGGACTAACACGTTCCAAAGTGCGTTTTTCATATCTTTTTTAACCTGATTTTCCTGTTTTACGCAACCATGGCCGTGTTTTCCGTGTCAAAGACAATTTTTGAGACAGAACCATCGATCAACCAATTCGACTTTCAACATATCGTTCTATATTTTCCCAAATATCACGATATTCTTGAACAGAGATAGAGTTCGAAGATAAGATGTGTGTGATTCATAAAAAAAACACACAGTCCTGTTCAGCTGGGGATTCTTTTCAGGAGAATAGGTTTTCGATAAATGACATCAGTATTTAATGTAGATTATTACAGATAAATAAATAAATATATATTGTATAAATCGTCGTAAAAACTGACCTCGTCCGCTATTGATAACCTTTTATTGGTCCATAAAATTGCATCATATTAATAAACTTAAAACATATCTCTTTGAGCCTAACTGCATCTAATTGTTGTTTTCTTAATAACTGAGAACGCCGTTTAGATGCATGGGGATTCGTGTTGCGGCCGTTTAATGTTGACACGAACTTCGTCTGTATATATACATTTATAGCACAACAACAGCCAGCTCTTATATAACAACATATCTTTTTAGACCTATTTCTTTCCTCAATAGTATAAAAAACAAAGCATTTATTTTGATATTAACCCTATATTGATATTGTCTGTAACAGCAGTCTGAAATGCTGTTAACCATTCAATTGCATTCGTTTCTTCAAGGCAACATAGCTAGAGTCATGCGACTTTGAATTTGCTGGAAACATATTACAAGAAATAAATTTAATCGCCTAAAAATAGACGGCTGTCTGTTATTTAATCGATATGCAGTCAATATAAACTCCAAGGAAACAGTACCGTATGTAGGCAGTGTTTCCGAGAAAACAAAATTTCATATATAGATACTTACAATTGCCAGTTCTAATGTTTAATATCTAATTTAAACTTCTCAGGCGAAGTGTCGAACTAATATTTATTTTGTATGACCCCAAGCATCGATCTTGTGCTGTGCTTGTACGGATATGGTCTTATACTTCCCTCAGTAGCATCCATGGTTAATATAAATGCTATAAGAGAGCAACGAAAATGTTTTTGAATATACCTTCGTCCGATACTGTGTTCTTCGGTTGCATAACCAAACCAAGCTTATACGTCACGGTCAACTTTGTTTGGAATTCAATAATTACTGGCCTTGGTTTTTTTATTATTGCTAGCACTATTCTGTCACGCCAGAATAACCACATAATGTTGTACTTAATAAATAAAGCCAAAAGGGCCGATTGTTCAGAACTTCGTTAAAGTCTACATCGTCATCATTGTAAACTTTCAAACCTTTACCGCTCTGGAAGTCTACTTTTGATACAGTCCTAATCTTTGGTATTTCTTACAAGATCTAAGATAACTGTTTCAACTGTACCTGTGCCACGTATACGTCATGAAATATTTAATGTTTAAAAGAAAAAAGAAATGAAAAATTTCGAACTAATGGAATCGCCTAATTGCATTTATTTAGTAATACGTTAAATATCTAAAAGTGACCCCGGAACATTTTAACAAGTGTGATGTCGTAATTTGGTTCCCCGCCCGCTGAAAACTTGTTGTAATCCAAGCCAGTTAGAAGTGATGAAATATTGACAAAAACCCAAGTGACAAAAATTATGACGTCATATCTCTGAGGCCTTTTTCTGTTTTCCCCACTTGAGATCAATAATATATTGAAAAGATGCCAATATTTGCCAAGCAATTTGGGCAATGGGGTGGGGTGTGTAAGCTTATTTATACTCGCACTCGGGCTTTGCCCATTCGGCGAGTGCTCCGTTAAGATTGTTAGTCATTTAAGGTTTTTGGAGCATAGTGCACAGACAGAATGTAACCCTGGTTAGAGCTACCCTGGTTCTTTAACGAGCACCAGCGAATAGCACTGTCACACGGGACCCCCATTTAACGTCCCTCCCGGAAGACGATTAGTTTTTTAGTGATGCGACGGGGGATCGAACCTGCGACCCCTGGATTGATAGTCAAGTGTGTTACCTCAAGACCACGGATCCGCCACCATTTGGGCAATACTGTTTTTGACGGTTAATGTAATAAATGGCAGTATTGTCTCACAGTAAGGTATATGTAAAAGGTAAAGACTTGCTGTACTCATGGTCCTATCGTTTACCAGCTTTTTTACTTAAAAGTGCACGATCTATGTACATATTGGTGAAACATTTCATTCAGTACCATCACACTCATACCAAATTGTATTAGTTAGTTTGTATCTTTGGACTTCTAAGCGATTAAGTGTCATGCGCAAGATGTCCTATGAATGCCTCTTTTCTGAACAGTGCGTACGCATCTCAACAACTCACGAAATAAAACAAAGTAATAAAATAAATGATATATTGGCGGTGATATATTTCGTTCATCAATGATAATCTGACGGTTTTGATACATTTTTTGGATTTTTCGTTGTCAGAGCTTTTATGATAGATTAAATGTGAATCAATCCGACGGTCCCTTTGGGAAAAGCATGAGTCTGCACACTAAATAATAAATATATATTCAGAGAACCTGAGATTTATAATGTGACCCATTGAAGTAGAAACAAAATTAGATGTGATGCGTCCCCTCTGAGACTTGGTATTACTTTTGAAATATTGATTTTGTTTCATGACATCATAGTTTCATGAATGTCCCAAACTCTTCAAGCAATGAGATTTGCACATACAAGCAAAATATTGTTTCATATATTTATTTATTTTTTTGATGTCAGAGCCTTTATAAAATATTAAATGGGAATTGATCCGACGGTCTCAGTGGGGAAAGCATGAGTCTGCACATTAAAAATAAATAGATGTTCAGAGAACCTGTGATTTAAAATATGGCCATTTGAAGTAGTATATAAACAAAAATGAATGTAATACGTTCCCTCTGAGACTTGGTATTACTTTTGAAGAATTAATATCGTTCATTTGATCATTGTTTCATTGCTGTCCCATACACTTAAAGCAATGAGAATCGCACCTAAAAACAAAACATTGTGATACGGTCATGTATGTGACAATGTTCTTTGAGTAATTATATGACTGATCCTGCAACTAATAATATAAGCTAGTCGTATTGCGAATAAGAAAAAGTGTCTTAAATAAGAATAAACTTAAACTCTTAAATGGGCCGTTACATCTGTTATACGGAGGACAGATTTCAAAAGACAATATCGTTCAGCAAAGGCTGCCAGACAACTAGCTTTACCTTCTTTTTCGTGTGGAAATTGAATCAGATATCACCTTAAGAAGTCATCGATTTCCAAATGCTTTTCAAATTTAAAAGTATCGTTATACAGTGTACGCTAACGTACGGATTTCATGAATAATTTTGAATGAGTAAGATTGGTCACGGAACTAAAAGTTCCTTGTGAAGATTGTAATGATATTCCATCCATTTATGACGTACACCAAAATTACCCTGGTGTTAGTGTTTTGACTAGATATCATTGTTTTATTAAACATCTAGTTCGATATTCTTACCATATTTATCATCATATATTGAGGTACGGTGGTACGGTGGTTAATTGAAAAGAAAATGCATGTTTATATAAAGGAATTAAATGTTTTACCCCATACTATTGTTAAACACGCAGTTACATAAAATAATTGGTGTTAAGAATATCGTTATGAATAATATGATTGAGTCGAAGTACAAAACATTTATATTAGGATAAAGTGAGGATCTGTCCGATGATATATTGTTGTATGTAAATTGTTAACTTATATATCTTAGCCTAGATTTGGCTAAAACCACATTCATTGCGAAAACCATTCCAATCTAGCCATAGATGTGGGGATGCCAATAGATGTCAGTGCTCGTATGGTTCGTTTCAAATAATCCGACATCTTTATAAGGACGGATGCTTGCAGAGGAAGGTCTGAATGATGCAAATGGTTGGCATACAATTTAAATTGATTTGATGTGATCAATTAGCAATCATAGTTGACGTTGTCCAGAAAGTATATCGGGACCAGAAACTAAAATATGATAAACTATAATGCCGTTAACTTGCTTAAAATAATCCCAGCCAGCAAATAACTCCAAGCAGATACAGATTGTTCCCGCATTCTGACCAGACATACGGGTTTACAGGTCTGATGGGGAATTAATAAAAAAACAAAATGGTTGTATGTAGGCATGACACAAGTAATTAACTATCTAGTAATAATGGAATGTTTGTTAAGAGGGCATGACTTAGTAATGGAATAGTTTGCTAGCTGATAAGTCACTTCTTAGGTTTTAAAAAATATTGCATGATGACAAAGAAATGTTTTTACAATTACCACTTCGTGATAAATATATATTAAATATCTAACAAACAGGAAAACCGCCAATTCACCTACATTGTATTTGTGAAACAAAGAGGCGAAATGTAATTTGACGTTGAAACCAAATATGTTTAAATCTTTAAATATCGCGTGTCCCATTCCATAGAAGTCTGCACACTGTCGTGCATTGCATTATTTATTAGCAGATGCATTCCAGCAGTTTCCGTTGAATTTGTGAACACTTAATTACAATCGTCAAATATAAGCGTCTTAATCCTCATATATTCACTCTTTTGTCTTTATCTTTTTCTTCCTTTTTAAAGAGAGTAATGTTTATGGACTGTCCCTATCGACCGAAACATATTTTGAAAATTTGTTTATAAATTGGGACGTAACTTCATTTTAACCGTCAAACGTATCAAGCAATAAAGTGGTTTAATAATAAAACAGAAACCCAACTTATGTAGTGCACGCGATATTACAAGTAACACTATAATTCGTGCTTGTAAATTTACTAAACTTATCTCATATTGCGGTATGCAGAAAATATATTTGTTTTTGGGCATGATGGCAATTCGTTTGATTTATGCATTCTAAGTGTCTGTCATCATGTAATTTAAATGAAATTTGAATGTTTGTTTGTTAAACTTAACTTAAATTATTTTGTGAGGAATTAATTTCAACCTTTTGAAGAAATAGTTTTTAAAGTTAATTTGCACTTAATTATTGGTCATTTAGTGTGTTCAAATTTCATGACGATTGAGTTATGCTGTTATTACAAATGACCACTATCAATGAACATATTTTGTAAACCTTTTGCAGTTCTTTTATTCCATGTACTATTTGAATTTCTTATTACTTAAAATACCTGATGTCAAACTATCAATAGATAGTTGTTGTTTCAAATTGCATACTTACTTTATTTTTCACTGTTGAACAAGAAATTTGAATAAAGGCAATTTTGTGGTCGTAACAGATTGTATATGCATTATTACTGCAATGCAGGACACAAGATAAAAAAAGTAAACAAACGGTGCAATAAAACAGGGATTACGCTTTAAATTAAAACATATAACAAATCTCATTGTGCACAACTGCATCATAATCATCGACATCATCTTTAATAATACAGCAAAATCTATCAGCAATATCAAGTTTGATTTGAATTTCTGACAATTCCATGATCCCTAACGGCCTCCGTGCACATCAATGGGAAAACATGACTAATACGTTCCATAATGCGTTTATTATATCTTTACCTGATTTTCACGCTTTCCGTAACCATGGTCGGGTTTCCGTATCACAAAAAAATGTGAGACAAGACCATCGATCAACCAATTCGACTTTTATCAGAGCAAACTATATATTTTCCCAAGTATTACGATATTCTTGAACAGAGAGAGGATTCTAAGATAACATGTGCACTTTTTGAATCTTCAAAAAAAACACACAGTCCTTTTCAGCTGGGGATTCTGGTCAGGAGAATGTGCTTTCGATAAATGGCATCAATATTTAATGTAGATCAGAACAGTCAAATATATATATATGAACGCCAACCGTTTATAAAAGACCATTAGAGTCCATTTTGAACAGGGTCAAAATTAAATGTTACACCGGCGATGCTTTCATAACATTATATTTCAATTATAATGTTTAGTGGTGCACAAAATCAGATACAAGATAGGTTTTTTGTACAATTGCTAGATTTTTTAAAATTAACGCAGATGTGTATGTGTTTTAACAAAAAACAACAACAATATGTTGAATACCTCTGTCCAATGCAGCTTTTGAAAGGTGGAAAGAGGACTTAACCTGTACAACTGCCAAGAAACGTCTGTATTTGTTGATACCGTACACCATAGAGCGAAACTATATAGAGTGTTACATGAAAATAATATGGAATATCAATGGTATATCAAACCCCGAACTAAATTCAAACATAATAATAGACGAAATTACAGTTGTTCAGTTGTGCAGAAAGAATGGATCCGCTATAGGTTATGATAAAATACCGTAAGATATATTGTAAACATCCAGCGATTATTGGGTCTCTGCAACATCTATTTCAACTTTTGGACACTTACATTATACCAAGTGTGTGGCGAAAAGCAATTATATGTCCTATCCTATCCCTTCGGACCCCAGTATTCAAATGAACTTTCGCGGGATAAGCTTTCTTATCGGGAATAAGTAAGCTGTATACGTCGTTCGTGAACAAAAGGCTTACCAAATACCTAGAAAGCAATGACATACTTGCTGATAAACAAAATGGCTTCCGTCGTGATCGGTCATGCGAAATCATATATGCACACTGAATATCATCATAAAGAACAATAAACAGCTGTTAACAGCATATATTGACCTTCGCCATTGTTATCATTACATCGATACAGGGATATGCTGATGTATAAACTTCTACTGAACAAAATATACGGAAAACTATATAACTCCATAAAGAATACATACACAAGCTCAATGTCAACCAAACGTATCAACGATCAATTAACAGACTGGTTCGATTGTGTCACTGGCGTGAAACAGGGGTGTAATTTGTCGTCAGCATTGTTCGCCGTGTTCGCAATTGACTTTGTACAGGAGGTGTATGACCTTGACCTTGTAATACAGGTGGCTGATAACAAACTCTCTATGTTAAAGTACACGGACGATATAGCGCTCGTGAGTGAAACAGAATAACTATAAACTATGCTGGACACGATGCATAGCTGAATTAATTGCAACATGTCAAAATGCATGACTTTGCGTCAAGACAGAACACAAAGATGCGATGTCCTATTCGAAATGGGTGATAATATCCATGAAACTGTCGATCGATACAAATACCTTGTTGTCAAATTTCACGAGAAAAGGGACTCTTTCTAAAAAGGCCGCAGGTCGCACGCTACATGGCATTATCAGCAAAGTGCATTACTTGAAAGACCTTGGTTTTAAAACATATGAAAATCTTTATATTTCGTGCGTTATCCCAATAATGGATTATTTTTATTAATCGATATGGGGCTACAAGAAGTACCAGCCTATTGACAACGATCAACATTGGGCCATGAGGTATTTCCTTTGTGTTCACCGCTTCACGCCGATACTTGCCGTGATCGGAGACACAGGTTGCCTCCCAAGTATATACCGGCGCTGGTACTGCGCTTAGAGTCTGGAAAAAACTTGTGTTCATGAATGACACGCGACATACCAAAAACACGTTTAAATTTTATTATGTATTGTAATATCTTTTATATGGTATAATTACTCTGTTTGAATGTCACTTTAATTGACTTACTTACTTACTTACTAACTCGCTCGCTCGCTCGCTCGCATGCTCACCCATTCACTCACTCAAAACTCTCTCATTCACTCACTCGCTCGCTAGCTCGACCGTCCGCCCGCACGCCCGTCCGCCCGCACGCCCGTCCGCCCGCACGCCCGTCCGCCCGCACGCCCGTCCGCCCGCCCGCTCGCTCGCTCGCATGCTCACTCACTCACTCACTCACTCACTCACTCACTCACTCACTCACTCACTCACTCACTCACTCACTCACTCACTCACTCACTCACTCACTCACTCACTCACTCACTCACTCACTAACTCACTACCTCACTCACTCACTCACTCACTCACTCACTCACTCACTCACTCACTCACTCACTCACTCACTCACTCACTCACTCACTCACTCACTCACTCACTCACTCACTCACTCACTCACTCACTCACTCACTCACTCACTCACTCACTCACTCACTCACTCACTCACTCACTCACTCACTCACTCACTCACTCACTCACTCACTCACTCACTCACTCACTCACTCACTCACTCACTCACTCACTCACTCACTCACTCACTCACTCACTCACTCACTCACTCACTCACTCACTCACTCACTCACTCACTCACTCACTCACTCACTCACTCACTCACTCACTCACTCACTCACTCACTCACTCACTCACTCACTCACTCACTCACTCACTCACTCACTCACTCACTCACTCACTCACTCACTCACTCACTCACTCACTCACTCACTCACTCACTCACTCACTCACTCACTCACTCACTCACTCACTCACTCACTCACTCACTCACTCACTCACTCACTCACTCACTCACTCACTCACTCACTCACTCACTCACTCACTCACTCACTCACTCACTCACTCACTCACTCACTCACTCACTCACTCACTCACTCACTTACTCGCTCGCTCAGCCATTACCCACCCAAAACACCACCCACCCATCACCCATCCACCCAACCAAAAACACACACCCACCCAACCAAATCCAGACAGACTGTACAGTGGCGTGTAAGGGGCGTATATTACAGTGGCGCGTGAGGGGCCTTCATTACAGTGGCGCGATAGAGGCCTTTATTACAGTACCTCGTTAGGGGCCTTCATTACAGTGGTGCGTTAGTGGCCTTCATTACAGTGGGGTGCTAGGGGCCTTCATTACACTGGCGCGTAGGGGCCTTCTTAACACTGGTGCGTTAGGAGCCTTCATTCTGTGGCGCGTTAGGGGCCTTCTTAACACTGGCGCGTTAGGGGCCTTCATTACTGTGTTGCGTTAGTGGCCTTCATTACAATGGTGCGTTAAGGACCTATATTACATTTTTGCGCTGGGGCCTTCATTACAGTCGCGCGTAAGTGGCCTTTATTGCACTGGTGCGTTATTGGCCTTCATTACAGTGTTGCGATAGGGGCCTTCATTACACTGGCGCGTTAGGGGCCTTCATTACTGTGGTTCATTATGGGCCTTCATTACCCTGGCGCGTTAGGGGCCTTCATTACTGTGGTGCGTTAGTGGCCTTCATTACAGTGGTGCGTTAGGGACCTATATTACACTTGCGCGTTGGGGCCTTCATTACAGTGGCGCGTTAGTGGCCTTTATTACAATGGTACTTTAGGGGCCTTTATAACACTGGCGCGTTGGGGCCTTTATTACACTGGCGCTTTGGGGCCTTCATTACACTGGCGCGTTAGTGGCCTTTATTACACTGGCGCGTTAGGGGCCTTCATTTCCGTGTTGCGTTAGTGGCCTTCATTACAGTGTTGCGTTAGTGGCCTTCATTTCTGTGATGCGTCAGTGGCCTTCATTACAGTGTTGCGTTAGTGGGCTTCATTACTGTGTTGCGTTAGTGGCCTTAATTACACTGGCGCGTTAGGGACCTTCATTTTTGTGATGCGTTAGTGGCCTTCATTACACTGGCGCGTTAGGGGCCTTCATTACTGTGTTGCGTTAGTGGCCTTCATTACTGTGTTGCGTTAGTGGCCTTCATTTCTGTGATGCGTTAGTGGCCTTCATTACAGTGGCGCGTTAGTGGCCTTCATTTCTGTGATGCGTTAGTGGCCTTCATTACAGTGGTGCGTTAGTGGCCTTCATTATACTGGCGCGTTAGGGGCCTTCATTTCTGTGATGCGTTGGTGGCCTTCATTACTGTGTTGCGTTAGTGGCCTTCATTACTGTGATGCGTTAGTGGCCTTCATTACTGTGGTGCGTTAGTGGCCTTTATTACACTGTCTTATTGGGGCATTCATTACTTTTGCGCGTTAATGGCCTTCATTACTTGTGCGCGTTAGGGGCCTTCTTTTAGGTGGCGCTTTTGATGCCTTTATTACACTGGCTCGTTGGGGCCTTTATTACACTGGCGCGTTGGGGCCTTCATTATTGTGGCTTCATTACTGTTGCGCGTAAGAGGCTTTCATAACTGTTGCGCGTTAGTGGCCTTCTTTTAAGTGGCGCTTTTGATGCCTTTATGACAGTTGCGCATTAGGTGACCCTCATTACGTACAAGGCCTTCATTACAGTGGTGCGCTAGAGGCCTTAATCACAATGACGCATTTTTGGCATTTATTACAGTGGTGAAATAAAGGCATTTATGGGTTTTTTTCCCTGTGATTTTTGGCAATGATGCATTGGTAGCCGCCGCTTGCCTCAGCTGGACTATAACATGAGTAATTTCTGTTCTTGTCATGTGTTAGATCAAGGTGTCACATTAATTAGAATGTGTTAATGTTTTTTTATAAATGAATATGTTATCTGCATTATTCTTTGAAGAAAATATGGTATAGGTGAGTAAATATTGTATTCATAAATGATTCCAGCGCTTGCGGCAGCGCTTTAAATATCTTGTTATGACATGACGTCAGCGGAGTGTGGAGTAGATATGTAGAATACGGCCGTATTGCACAAGGTAAACTACAAATAAGTGTATTGCTTTTTGCTGTTTGATGCATATATTCTTAAGTTAAATATATCACAAACGTTCGCAGCTAATATATCTGCTCATTCAATAAAACATCAGTTCAATTCTTAACGGATAACATAATTCAGAATATAGATTGAAGGTTGGCTCTAGATCAAGTTTTATTCAAGAACTAGGCCCATATGGGCATCAGTTTTTATAACAAAGTTCTAAGCCTGCATGAACAAAAGCAACAAAGTTCAAACGAAGATGTTTGGAGACATATGTGCATCATGTTGAATATTGTAACAATAAAAACGCAAACAAAGAAAAAAACACCAACATATAACATAAATGAGATAATGATAAACTTGATTGTATTAACATAAGTTTCAGGTTAAAACAAGGATTTATAACTAGTATTATTTTTCTCACAAAAATTAAAAAAAAATATTTAAGTATCCAGGTCATTGTTTTAAAACAATTGTTGGGAGTTTTGCGTAATCCGGCGTCAGAGAAAATGCGAACATTCTAAGAAAAAGTGAAAATCATCACCTAAGGAATGAAAAAGAACACATGTGACATATTCAAGCATTGAGTCCAATATCATTGAATCTACCTTAACAAAATATGAAAAGTTATGGTAATTACAAAATGATTTGAGTTATAGTATGCTTTCCATTGGTTTATAGAGATTTATCAGTGAGATAATAATGATATTTCACTGTTCTAAACAGTGATCTAACATTTTAATATTTTTTACTGTTTTGTAATTATAGCCCGCTCTCAATTCCAAATCAAAAGTCAGGGCGCAAAGGGATGGGACTCAAATTCAACAACGTCATTTCCGAGATGACGTTACGTTCGGATATAATTTGGCGCGTTTGTTTGAAAGCCTACAAGAAACTATATTATTTAAAATCCTTTAAAGATATTAAATAATTTTTTTTTTTTCTTTCAGTGTAAGATTGCAATATATTTTACCTTGTGAACACCAAAAGTAAAATTGTTTCACTTGTGGCTATGGCCATTCGTGAAATATAGCTTTTGATGCTCACTTGGCGAAATATATAACGATCTTACACTAAAACAAACAATAATCCTCAGCCTATGCATTTGACTTCTGTACATCAAAATACACATATCATGATCAATGTTTCAACTTTTTCTGGTAGTTTATTTTGAATAAATATATTTTTTTTCTTCTGTTTGGGATTTCCATGTGATCCTCTTCTAAAAAATATCATTTTTAAACACATGTGAAAGCCGTTAAACATACTATAAATCATTTATATATTTGACAGTTAATCTAAGTTTAAAGAATTGGCGACATAGAAGTTAATATTTTATCTCAAGTACGTACAGAAAATACGTGTATATACCAGAACATATTTACTGGGAAATAACCAATCTAGAATATTTTGAATTGTGTAAACTTGAAACTACTTTCGCGTCCCTAAAAAAGCGTGTAAAAATAACTTGGCTTACATAACATGACCTTATTCTACTCACGTCACCAGAAGCATGAACATGATATTCAAAGAAGCTTACGTTTGAACTAGAAAAGTCGATCTGTTTATACTCGTAAAAATAAAATCGTTTATGTTTGTTATGTTATGGGCAGTGACATTAAATTACTGTTTTCGTATCGATACAGATTTTAATTAATATAAATATTATATATAATTACATGAAACGTAACGTACTACTTCTTAATGCATAATCCTAATAAAAAACGTACTAAGCCTTTTCAAAGTCGATTACTTTTCTGCATTCATCAACACAGCTGATGCATACATACGGTGACATTGTCTATTGTGCCAGCAATACCATTTGCATCTATAAGGAACAATATACGCATATTTTGTTAAGTTTAACATAGTGCATAATTCGCTCATGTAAAACCGTTGATTACTGTTAATTGGTCAAGCCACTTTCCTCTTTGCTGTGTTTATTTGTTTCAGTTGAGTATGAAGATGCCTTACAATATCTTTCGGTCATTTCCCTTTTCTCGACAGGTGGTTAGTAGCTGATTCACGGAAGCATTCTCTTCGAAGTGTTGTGACAAAACTGTTCTGCGAGTAGGCATTAGAACAACAGTATTCGAGACGTGTCTTTCCTGTGAATAACACATGTTTGGTTATTTCGTCACCGGATGACCATGCATCTATGTTTTGTAAGAATGAAAATGATCCGTATTGGGATGATCCTGCCTATCATCACTAAACTTCGAGTACGTAGTATCCTCAAAATCCGACGCTAATCACTGTTTTTGTTTCGCTGACGGGCTTTTTGTTTTAAGCCGTGTGTTAGTATCTGAATCGGTTGGCTCTTTGGATTGGACGTTTCCTCAATTTATTTTCCTCTGAGTCTCGGCTGGCATGCGGCTTATTTTGTTCATTTTGATTAAAAAAATCACCTTTATGTGAACGTGACTTATTGTCTGATTTATGCTTTGAGTTCCTAATTGAGTGTTCCTTTCTTGCTTAAGGCCTGCATTGTTTTATAATGTGGTTTACGGGAGCGCCGACCTTTTTTTTGTCGAAACCAAATCAAAATAAAAGTTCTTTCATTATCTTTTTATTTTTATTCTGCCCACCAACTGCCATTTTTTGTTGTGTTCGAAAATTAAAGATGACGATTCGGAGACGATTTGTCATTTTTTATACTAGACCGCGTGAATTCTATAACGGCAATTTTTAATGGATGTTCACTGCAGTTATAGCCAATCAGAATCACTGTAATAACGTCGTCCTAGCCCTTCCAAACAAGATGTCGGCAATTGATGTTAACAACAATACATGTGATGTTAAATATTTTGAATCGATTCTAATTGACGAAAACACTTCAAAATCATCGATACGAAAAGAAAAAAAATATTTTATCAGTTAGTGAAGTTGTGGAAGAAATAAATGCTCAGCTACAAAAGGACGTTGAAATAACGAAAACGCTTGCCGATAAGTAGACAGAGGTGTATACATAATAAGACGAAATCCTTTGGAGTTTTGAAAAATATTTCTCCTCTGAGAGGGACAAGACGTTCGAACAGACATCTTTGTTGCAAGTATGACCCTAATTAGCGCAAGCTTTGGTCAAAATAATGTTTAAAGTGGTCTTGATTTGGCTTTGTGTGCTTGTATATTTAAATGATGTTTCAGCTTAGGGATAGGCGTTCATTATGTGTGGTAAACATAGTATTGTGTACATTCCAGCAAAATTGAGTCCTTTACATATGCGGGGATCCGCTCTTCCATAGAAGGACTTACATTTGTTAAGCAATGCTTGTCATGCAGTACTTTAATAGAGGCATCTTATTATGCAGGTTGGACATTCAACATTTTTAACCTGAAAATTATCAATTTGAATACAAGCCTCACTCACCATTTTTTATTCTTAAAGCCTCATTTTAGTGTCAGCCCGGTAGTTCAGTAAGACTGACAATTTTCTTTTTCTTTTCTTTTTTTAGTTTAATGTCACCAGCTCATTTTTTTGCACAAAACATTTTTTTCTGGATATTTAATTTATTTACCAATATATTTTATACAATAAACAACACAAAATAAAACATTATACATGTGAAACATACAATAATATCAATCAAGAGACATTATATGAATATTATATGTATTTATAATTTTGCTAGAAATCCATGAATTTTAATTTTAACAAACTTTGAAAAAAGGAAAAAAGGCAAACCAAAAACATGGAAGTAAATCAACATCATATTGATGAGATTTGAAAAAAAGTAAACTAGTTTAATACATTTACACTGATATGTAGTTACAACAGAAAACGCCTTGCAATTATCCAATTGCACTTATTTGTATCTGGTAAATTTGTATCATTATAAATTCTCCATGCTAAATTATGACTGTTTTTAAAACCAAGTACAGCTGGAATTATCTTTTTGTTTTACAAAGAAATATGATTTTTTTTAATTCTTAAAAAGTAAATATAACTTAACATCCTTATTTCCAGATCTTAGTAGTACCAACATACTATAAATGGAATGCTGGGATCGGCATTGATCAGTTTTTGTATTATATATTCTAGCAAAGGTTGTATTTTATGGCAATCCCAAAATAAATGTAAAGCGTTTCTTCACAGATTCCACAAAAGGAGCATAGTTAATTGTCAACAATTTTCATTTTATATAACAAATAATTGGTTGATAACATTCTAAGGACTACTCGTGTTTGTTTGCAACCATTAGATATAAGAATCCTTTGTACAGTTATATACATAACTATATACAACTTTCCAATTTATATTATTTTCTACATAACGTATTCCTTTGTTATATACAGCCTGAATTAATACATTATTTCCATTTATAAAACAATGGTTATAAAATAATGGCATATGTAGGAAACAATTTTCATACGCATAATTTATCTACGTATGGTATATATGCTTTCAGTACATCTTTCCAAAACATACTTGATAATCTGTGGCAAATATGTTTACTAAATATGTTACCACAGTTAAACATCATCATACAATTTATAGTTTTTAAGCCATCTTATCTTTAAAGTATACATATAACTTGCAATCTATTTCATATTTATACCAACCTTCCGAAAAGTCTTTTAAAATTACTGTACTCTTTAATTTTGGGTTTCAATTCCATACAAACTCTGAGCGATTTAACAAAACCATTTGGTGGATTTGGTAGACTAATACAAAGATGTGCAAACAATGGTTATAAGATTGACTTAACAACTGTGAGTCTGCCTACATGAGTAAGTTTTCTTCTTTTCAAAAAACCTTTCATTTCTTAACCTTTTTAATCAAAATTTAACACACACATTTAATCTAAATCTACATCAAAATGTATCCCAAGTAACTTGAATCTGGTATCCCCCTATGATGATTCAAATTTGTATGGACCTAGAAGAGTATGTTCCAATCCAAACTAATTTGCTCTTATCGTTATTTACTTTTAAACCTGTGAAAACTGTACAACAAATCTACTACCGTATTAACTGTTTTCTCTGTACCATCTAACAATAATGATGTAACGTCAGTGAATTGTGAAATCTTATACTCTTCATCATCAATGCATATGCCTTTTACATCTTTACATTGCTTTATCTTAAAAGCAAGAGTTTCGGCACAAAAAATAACATGCTGAAATTAGATCACCCTGTCTACAACCTCTACCTAGTTTAAAAATCAGAAAGATATCCGTTTTATTGAACAACTATATCTGTATTGTACAGAAATATCCTTATTTATTTTTAAAAATATCACTAAATTAAAAATTGTGACAAAATGATATAGAATCGAACGCCTATTTAAAATCAGTCAGCATAATCCATCCAGGAATACGCTTATCATCACAAAGCTTCATTATATCATACAATAATCTTGTGTTTTTCTTATATTTCCACCTTAAACAAATACAGTTTGGTCTTTAGAAACTATTTTAGCCTATTTGCAATAATTCCTAAAGCTCATATGAACACAATAGAGTATTATGTCTCCTATTCTTCAAAAAATGTTAAGACTTATTTTCTTTTGGAATACATACAATTGTTCCTTATTAAAACGTATATAAAACAAATTACATAAAAATGCTTGATTTATCGCTCTCACAGCAATTTTTCGAATATATTACCAAAACAATTTGTAAAAAGTAACTGTAAAGCCACCACACCCAGGACTTTTATCATTTTTCATATATTTCAGAGTATATGACACCTCATTATATGATAAGAGACCGTCTCAGGAATCTGACTGCTGATTATTTAGAACTCTGTAGACACATTCGTCAATTTCTGTCTTAAAATAATCATTTAAAATAAATAAGCATGATTTATTTTTACTAAAAATGTTTTAATATAATTTATATGCTTCTTTCATAATGTCATCGTGTTCAGTAACATCTTTTTTAAATGGATGATATGTGTTTGCCAGCAATAGTTTTCTTTCCTAAATACAAAAGTATGAGGTGGCTTTCTTTTCATTTTCTTTCCACGCTGAACTTGATCTAATAACAAAACCTATAAGTTTATCATTTATTAATTAAAGTAGCTCAGCCTCTAAAATAAATAAGCGTTCCTTTTTATTTTCTGACAAGTTAGTTTACCCTGTAAGTGCTTTGTTCGAGCTGGAGTAACAAACCCAGTTAATGAAGATTATAAATGAGAATGTTTGCTTTTTCAGGTCAAACAATGATTTTTGACGATATCTGCTTCTACTGTGGGGACAGTGATGTTCTTGACACTGATGAAGTGCGAGATTTAAAGGAACGCTTTGGCATTGTTTGTCCTATATGAGCAACATGCATGGAAACAAAACCTACCAAGACCAGAGGTGCTAAGTGAACAATGTAGGAATGCAAACATGACAATTCATACCACCACGAAGAAATGTTTTGAGTCTTAATAGATACAATGAAAACTGATGTGTTGTATAGAATGTCTTATTTTTTTAGTTCTTATAGTGCCTTTTTGTAATTATGTTTGGAAGCTGTTTTCTTGTTCTTTTAAAGACATTATCTTATCATGTTTAAAATGCCTTAATGTGTTGTAACTTGAATAGAGACATTATCTTGTCAGGTTTTAAAAGCCTTACTGTTTTCTAGTTTTAATAATTAATTATTATTTTAAAATAAAATTAAAATTTTGATTATACTGGTAATTTTAATCTTTATACCCAAACACTGTACGGTAAAGGTTTAAAAGCAATGAACACGTTGTTGTATAATTTAAAAAAGGTATGAATGTAAACCAAGGCTAGCACTGCAGTTATTTAATGCCTTCGTTTCATCTATTATTACATATGGTTGTGAAATATGGGGATTTACAAAATCTGCACAGTTGGAGAGGATACATTTGAAGTTTTGCAAAACTGTACTTGGGGTTAGACAAACAACATCCAACGCTGCTATATATAGTGAATTGGGTAGATACCCGTTACATATTAATAGATGTATACGGATTTTAAAATACTGGTTTAAACTTAAGAAAAGTGATAATATAGTTATTCAATCAGTCATTGAAGATGCTATGTTAGATATTGATAATGATAAATCAAACTGGTTTAGTTATGTGAAGAACCTTCTTACACGATATGGATTTTATTATGTATGGTGTGATGATTCAAAGATAAACGAAAACCATTTTATTTGTATTTTTAAACAACGTCTTATAGACGAATATTTACAGCAATGGCAACGAAATGTAAACGAAAATGGTATTTTAACTTTGTATAGAGAACTAAAAGCCTCATTTGAATTTGTAATTATTAAGAAAATATCGCGTCAAGAAGACTGAGAATTGCTATTAAAAATTACGTATTTGTTCCCATAATCTAAGAATACATACTGGTCGATATGATAGACTGGAAAGAAACGTGCGTCATTGTCAATTATGTGATTCTAATGAATTAGAAGATGAGTATCACTTTATGTTTAAGTGTTCATTATATGTTATGTTAAGACAAAATTATATTAATAGTTATTGCAGAGTTAGACCTAGTATGTTTAAACTTGTTCAGCTGTTAAATACACAAAATAAATCTGAAGCATTTATGTTAGGTAAATATATATCGGAAGCAATTAAGATTCGTAATACTTTATTAATGAATATATAAACCATATCATTAATTGTTCATCGTAATAGTAGTTTTTTTTTACATTATCATATATAATATTTAAATCACGTTTTACCTTTAAGTTATGATATTTAATTCTATTGTCGTCATGTAATCAATTATATATTGAAAATGATTGTTCCAACATGTATACATATACAAATGTCAAATAAAAACCTTGTACTAACTTTGATGATTGCAATACACTTTTTTCAGTTCATCTTCTGTATGTCAATAATACTGGTCGCTATCAGCTTAGTTTAGTTGTAATGCTGATATCTTTATATGAAAACATAGCACACATACTGTTAAATTTACGTGTTATAGAATATGTTCTGTTCTGTATACTTTTTAGTTTGATAATATTTATTTAATATTTCACACTACACTGTATAATTGTAATTGAAATATATGTATTATGTATATGAAACCCAAAAAACTGTATAGTTTACGTGTAATAAATTCTGTTCTGTTCTGTTCTGTTTTCTTGTTTTAATAGGGACATTATTTAGTCATTTTCAAAAGGTGTGTTCCCACTTTCCCAACCGCTAATTTTTCCTATAGATATTTAGGTTGGGGTTGGGGAGATGTATTGTGTGTTGTGACAATAGAGTTGATAGGTGATAATAAGCGAAAATTGCTATACTGTGCTGAAAAAGTTGCGTGTCTTATTTTGAGAAAGTGGTTTCATAAAATAACACAACTATAGAGCTGATTTTTATTTGCAATTCATAAAAGTTCATATTATTAAAAATGCAAGAATATAATGAATATATGGAAAAACATAAGAATTGATATTAAATTATGAATATATAAGAACACAACACACTATAGATATAGTTGTATATCACATTTTAACAGTATAAATAAATAGCACATATTCACACACATTTTCTTCAGTTTAACTTAATGTGAAGCAGCTTCAACCCATATGTCATTTTATCCTTATCGCCAGTTTCCAGTTGGTGCTTTAGCCTGATGAGCCTTTGCTCCAGCTCACGGTAAACCGGCTTCCTCTGCCGCTGCTTTCCACTAGTGGCGTGCTGAAATATCTTGGCCTCGTTAGCAGCCTGCTCTTTCTAGACAAT
Organism: Mya arenaria; assembly: GCF_026914265.1. Taxonomy (NCBI): domain Eukaryota; kingdom Metazoa; phylum Mollusca; class Bivalvia; order Myida; family Myidae; genus Mya; species Mya arenaria. Next base: position 55,643,015 of record NC_069130.1, on the reverse strand, counting down.
ATCTATCAGAGTGTATACATTAGGGTGGCAGTGGATATTATTTTATGGTGCCAATCCTCAACATGATTTGTAGTGTGTGGACCTTCATTGTAGTAGTTGTTCCCACATTTTCTGGTGTTCAGGCTGTACATGTAGCCATTAATAACTAGAGTCTGGCCTCCTCTGCTATTCTCAATGAACCGTATATCAACTAGGGCGTTTGCCATTTTAGGTGGATTATGAATGCTGAGGAGACTGACCCTATTTTTATACTTTGTTAAACAATCACGTACAGTAAGTTTCGTTTAATAATTATCATTTTTGACAATTTGTATTTTATCATTACGCAATTAAAAAAAACATAAATTTTATTTTTATAATGAAAACAAATGTAGACATATTTCTTTACGTACTTAAGTATTTAAAAAGAGCATAAAATTACTTTAATCAACATATTTCCAGGTCAGAATCGTGTCATTTCAGTTCAAAAGTGTAACCAAGTGCAAAATGACAATATACAACGGTTGTAAAAGAAACGAAAAATGTTGACTTATTTTTTTTTGATTGACTTGGGAATTTTTTATTTATTTTCCTTTTCTCCCCCCCCTCCCCCTTCCGGATTCACTTTCTTCGACAATAGAAGTGTTAACATCAATTCCACCACTCAGCTTTCTTTCACTGTTTAAGTAAATGTTTGCTTCTCCGTATGCTTGATGATTAATACCTATACTTATATCATGTCCGTTTGTATCACTGTTCGCATACATTGCTGATATTGTTTTTTTTTACCGACTGAACAATCAACAAATGAAGTTAAAATAGTACAGTCTTTATCAATTTCTACACTTGCTTTTATCTTTGCTTGTCCCGCATCAACTGCAACTCTCGGTAGAACATGAAGATCTTCCTTGGGAATGCGGTCTTATTTACACATTGAACATTTACAAGAGGGACCTGTGCAGGTGCGGATCAGCCTTCTGAATTCCAGGTAGTTTTGGGAGACTCTTATTTCCTTTGGAAGGCTTTTTCATACCTGACTGGCCTCAAAGCGGAAATAGTTTATCCCATATTAAGTAGTTCTTACTGATGGAACGTCTACACAGTTTTCATATCTCATATTAAAATTACATGTCTTAAAAGTTACAAGGTTTTAATCATATTCTGGTGAGATACCATACAGACATTTGTAAGTTTAAATAGCAATGTTTCTTACCCTGCTCAAATGTAATGTTGGCAATTGAACTATATGAAGACGATTTTCGTAAGTTGAGGTGTAATCATTAAAAACAATTTTTAAAGCTCTGTATTAAATCTTTTCTAATTTATCTGTGTTGGTCTTGCTACAAAAATGCCAAACGACAGGAAGGTAGTTGAAATTGGATCTGATAAAGATTTAAAGATAATAAGCTTAGTATTGATTGTCAAAATTTGCTGAGTCTTTAAAGAATATTCAATTGCCTAACAGCTTTTTTACACATTTTAGAAACCTGGGCATCAAAATTTAATAAACTACCTCAACACCTAAAATTTCACATGCTCTTAACAAACAATGGTGTGATTAAGTATATTGAATTGTTTTATTTCTTTAACAGACCTTGAGCCAACTGATTCTGCCTGATATTTGTCAGGGTTAGCCTGCATTTGATTGGAATTAAACCAGTTAATCAAAATGTTACTTTCTTCTTCAAGAGTGGTCTTAACAACATCAGGATTTTTATCACACACAGAAAGTATTGTCATCTGCATAATTATACAAAGCTGCATTATTGATAAAGTAGAAGATGTGGTTAGGAAGATGTTGAAATCTTAAGGCCCTAATATTGATCCTTGTGGTACGCTTTTCAGGATGGAGTCCCACTCACTGGTAATTTGACCAAGTTAGACACGTTGCTACCGTGGTGCAACAAACATGTGTTTGCATATACCTTCGTTCGATACGGTGTTTTTCGGTCGCGAAACAAAACAAGCATATACTTTACGGTCACTTTGTTAAAATTCTATAACTACTGTCCTAGAATTTCATGCGAGAAAACGTATTCTCGTCGTAGTTTGTTTTCGTTAAAGCGGCGTCATGAATAAAATGGGCAAGACGCATCATTGGAAATCATTCCTTTCTAAGAGTTTTAACTTTCTTACTTACCTTACGAAAGTCTGGTATTAGGCATTTGCAGAGTACAGACTACTCCGTGTCTTTATTAACAACTGTTATTTATTAAAAGCTCAATGTCCGTAAAGCCGTACACAGTCATTCACCAGATAACGAGCCAAAACTTGATTTTTTTTTCTCGACGCACAAAATCTTTCTCGTTAAATGGCATTGTTCTCTTCAGATTATTTCACCTTATGTTGAGAGCAGATTTAATGCATTTCTATTCCAAAGCAGATAGCGATAATGCTTTTTAAATGTAAAATTTCGTGTTTAACAACTGTTGTTTATTGTTATTTCAACAGGCGTTAAGCCATGCGCGTTGAATCTTCAGAAAATTACAAATTCACCAGGGACATTTCATTATAAACCTTATTGTTATTGTTAGCGCCAATCTCTGACATCAGAATTACCACGTTGTGTTGTATTGGATAAATAAAGACAAAAAGACCAAATGTTCAAATTTGTTTAAGGTCAACAACGTCATCATTGTTAGCTTTCAAACCTTTACCGCTCTGGAAGGCAATTTGATGCAGTTATAATCTTCAGGATTTAAGATAACTGTTTCAGCTGTACTTGTGTTAATTAAATTTATAGACACGTATAGATGTGTACGTCATGAAATATGTCACGTCTAAAAGTTAACAACGATGTCGATGATCATGTTAACTTCAACAAAGTTTTCAACATTCATTTATTATTCATAACATTGAAACATGATATACATTAGAATAAAACATAATTTCCAGGTAATGTAATAGCCTTATGCATTTTGTAGTACCACTTTAAATCGATAAAAGTGACTCCTGAACATTTTATCAAGTGTGATGTCGTAATTTGGTTTCCCGCTCCCCTCCTGCTGAAAACGTGTTGTAATCTAAGTCAGTTGGAACTGATGAAATATTCTTTTGCTCTAATTCCTAAGGTTTTACATGCTCTAGCCCCTAAAAAAATGATGAATTGATTACAAAAACCCAAAATGAAAGAAAATTACGACGTCATTTCTCCCGCAGCGTCTCATTTTCTCTGAGGCCTGTTGCTGTTTGCCCAACTTGAGATCAATAACATATTAAAGTGATGGCAATCTTCGGCAAGCAATATGGGCAGTACTATTAATTGATGGTTAGTGTAATGGCAGTCTTGTCTCACAGTAAAGTATATGTAATACGTAATGACTTGCTTTACTCATGTTCCTATCGTTTACCCATATTTTAGTGAAAAGTACCAGATCTACGTACATATTGGTAAAACAATTATTATATTTAGTACAACCACACACAAACCAAAATGTATTAATTAGTTTATATATTAGGTGTTCTAAAAGATAAAGTTAAGTTGTATGCCCAAGATGTGCACTGAATGCCTCTTTTCTGTCCAAAAACTCACGAAATGAAACAAATTAAAACAATAAATGATATATTGGCGGTTATTTTCAATCCTTTATGAACATTGGACGGTTTTGATATCTTTATTACATTTGTGGTTGTTAGAGCTGTTATAATAGATTAAATGCGAATCAATTCGACGGTCCCATTGGAGAAAGCATGAGCGTGCACACTAAATAATATATATTTATTCAGAGAACCTTAGATGTATAATGTGGCCTTTTGAAGTAGAAACAGAAATGGATGTGATGCGTCCCCTCTGAGACTTGGTATTACTTTTGAAAGATTGATTTTGTTTCATTTGATCATAATTTCATTACTGTTTCGAACTCTACGCACATATAAACAAAACACGGTTTTTATATGATTATTAGATAAATTTATGTCAGAGGTTTTTTTAAAATATTAAATGGGAATCGGTCCGACAGTCCCGTTGGGGAAAGCATGAGTCTGAACTCTAAATAATAAATATACATTCAGAGACTCTGAGATTTATAATGCGGCCATTTGAAGTAGATAAACAGAAATGGATGTGATGCGTCCCCTCTGAGACTTGGTATTACATTTGAAATATTGATTTTTATTCATTTGAACATAGTTCCATTGCTGACCTTATCTCTTCCAGCAATGATACTCGCACATAGAAACAAAACACTTGATATGGACAAGTATGTGACAATGTTCTCTGAGTAATTGTATAACTGATCCTGCACCTTATACAATAAGCTAGTCGTATTGCGAATAAGAAAAGTGTCTGAAATAAGAATAAACTGAAACCCTTAAATGGGCCGGCACATCTTTTATATGGATGACAGATTTCTAGACAAGCTCGTTCATCGTCCATTGTTCATGCCAGACAACTAGCTTTAAATCCAATTTTGTTGGAAAATTGAATCAGAAACCAACATAAGTATACATCGATTTTCAAATGCTTTTCAATTTTAAAAGTATCGTTATTTTGTGCACAATAACGTACGGATTTCATGAATAATAATAAATAAATACTATTAGACACGGTTCTTACTCTTGAAAAGGTCCATGTGAAGATAGTATATGATATTCCATCCATTTATAATGTGCATCAAAATAACCTTGGTATTAGGTTTCACTTGATATCATTGTTTTATTAAACATCTAGTTCAATATTTTCACCATATCATCATATATTGAGATACGGTGGTTATTTTCTCAATGAAAAGAACACTGGAAGTTTATATAAAGGAATTTAATGTTGTACACCTCTACTTTTGTTAATCGCGCATCTTCATTACATAATTGGTGTTGATAATACCGTTATGAATTATATGTTTAATTCAATACATTTATATTAGGGTAAAGTGAGAATCTGTCTGATAAAATATTGTTGTATGTACAAAAACATATTTTAATATTATTTTCTTTAAAAAAACTGGGACGTTAACTTCATTTGAATTTTCAAATGAAGCAGTTAAAAGGTTTAATAATGAAACAGAAACCCAACTAAGTAGTGCTCGCTATATTACTATTATGCTTCGTGTTAATAAATTTACCAAACTTATCTCGTATAAACATGCACTCAGGATATTAAACATTGTATTTTCACAGGGCGTGTCATATTTCCTCGATAATATACATAGTACTCTTCATGCATCTCCCGATGAGAATTGATTGATATAATTGATTGAAATTAGTTTCTCGACAAGGCAATACCTTATTTATCTGTCGTTCGCCTCGGGAAGAAAATTTTCATTATGACAACTGCGAAATACCTCCTTCGATGATATAGACTGATTTCAGGAAATTCTGGTAATATAGGCAACAACTTTTTCGCTTATTGTTCTGTATTCAGTGTCAACTCCTATCTGCTCTTTGTAAGTTAGCAGATATGTCACACATTGAATCTGCCATGAACTCCGTATGGGCAATTAACAGGACTTGATAAAAATTGTCGACATAATATGTATAGTGGCACATTTCCATACAACATAGATCTGAAGAGCACCTGCGATGTATGAGATAACCCTTTAACGTAGTTTCATTGACTTTGATATATTGTTTGTTTCAATATAAGACAGGTTGCATATCACTTTTCTCACGGGTACGTGCATTTATAGACTAGTGTTGTTTTGTAAATATCATCCAAATATGTGTATATTGTATACATTTAGAATGAAATTTAAAATAATCTAAGCGACCATTTGTGAGTTAAAAAATCAATTTGCAAACTGCTTCATTTTCTTTGCTAAACTCAACCTTCCACACGTACATGTATCTACAAGTACAAGTATACATCTTGTTCCATAACCTGACTTTAACTGAAAAAATACATTGCAGAATAACATATAAACAATCATATGTGGCTACAAATTAGTATGATTAAATATCCAAATGTTTGTTATTATAATGTTAGATTGATTCTATATGCAACGCTAAACAATTAAATGTGCATAATCCGCATTTAGATTGAACCATACCAAGTAAAGCAGTAGTAAAGAATTTTAAATGGACAATCACATTCTATCATACGAAGCCAGATTTACAAATGCAAGATCGTTAATGTTTCCAGACATTCTCCTTATCGGGGATGGCACGAGGTCAATTAATTTGCTTTGAGTAATAATCAATGATTGCAATTTTTCACGGCTACCGTTTTTCCCTTTTACTTGCATATGAAATAAGAAACCAATGTCAATATCCTTCGTAAACTTCGTCAACTTGCTACAACAGATATTTCTAATTTTGAAATTATTAATAAATGTTCAGACACGTGGAAGGTTGCAAGTCTATTTGCTACTTTAACACCCAGTGAGCTTATCTTTTTATGTATGTATGGTATGTATGTGTTAATTTGCATATTTTGTTTCTCTCGTTTTTGTCAGTCCGTCTGTCTGAAGTATATAGTATATTGCAGTCAGTCTATTCGTCCACCATAGCTTACTTGTTAAACTGTTGCCAGTGGTGGATAAGAGGTAACCTATACCTTGTGTTTGTATTATTGTGTGGGCGAATGACATTCGAGGATTTTTCAAATCTTCTGTTCATTAATTTTACGTAGATCGATTCTGAAGAATGCGCCAACAAAAACAAACAAAGAAAGAGTCCAATTGTGACCATTTTCAGAAAAAATAGAGTGGTCGAGGTACGCCCGTTCTGTTTTCTGTAGATCGCCAAATTTAAACATTGTTCTCGATTCATATCGTTTTGCTCCTTAGATCTAGAAAAAAAGAAAATCTTGCAGATTTCTATTAAATCCTAAATCCTATAAATCTCCTTTTCTTTTTCAAAAACATTTTCCTAAGTGTGCATGATTGATGAAATAGCTCCAATCGAAACCAAATTGTTTGATCACGTCTTTCTGTAGGACAAACATCCTCTCAAAGTGCATCCGTTCTAGGACATAATTTCGATTCACCCGCGAGTTTGCTGTATTTGTACAATGCGAAACACTTTTCGTAGTGTTATATCGTACAAAGTGGCTTTAGATCAGTTGTGTCACAGGAATTTCACTTCCAACTTCGATTCATCTACGAGTTTGCTGTATTTGTACAATGCGAAAGCGTCTTCGAAGTGTTATATCGTTCAAAGTTAGCATTGTTTGAAGGCTACATGAATATATACTTCAATATTAACCTTCATCGCTAATGTTAATCCGTATGATTACATCGATTCATTTACACAAACTATATATTCTTCTATGAAATTTGTAGAATGTTTCTGTTAGGATATTATAAAGATGTTCTAGAATTTTATTAATATTCCCTGTATATATAACCTTTAGACAAAAAGTATGTTTTTGAGAGAATGATCCTGAGGATGTTTGTAGAATGTATTGGAACGTTCTTTTGTGTAAATGAGGGCAACGCTATTTGGGTACAGTTACAGGTTGTTGTTTTTTTTAAATTATCTCCATAAAAGTTTCAACAAATGTAAAAAAAACTTAAAATCTTGAAAACCTTTTTAATATTAATTAAATAATTTTGTGAGGAGATAATTTCAAGCTTTTGTGGAAATATTTCTTAAAGTTGTTTAGCACTTAATTATTGGACATAAAGTGTGTTTAATATTTCATGATAATTGAAGTATGTGGTTAATACAAAATACCAATATCCGTGAACATATTTTGTGAACATTTGTACTTTTGCCATTTCTGTTTATTCCCGGTATTAAAATTTCTCAAAATAAATTATGTTGTAAAACTATTAATAGATAGTTGTTATTTTAAATTTCAAACGGATTTTATTTTTATTTTATATGTTATACATGACATTCGACAGATTACATTTTTGTGGTCGATTGTATACTCATTATTGCTTGACTGTAGGGCATAGCACATCTCGTTGCGCCCAACTGCATCATCATCATCGACATCATCTTTAATAATACAGCAAAATCTATCAGCAGTATAAAGTTTGTTTTTGAATTTCTGACGATCTCATGGTCCCCAACGGCCTCCGTGCGTATCAATTGGAAAATATGAATAATACGTTCAATAATGCGCTTTTTTATATCCTTTTAAACCTGATTTTTCCGTTTTGCACAACCATGATCTGGTTTTCCGCGTCAAAGACATCTTGTGAGATAGAAACATGGATAGACCAATAAGACTTTTATCAGAGCGTTCTACAATTTCCCAAGTATCACGATAATCTTGAACAAACATAGGGTTCTAAGATAATATATGCGATTTTTGAATCATAAAAAAAACCACACAGTCCTGTTTAGCTAGGGATTCTGTTCAGAAGAATGGGCTTTCGATAAATGACATCAATATTTAATGTATATCAGAACAGTATCTATTGATGCATTGATACTGTACATACAAGAATTAGATGCAGTTAGGCTAAAAGAGATGTGTTTATCAAATTGGTGCAATTTTATGGACCAATAACAGGTTATCAAAAGTGGACGTCGAAAAAACTTAACTCGTCCACTTTTGATAACCTGTTATTGGTCCATAAAATTGCATCAATTTGATAAACACATCTCTTTGAACCTAACTGCATCTTATTGTTGTTTTCTTAATTACTAAGAACGCCGTTTAGAAGCATGATGATTCTTGTTGCGGCCGTTTAATGCTGAAACGAACTTTGTATATATATCTGTACACAACAACAGCCAGCTCTTATATATTCATGAAATACTCGATTTAATTGAACTCGTTCACTTTTGATAACCTGTTATCTGTCCATAAAATGCATAAATTTGATAGAATTATAACAAATCTCTTTAGACCCAACTGTATTTAATATTTTTAGATCTTTTCTTTTTCATCAATAGTCTTAAAACAAAGCATTCATTTTGATATTAAATTTATATTGATATTGTCCGTAACAGCAGTCTGAATTGCTGTTTACCATCCAATTACATTTGTTTCTTCAAGGCAACATGGCTAGAGTCATGCGACTTTCATTTTCCTGGAAACACATTTCAAGAAATAAATTTAATCGCCTGAAAAATAGACAGCTTTCTGTTATCTGATCGATCGCTATGCAGTCAATATAAACTCCAAGGAACCAGTACCGTATGTAGGCAGTGTTTTCGAGAAAAGCACAAGTTGTTTTAACGCCATATATACATTCTTACAATCGCCTGTTCTAATTTTTTTAAGTTAATTTAAACTTCTCAGGCGAAGTGTTGAACTAATATTTATTTTGTATGACCCCTAGCATCGTCCTGGTGTTGTGATTGTACGGATATGGTCGTGTACTTCCTTCATTAGCAGACATAGTTTAATACAAATGTTACAAGAGTGCAACGAAAATTTGTTTGCATATACCTTCGTCCGATACGGTGTTTTGCGGTCGCATAACAAACCAAGCAAATACGGTCGTTTTCTTGGAATTCACTATTTTCTGTCCTGGGATTTTATGGGGGAACATATATTATCGTCGTAGTTTTTCGTAAATCCGGCGTAATGAATGAATTGGGCATGACGCATCATGAAAAAGCATTTGGTATTTACTTTCTTACCTACGAAACAAAAGGTGTCTGGTATAAGGCATTTGCACAGTACAGACTTCTCCGTGTCGTTTATAACAAGTGTAGATTATTTCAATTTCAATGTCTGAACAGCCATACGAATTGATTTACCAAAAAACGAGCCAAATCTTGATTTGTTTTCTCGACACACAAAATCTATCTCGTTAAATGGTTTTGCTCCCTTCATGTTACTTCACCTTATGCTGACAGCAGACGTATTGCATTCAAATCCCAAAGCAGACAGCGATAACATTTTTCAAAATTTAATGTAAAATGTTGTTTTTAAAAACTGTTGATTATTATAATTTCAATGTGCGTAAAGCCATGCGCGTTGATTCTGCAGAAAACGAGCCAAAACTAAAAAAAAATCTCGACACACAATTACAAATGCAGTAGGGACATCTCATGATACACCTTAATGCTATTGCGAGCGCAACTGTCTGACATCAAAAGTACCACGTTGTGTTGTATTTAATAAAATTTGATATTTAAGCTTTCAGTTTTTCAAATATAAATTGTATAAACTTTCACTTTCCTGCCGTTCAAGAAATGTCGCGTTCAGTTTAATTCAGTTTCAGACTCCATGCAATAAATTCATTTCAAAAACAATTCTACTAGGAGTTTAACATTTTATTTTATGGAAGCTACCTAACTGACATGGACCAATAAAAACCTTCGGTTTCACGTAATCAGTGATAAATTGATAATACAAATGGTTAATATTGGAAATAAATGGAAAAAACAACAATATGAATTAATGTTTTGTTCTTTCATTTATACGGCTTATTAATAAGTTATCACTATTCATTGCACTACTTATGCAAACATTTCATGCAATAATATCACACTAAAAAGTTCTCATTATTATTTTTGAGCGTAATGTGCATATCCTTCTGTTTCGCCGGGAAATAAAGAACGATCACATGAATTTTTAAATTCCAATCAGAATGCTGATTTCACTCGCTTATGCAAAAAGATGTATTGATGAATATACTGAAAAACTCGTTTATGCTAAAGTTTCAATATTTAGTAAAACATTAAGCTGTAAAACGTTACAGTGTGAATTTACATTATTTTTTCTTAAATTGATTTCACAAGCATTACGCAACATTTAGAAACACTCTTTTTATAACTGTGAAAATTCAAATTTGTTTGCAAATCATTTGTAAGTGGAAAGGGCTCATAACAGTTGCAAAATATATTGATTAACTTAACACGCACTCTCGTAAGATTTCCCAGGGGAAACCCTATTTGATAAGATGCCTGAAGACAAACAAAATGTTTGTGTTTTTGTTTGTAGACTGGTGTGTTGACCATCACCTTGGGATATTGAAATTGGGAAATATTGCCTTTTAATTGTATTGTCAATACAAATACAACGACAAATTTAAACAAAATCGGAATCCATGTCGTAAAATAACGTTTATAAGCTTGTCAAGATAAATTGGAAAGTAGGTCGAACATACTTTAGAAGCACATACACTATTAGTCTAGAGTTGTTAATACCATTGGCTGTGCAAACGGATTTCATCATATAATGCAAGAACCATTTGTATTCGATTTTTAACATGACTGTTATGAATACATTCTGAAGGTACGTTAAATACCAAATGCCCTAATGTGGCACAATTCTGTGACGTCATAATCACCACTTACCGATTCGTAACCCTTATACGTACTTCGATTCTAACGAATGCACCACACAAAGTTCCATAGAGTATTTTTCAGTGAGTCTATTTGAGCGCCAAAGTTACACTCGTGATTTTTCGTGATTCCTTTCAATTTGATCTTGAGAAACGAAGACCGTTACGGTTTCAAATTCATGACAAAAGGCCTATTTATCATATAAGATTTGTTTAAGGAAATAGCTCCCAACGAAAAACAATTATTATTCCATGTCTTCCTGACAAACTTTCTCTTCGTTATAGGACATGGTTTCGATCGAACTACGAGAATGATGAACTAGTTCTAGGGAAAAGGGCAATCGTGGTAATAAGTCGAACCTAGTGGCTCTAGACCACTCGTGGCACAGGAACCTCTCTTTCGACGACCAAGGTCTTGTAATTGTCGCTTTTAACGGTACAATATGAGTAAGACAACAAAATTGTTATATGGTTAAATTAAATATATTTTTGTAATTCGGTACTCTTATGGCAAGTGGTAATCTGGAAGTTTACCTCGATTCATTAAGGTAAATCATATCGTCCCCGCTGTTATTTGTCGCATGTTTCTGTTAGGATTTGATTAAAATGTTCTACATTTTCATTCCATATATATAACCTTAGAAGTAAACATGGTATGATTATTCTGTGAGAATAATATTTTTCATAACATAATGCGTTATTTTGTCGTCTTAAGCCGGCCCTTTTTACGCAGCCATGATGCATCTTTTCCGTGTGACTGATAACTTATGACACATAACAATTGATCGGCCAATCGGACATTTATCAGAGCAACACTTTTTGAATCATACAAAATAAATTCACAGTCCTATTCATTTTGGAACTCAGTTTAGGAGAATGGGCTTTTGATGAATGAAATTTTATTAAAAACTTAATTGTAATTACTACAAAAACTTTGATGCGTCAGAATTAACACGCAGAAAACTCTGAAGAACACATTTTTCCACTATAAACAAGGCAATTTATAAAACGGCCTTGATTTAGACACATTTTGAGAAAGAAAAGGACATTGACTCGTCCAGTATCAATAAACATAACATTTTATTTTTTTGGGGAGGGGGGGGGGGCGGATTGGATCTGGTTTTATTTACAGCCACATTACGTTAATATATCATTAACGAGACAATCCGTGTTCAAGTAGCTAATTGGTTGCATTTGCTTTTATAAAATGCATTTTGTTAAGGGTAATGGTTGCATTTAAGCGTCTAAATTATTTGGCATTCTGCTTCAAGAAAATTCTGGTGTTGACTACTAACAACTTGGGTTGAGCTAAGAGCTGTTCACTTCCTTAACTGACAAAACAAAGGGTGTCTGGAATCAGGCAATTGCCAAACGCACACAACTCCTTGTCAGCATTACTTTACAGAGAACTCCATTTTAGCATTTCCATAAAGTCATCTCAGTGAGAGAATTATGATACAGAAAGACGGAGTCAGAATTACCATAACGACAACTCCGTATCAGAGTTACCATACAGACACCTGTGTGATCATCTTTCTTATACCAAAGACGATGCATTTTAAAATTCACTTTTATGGCACTTAGCATTATATTATAAAAATCAAATATTTGGTAGTGGTTAAACTCAAAACATTGTTTACCCGTCTGTTAGTGATCAATTGAGCTAAAAACATTTTATAACGTTGATTAACCTCGTTGAGTTTTATTCATTCAAAAAGAGCTATGGTATCGCAGAGTGTCTTACCTCGTCCAATATTCTCTCCTCCTAAGAAAAGGTGCGCAATATTGCAGTTTGTTTTTAGGAATAACTTATATTAGAACGTAAGTTGTAAACATTCCATAAGATTATCATTGTGGACATAAATCAGTTCAGAAATATTCTGATCTTTTACTGACGATGTTCATTTGAGTGTTTTTGTCTTTATATAGTAGCTAATGCTTGTATAATCAGATGAATGACTTTGACCACCTCTAACAAAGAACCTCAGACAAGTGACCAGGTGGAAAAATTGCAATAAACACACTTTTTGCTACCGCGGACGTTACTAATATAAACCATTTTACTTTACGCCGCGATTGAAGCAACGCGTTTGTTTTTATAAAATTACCCCCGTTCTACCGCGTCGCGTTGATAAGAAGTGTTAATTAACGATAATTCAGCTAGCTGTCATTTTTCTGAAGGTTTCGTTTTGGTTCCCGTCCTGTATATTTAGTTCTACAAAGTTCTATTAAACTCATACAAATACGACCCGAAACCTGCAAATCCTGTACCGATGCAAAACGTAGTTTGATCCCCCCAAAAATATGTTTAGTCACTGTAAAAGTATTCAGACTTAGTTTTTTCGAATGCCTTCGTTTAATTGTGTGATTGTGAATAAGTAATATATTGAATAAAACGGCGCACTTTTTTGATCGTTTTACCATGCATTATGTTCTGGTTGTGTATTTAGTTTTTATATAAGAGCGATTTCTTTACATTGAAGTTAAACTGAACTTAAAAAACTTTAGCAAACATTCAATATTCCAGCGACAGATTTATTAAGTTTGGGGAATGATTTTGTTTACCTCGTAATCAAGTGAAATCCATTATGAGAGCACAGTTACTTTTACATGTACACCCCTGTAACGGGACCTGTTAAAGTACTTGCATATCGCTGTAAGCCGAATTGCGGCGATATGCCGCATGCATGTTTTTGGAAGTCGAACGCGGTACAAGCAGATAAACGCGGCGATAACACGCACCGATAGGTTAGCTACCACGGAATATATCGCCTCGATGACTCAATTTCGCCCGCGGTGGAAACTCGTTTTGTGCAAAACGCGTGGTTGGTAGAGTTTATACACTCTCAAGCCAGTCACAACAGAGGGGAACCCTAAATGATTGACTAGCATTATGGGAGGGAATATACATATACTACTGAGCAGATATTGGCGAGCAGGATACTATAGCACACTGCCCAATGGGAAAATGTAAGTCATTGTGTACGACCTTCATTTTACGAGTGTCACAAAAAGCGTTATTTCAGGAAGTCGCCCTGACAGTGCACACTTACATGGACAAATAAATAATGACTTATAAAAGCCAGATGCAATATTCCTCCTTTTTATCTTACATATTAAAATAAACCGCTTTCTAGATGATTATGTAATAGTATGTCTGGACTTCTTAATGAAAAGATCAGAAGGCCGGGTACCAAGAACTTCCGGATGACCCACAATAAATGCTTACATTCCTAGTAATATGCTCAAATATGACTAGAGAGTTAGCCAGTGTCTCTGTGCGAGCTTCTGAATGACCTACTAAATAAAACCGAACACAGAATTAATGAAAAATTGTCACTTGTTTTCATAACTTAATGGACATTGTGCTTGTTGAAATCTATTAAATTGCTGTTTGGTTATTTGATATGTTTTAAATGATTCAATGTGAATCTGTCCGGCGATCACATTGGCGAAGGTGTGAACACGAACATTTAGTGATTGACGTTGCAAAATGAAGCTCGCAGGTTTGACCGTGTTTCAAAGTTACACATATTGTTTGATGTGTCAATGTTGCTTATGTGGCCACAGAAAATTCAATTTGTTTGATGGAATGTAAAACATTTTAATACATAGTTTGCAAATAAACACAGTGAAACATGAAAATGTGTCGTAAATATTATTAAGAATACAATACAATATAAAAAGTAAGAATTCATTTGTTCAATGACTTATAAACGAAATGTAAACCTAGTTTATAGGTTAATGCTTTTTGCTTTACTAACACATTCCCGTAACAATGGTATATTTTATTTGAAAACACGACATGAAATACTTACTTGACAAGAATACGCCTATGACGACGTAACGGATAAGTCAAGAACTGCTGCTGTAATAATAAACACGATTTGCTTATACAAGCAATTATCAAACAAATCGCAAGTTCTATTCAATAATGGAATGCACATGCTACTGTAAGCATTATCTATTAATTTCTATTTCAGTTTGTGAAAACTAATACATGTCAATAATATTGGCTACTTTCAGAGCATCTTGTTATGTGCATATTACGTGAATGTTACTAAACCAGAAAACCTGATTAAATATATTTATGCTGATCAGTTGATCATGTGATTATTTGTCAAGTCAAGTGGTCACGTGATTATATGTCAGGTGAAGTGGTTCCGTGATAATATGTCATGTTATTTGCTGACGTGCGATCCAGTGTTTTTTTTAAATTTTCATTTTTTTCCTTTTAACTGAAATCATACCCAGGTAAAGCCATTTGGTATTCTCTATCCGCCGGGTGATTCAATCATTCAGATATCCAGCACTTTGTTTGTTCATATATGGCGTTGGATTGTTTGTCGAACGATATTGTAAGGATGTTTAATACATTTTGCAATATATCTTAAAAGCTTATCGGAACACATGACACAATGGCAGGAAACAAGCCTGCAAAATTAACTTTATATATTGATTTGGTTTTTTAAAGCTGCACTCTCACAAATTTAGAATTGACATTGTTTTTATTCATGTAAACCAGTCATATAAGACTGCTGACAAAACACTAGATTGCAGATTTTTATATTTAAATTCAAAATTTGATGTTTTATGCATATTTCTTAAACCGCTTGTAACGGTTTTAGCCATAAAACATTAATTTTGGAACGAAAATTTGAAAATCTGCGATCTGATCTTTTGTCAGCAGTCATGTTGTAAAAACGGTAAATCTGTGAAAGTGCAGCTTTAAAATTCACCATAAAGAGCATAAATACATTACTGTCAAGTCACTCAGATTTATGTACTCCACGGGAAACATGGTTTTAAATTTAAAGGCATGCTGCAGCATTCAGAGTATTTATCCTCTTATTTGAATCAGCATGAACGCAATTGACTTGATGTAGTGTGACCTAAATGTCTGTTGTTCTGTCATTTAAATGAAGGGTAACGATCCCATGATAAAAAGTTCAGAGGAATCACTTTTATTTAACAGTATATACTTATGCAATTTTATTTGACAATTTTACTACACTAAAATCAGATCAATGTTCGTATTTCTAAGTTGCTATCTTTACGGTCACTGCACACGTCTTACAACGATAGCGCACACTTAAACGCAAATTAAACCGAATCACCGGCAATGCCTGGATCTATGCGTCAAGCATGTGCGATGACGAAAACTATCCGAGTTTGAATTTATGAATTCCGCGATGATTATTTAGGCAACTATGTCATGGTAGTTTTGTCTCAAGGAAAGTTATATATGCTTTGTAAGGAATTGCTTTAGTTAAGTTCATATCGTTGAAAAACACCTTAACTAGATACATTTTGGTAAAACATTTTTGATAGTGCCATTAAACTCATACCAAAGTAAAAGTATTGTTGGTCGGTTTATCGAATGCCTTTATTCTAATTAACCTTAGAAATAAAACAACGTAAAAAAATAAGAATTATACAACCGATATTTTCGTTTCTTGATATTCTTCTTTGTTTTTGGTTGTAAGAGCTGTTTTGGCGATGGCAATGACGATCCCGTCGGCGGAGGCATGAGCTTGCACAGTAAAAAATAAATATATATCCAGAAAATATGTGATTTGTCATAAGTCCATTTAAAGTAGAAGTAGACAGAAATGGATGAGATGACCCTTCGAGCCTTGAAATTCCTTTTGAAATATATATCTTTTTAACATAGTTTCATTGCAGTTCCAATCTCTTCAAGCATTTCATGGGCCATTGCAATTTATTATACAGACAACATTACAAAGATACTATCGTTTATAAAAGGCTTTCAGAGCCTCAATATTTTGCGTTTTGTACAACTTGCTTCTTGTTTGTGGGAAAAATGAATCAGAAACCATCATCAGAATTCTGAAACAAACTGCTCCAGCTAAACACATTAATTTAAAGAACTTGGCATAGCGTCTGGATTAAAAATAAATTACACAAAAACGATAGTTCTTCAAGTAGGTGACTTAAATGGAAAAAAAATACATTTTAGTAAAGGAAGTCGTTTTACCTGGACCTCAACATCTGCAAAAGCACTTGGAATAATATTTTCCAATAATAGAGATTCTTTTTTGACCAACAATATTTTATCAAAAGTACAGGAATTTAACAAATGTCTTAAACAATGGCAACATAGAAAATTAACCCTTCTTGGAAAAGTTAATGTAGTCAAAACATTCGCCCTACCTAAGCTTATTTTTCCTTTTACTGTGTTACCAAATCCTCCTGATCAACTGATAAACGAAATAACAAAATCTATTTTTGCTTTTATATGGGATAATAAACCTGACAAAATTAAAAGAGAACAGCTATACCTCTCCCGTGAAAATAGGGGATTAGGTCTCCCGAATTTAACAATATTTATACAAGCTATTAAATTAAGCTGGTTTAAAAGATTAATTGATGATAACAATCATGGGAAATGGAAAATATTTTTTAATAAAATACTTTATAAAAAGGGTGGAAATATCATATTTGATTGTAATCTGTATGAAAACGATATCAAAATTTTATGTGGTCAAAACTTTTTTTTTCAAAACATCCTTACATCTTGGAACATGTTTAAAAAGAAACAAGTCAACACACACACATAAGAAAAGTCATAATTTGGAACAACTTCGAATTAAAATGTAATAATGAAACAATATATTATAAAGAATGGCACGACAAGGGGATACTCTATCTCGAACATATCTTTGACTTTAGATTTAAGAAGTTTTATTCATTTGATAACATGCAACTTCTATACGAAATCCCCAATGTTGACTATTTAAAGTATCTCCAACTTATCAATAATATACCGCAACATATGAAAAATGAACTAAAAATATCAGATATTACTGTTTTGGCTGAAAAAAATTCGATGTTGGAAAAAATTAAGACCCCCAAAAAGATCACACAGTTTCTGTATAATAAACATATTCAAAATAACACTATTGAAATAAAACATAAACATATATGGGAAAACTCTTTAAACGAAACACTTAATTGGAAGGAAGTATATTCACTGCCATATATAGCAACAATCGACACATGTATACGTGCCTTTCAGTTTAAGATAATCAACAGAATTTTACCAACAAAAATATCTTTTTGAATGCAAATTATCCAATTCGAGTTTATGCAACTTGTGTTCCAGCTTTGAGGAAACAATAAATCACATGTTCTGGGAGTGTTATATCATACAAGACCTGTGGAATGACTTGAAACGCTTTTTCCACTCAAAAAATATTAGAATCGAACTAAATTTAAAAAATGTTTTATTAGGAATAAACGTTGAAAAAAACTATAGCTGCATTAACTTCATAGTTATACTTCTGAAATATTACATTTTCTGTTAAAAAAACAGAGAAACAATTCCTTACTTCCGAAATTTTAAAAAAATACTTATATATTCGAATCAATATCGAACGTGAAATAGCTATTATGAAAGATAAGCTAAATGGCCATTTGCAAAAATGGGCTTTTCTTTTATAATCATCAGATATATAATACATTATAGAAAGCCAGTTTGTCTCTTTTCTTTTTATTTAAATCCTTTTTTGGGCATTTTTTTTCTTTTCTTTTTAGCCCATCCCCCCTTTTTTTTCGATATCAGAAAATCGCAAAACAATAGGTTTCTTCATATGAAAGATACTTTTTTTTGTATACATGTCAAATGTTCTCTACGTATAGCTGTATGAAGTGCTTTTTGTGTACGTTTAAAAAAAAAAAAAAATTCCGTTGTTTTTCCAAATGTTTTCAAAATTTAAACTTATGTAAATATCATGTACAGTTCGGATTTCAAGAATTATTATGAATTAATACAGTTAATCACAAATCTAATACTTTAAAAGTTCCTTATGAGGAGTGTTTATGGTACTCCGTCCATCTTTGATAAAGATCGAAATAAGCCTGGTAGCAGTTTTGCCTTGTATGTCGCTGTTTATTATGTCATCATAATTTCATATTGAAAAGAACGTTGGTTGAAATTCTCCATGAAAATTTACATACATATATATATATATATAAAGATGTTATAATTTTGAACACCTCTCCTTTTGTGAAACAAACAGTTGCAGTACAGAATGGATGCTAAGAATATTGTATCGAATAATATGTTTGAGTTGAAGTACAATTAGTGCTCATTTAACGTATGGTGAAATGAGGATCTGTTTGATAAAATAATTTTGTAGTAAAGTTGTTTACATGTTAATCTTTGTTTAGATTTGGCCGAAAGATCAAATAGTGTGCATTCCAATCCCATTTAGCCTTAGATGTACGGATGATGGACGATTGTAGTGCCCTGGCGATTCGTTTAAAATTATCTGACATCTTGAACAGAACGGATGCTTGCAACTCAAACAGAGCTATATTTCTATGTAAAACTACTGAAACGAAACAAGCACAGAAGTCGAAACTGTAAACATACACCCCGTTAAAATGGCACAAGGTCAAGAACACAAAAAACAAACATTTAAAAATCAAAAACATGAAACAACAGCACAACCTCCACAAACAACACAGTACATAATTTTATACTCTATAAAAGAGTGTTTATCAAGGATTGTTAGATACCGCCTTGGAGTGGTCAGTAAAATGTACAATTACGGGGAGGGGGGAATATAGTTTGTGTGCATAACCTCACTCTTATCCCAATAATCCCGGATAAAGTAAAAACGTGCAATCTTATCAAATAATGCATTAATTTGAGGAAACGTTATGATAAAACAAATAATAATGTAATAAGTAATAGATCAACCCCAAGTGCATTTATGATAAGGATCCAGATTCGACCAGTCGACGAAGGAATACAATTCGGAGTACACTGTCTAAATGATGCAATTGTTTGGCATACAATGTAAATGAATTTGATGATGATAAATACGCAAACAAAGTTGAAGTTGTCCGGAAGTACTAAAATGTATTTCGAGAACAGAAACTAAAATATCAATACCGTAAACTCGCTTATCAAATTCCCAGCCAACCAACAAGCTGATTATCCAAACAGATACAGAATGCTCCCATATTTTGACCAGCCATACGAGTAATAACAGGCCTGCAGGGGAATAAATAACCAGAATGAAACAACATTAAGACGACTGCCGAAGCTGTAAATAATTGCTTGCCATTACAACCAGGCGTAGATTCCATATTTGGAATCTAAATGTTACACATATACAGATAGAAGATCATTTACGCATATAAAGTCTTCGTAAATCAAAAGAATTATAATGTAATGTAGTCAGCAAAAATGCCTCATGATGAGGAAAATGTAAACATTTATTTTTATGTGTGTTAAATATACCCAGGCCATCATCCTATTTTTGAAAAACTGTTACTTCTAATTCAAGTTTATTCATTATATTAAGATTGTTTTAACACTATAGCCCAGTTTGGTTTTGGAAAACAAAGTAAATAGCTCATAAGAACTCATATTAGAAGGCGACGCCACAAATAAACAAATAGTAGGAGAGAAATGTTTTACTCTCTTTCAGTAGCAACAATTGAACTTTTCCCAACAGGCATAACTTACTTTAAATGGAGTATTATTCTAGCTTACTAGTCATTTGATTAGAAAAACACTGCAAGTTTACAAAGTTTTCATCATTACCACTACTGGATAGTTATGTCATATTGTTAAATCTTCATCAGATTGAACAACCATCTATTCACCTACAATGTGTTTGTGAAACAAGGAGAAGAGTAATGATACGATAAAACCAAATATGTTCACCCTAGGGTGAAACGTTTCTTTCACCCATCGACTTGCTCCTTAGACATAAAAAGACTAGGCTGTAAATTTTAGGTATTTATTAAACTGGGATATGGACAGTATCGTATTAATATAAAGGATGGATGATCTGCGGTTAAGCATTTGCACGTTATTTTTCTTTAGTAATAGTTTATTGATTAACATATTTTTTCCCAAACATCTGAATTGTGCATGTTATATCAAGAAGCTCAAATCTAATTTGACAGTTATGGATTTCTTACCAAACCCCCTCGAATTTCATTGAGATTAACAACAAAACAATTAACGGTATTCAAATGAAACTTGTTATACTTTTTGCAAGAGACAACACTCGCATGCATATCAAGGTCTACAGCTCTGGTCTTTATATTTGTCTTGTTATGGCCCTTGTTCTACTGAACAAAAAGCAGGCGGACATTATGCAGTGCTTTTGTTCATATATGACATTACCTTAAAACATATTCTGCATATCTAAGCTGCATTCGTGTATTGCAAATGAGACTTCGTGTTGTCCAAATGTTCCAAATCAAATCAAGAAAATGACTAAAGACCAAGGGTTACGCAGGGAACCGATAGGTAACAAATTGAGAAAATTGATGGCTCATGCACTAAATCTATTTCCGTTTCCTGATTGCGGCGGAGTAATGGCAAATTAGCTAAGTGACCTTTATTTTGCCTTGTTAGATGTACTGTTTTAATGCTGGAAACTTAAGGGGACACACGTTAGGTTTGTTCTCGAAAGAGAGAGAAGAAACGAATTGATATATTTGCATAATTATTTTTACTCATTTAGCTTAAATAATAAACAATGCAAGTCATATGATTCGCGTACAGATAAAAGAAAATACACTTTCATAAATGGGGTTTTCAATTAAAAGTTACGTGGCGAATAGTGTAAGACATTTAAGACATTATTCACACAATACAGAGCAGCAAATCAGATTATTTTACAAACTAATTATGCAGTATTGATAACATGTATACTACAGCAATGAACCAATCAGATGTAGTTTATTATGTGTTATGGTTGTTTTGGTCCCCAACAGCTCCCTGTCATATCGACGGTAATAAAAACAATAAGGGTCAACACTTTTTATTAAGAGTAATGACATGAAATTGCCCTTTAAATGCAACCATGACGCGTGCTTCTCTGCTACTGGCAACATATCAAACATTTCCTTCAATCGGTCACTTCCTGTTATGACGAATAGTATCCACGCTTAAAGAAATCAATAAAAGAGACATTATTTTTTAACCAAATTAATATTAAAAAATACTTTTCGATATTCGTTGCAATGCGTAAGGGGATGCCTCCTCCAAAAAGTAGGTGTCGTCTCAAAAACACCAACACAATCATTTTCACAGCGTCTTGAAATAAAATGAACGTCATGATAATGTTTTTGTTTTTTGTTTTATTCAAATGGAAATGGTGGTGTAGTTTGTTTCGTTTTTCGTCTGCAAAACTATTCAATAGTCAATTGAACGGTGAAACACATTATTTCTCCTTTAAACATCGTTATGTGTCTTCTTGTTTATTATTCATTGACTTTATGTAGTGTCTCAATAATCGTTATTACATTTTGAAATGTTGTTTTAAAAGTTTTTTTAATATAACCTGCTTAGTTTTTTTGTCTGTTATAAAAGCTTGAATTTGAATTCTAAAATCTATAACTTACACCTCTAACGTTCAAGCAATTTCACGTTCAGTTTATTTCAATTTCAGACTCGATGAAAAATATCCTGTGTATGTGAAACAATAGTTCTCCATTTTATGAAAGCTGTCAAACAGAAATAGACCTATCCAACTTTAGGTTTCATTTTTAAGTACTCAGTGATAAAAGGAGGATAAAAATAGGTCAATTGGAAATAAATGAAAAAGAGAAAAAAAACATTGAAAAATTAATTCTTTAAATACAACAAATCCAGATTTTTGACAATATATCACTATGTATTGCAATACTTTGCTGTGCACTTACGTTACGAAAAGCAGTTAGTTTGATTATTAATGATTTATTTGCAAACTCTACTGCTTTACCGATCACATGGATGGCAGAATCAAATCGGAATGCAGCTTTAAATCGCAAATGCTAAAAGTTGTTATTACGAATAAAATGCTTATCACGTTGATGAAAAAGTTTAGTTATTTGGAAAAACATAAGTTGTGAAACGTTACCTTGCGATTTATATGTTATTTCTAAATTGATGTCACAAACATGAAGCCATATTTTGAAACACCCTTACTATAATTTTAAACATATAAATCTGTTTGCAAGTATTTGTCAGCGCAAAGGGTTTCGTAAGATTTCCCAGGAGAAACCTATTTGCTAAGACGCCTGAAGCCACACAAACTGTTTGCTATTGTCTCGTAAACGTGTTGACAACTATCTTTGGAAAATGGTTATCTTTGGAAATATCCAAAATTATATTTTTAATTGAGATGTTTATGCTAATACAACGAAAAAATGAATCTTATCGGAATCCAAGGACCTTTTATGCACCAGTCTACCAGTTTTGAAAACTCTAAATTCTAGATTATTCCGGTTATTACGAAGTTAGTTTAAATTACAGCAGTGCAACTTGCGTTTAAAATGAGCTGGGTTCTGCTTAGACCGCTTAGACCGCTCACTCAAAAAGGTAGTAGTTATGAGATTTTGAAAAGTTCAATTGTAAAATCACGTTGCAATATTCAACAACACAATGTGAAACCGTAAGATGACTTTAAACTAGGTTAAGTTAGAAAAGCGCAAAAAATATAAATTGTAAAGAAATTCGCTCGTAGAGGCAAAAATTCAATCATAACAAAAAGCAAGTGTTTAAATAACACGAGGTTTTAATTTTGTCTTAAAGAATGTTTAAAGTTGATATATTGTTGGATACGCGACTGCGGCTTAGGCAAAGATGTATAGTAAAATGTTAAGAGTTTTGCAATAACAAGTACCGATGCAAAAAGGTCTAGAATGATCTTTGTTAGAAATTCAGATAAAATAGTGAATTTTTGTCGTAAACCTGTAAAATAATTATCAAATGCGCGAAAACATATATCGCCCTTACATTACATAAACCATTACATTTAGCCTTAGAGGATCATATTCGATTGTAGAGCACCTACAGTTCGTTTAAAATTATCTGACATTTGTAACAGAACGGATGCTTGCAATGTCTGAATGATGCAATCGTTTGACATACTATTTAAACTTTTGATAGTGATCAATAAGCAATCATAGTTGCAGTTGTCCAGAAGTAACGGAGAGTTTTTGGAACCAGAAACTAAAATAGAAATCCCAGCCAGCGAGGACATATATTTCCCTTAAAACATTAACACTTTTAATTTGCATACAATTATTAAATGATCCCTCGATAGGTCATACCGAAATGTATAACGTACTGGTATGGCATAGTATTCATATAATATTGTATACTTGCTGCGATTTTAACCTATTTAATCGTCAGCTCTATTCTGCATTAATTTATTAATTTGCAATGCAGCCATTGAGTCGAAACGATTTAATTTTGAATGATTGCTGTTATTCCCCGAGAGTTTCGGCTATATATTAATCATTATATAACGCATGTTCTTTTTTATCTACAAGGTGCACAGTATAGTGCGTTCCGGCAATTTCGATTGAAATATTTGAATACTTAATTTCTATCGTCAAAATAAAATAGCATCATCTTCCAATAAACGATATTTTGTTATTATCTTAATCTTTATTATATACCCATCATAAATCTACACGGTAGTCCGTATTCCACTCCAGTGCAAAACGGCCGTATTCCACTTTTGTGACGTCACGTCATAACAAGTATCGTTTCGCGATGTTCAAATGACGTCATAAAACAGAATACTGCGTCGTTAGAATGACATTTATTATGAACACATGTGCCTTTTAAGTGATCTAACCAGTAATGTATATAAGAAAATGGTTAATAGTACTGCTTTTTGATCCGAAATGTCATATTCGACTCTCGTGAGTTGTTGCAGATTTTGATATCACTCGGCTTGCGCCTCGTGAATTCCGAATCTGCAAAAATCCACTCGAGTCGCATACAACATCCCGGATCAGAACGCAGTACTAAAAACCCTTTTTTGTGATAGTCAAGACTTTTGAAAGAATTCTTTATAAAGAATATAATATACATGGCCTGACCTTAAGACTTTTAGGCTAAATGCATTTACAGATGATTATCATGTACATAATGTGTGTTATCTTGAGATTTAAATGGATGTTGAATTAGTATTTTACGGATCGCTTATATTACAATGTTCCAAAGCATCACGTTTTGTAAAAAACGATGAAGTGAACGGTAAGTTGATGCAGTTCTGTTTGATCATTAGAAAGATTCAATTTTATATTAAGTATGCCTTAACTTGTTAACTTTACATATTAGTTACATATTAGCTACAACCTCTCCGTTAATACCAAACAATTTTAATTAGCTGATAAAATGCATTACAAGCTACCTCTATTTCATATGGTTTAGCCATTATTCTGAGCTAATTCGTCTGTTTGAAAGTTGGCCGATCTGCCACATACTGAATCTGCCATCAACTCATAAAAGGAATACATGAGCAATGCAGTAAAGTGCATTGATTCCAAAAAATTCTTCTAATCGGGATGGGCAAAAGGTCATTTAATTTGGTTTGAGTGTTGATCAATTATTGCCGTTTCTACATCTGGGGCTTTTCCCTTTCCCTAGGAGATCGAATCAGAAACCAATGTCAGTATTCTTAGTGATTGAGAAACTTGCTTTAATGTTTTAAACTCAGAAATTATTAATATAAAGTGTCTTTTTAAAATACCGCATGCACAGTGGTCAGAGGTTCGATCCGCTGGAAGGGACGGTAAACGGGACCCTTGTGACAATGCTATACACTCACGTACGTCATAGATCAAGGACCGTTTTCACTAAATGATATAGGTCGTAACTTTAATACGTAAATCGATTCTTACGAACGCAGCAAACAAATTCCATAGAATATATTGAAGTAAGTATATTTTTCTACCATGGCTTACTTGTTAAACAGGTGGCAGGAGTAAAATATAGCATCTACTTTGTGGATGCATTTTTGTGTGGGCCAATGCCATTCGAGGACTTTTCATTTCTTGTCAATTAATTTAAGGTAGATCGATTCTGACGAAAGCACCAACAAACCCCATTCTTGACGATCTATAGAAAAAGATGCGCATGATCACTGAAATTACGCCACTTTTATTAGGGGCCCAAAAATGAGGCTTGTTTGTCTTCAATGTATAGCTTATATTGGTGCGGATGTACGCATGAAACTGAAATAAAGTCACATGCATTAGGGCCAAAATAAGGAGGCTTGTTTGACTTCAGTGTATATAATATATATATGCGGACGTATGCATGAAAATGAAATAAGGCCACATGTATTAGGGCCAAAAAGTATAAGGCTTGTTTGACTTCAATGTATACCTTATATTAGTGCGGACGTATGCCTGAAAATAAAATAAGGCCACATGCATTAAGGCCAAAATAAGGAGGCTTGTTTGGATTTTATTGTTCAAACTGCTTATTAAAAGGTTTAATGTTTAAACGTACATGTGTTTTACATGGTTGAATATAAGACTCAACTACTGAGATAAAAATCCATGAACAGTGCCAATTGTACTGACGTTTATCTAGTTTTGCATTATTCCACCCGTTGACATGTTTCCATTATTTGCGAAGTTCTCTTCTTTAATACATGTTTCTGTAATACTCTATAAAATTGTTAATTAATTTTAAGTACATCAACGTAAAGCTTAGGCCACTATCATTCTTTGCAAACGCCACGGTTATTACTATATTTAGAATTTAATATAAAAAGGGTCGATCTAATCGATCGTATTTTATATCGGCACATTTTGATCGTTGATCGACACTTGTAGGATGTTTTTATTTTAATACAAATTGCTTGGGATTTTCACGAACCAGGCATTCAATTTTAAGAGTCATTAAGTACAGGCGCTATTTACAGCTATTTGGAAATTTAAAAGTTTGAACATAAAAAAGTAAAATGTTACAGCGGGAATGTTTGAATTATTAATAACGGTTAAAGATTATTTACAGTTGATTAGATTTTTAATTCAGTATTATTTATACAAAGACTATCTATTTGTACATCACCTGCACTATAATTTTAAGTTAAATAAGAAGGCTAACATTTATTGTTCTTCTGTGTCGAGTATTAAATCATCGTCAACTTTATAAAATATAACTTATAAACTTTTATCATGATTTCTTTATTTGTAAGATTAAGGTTTTGTCTACTTTAAATAGTCTGATTAAAAATCTTAGCATAGTCATGGTCTCGCGTCATGGTGTTAGAGCAATTGGAACGTATAGAAACGCCAAAGGGACATACCAGATGATTGTTTTTATGAAAGCAAAGTTGATTTGTATAAAAGGAGATCATATGCTACCATTATACTCAGAGGTTTTAATGTATTATCCATGTAATACAACTTTGGAAACATTGGGTAACATCGACAAATATCGCCACTCGCCGTAACAGGTCGCGGCGAACCCGATGATCGGGCGTATTCGGCCTGTACCGGATGTTGCTATTTTTAGAAACATAAGGTATTTCCCTGCTATTCATAGGTCAAAAATAGAATTTCTACATCGTAGTATTTGGAAACTCGGTGATGTTTTTATTATGAATATACATTTAAAATAAAAAACAACACTAAAAGTGCACGATGACAGTTGATTATGATATATCTTACAATTTGAGTCATTACAGTAAAACATAGATAATAAGCGAATTATACGCGTAAGAGAAGATTTTCTGTCGAAAAACGAACTGTCAACAATCAGCATGGAACTAGGATATTCAGATATTCGTATAAAAGGGCTATTACTGTAAGTATCCTTGACGATTGTTTTTTTAATATATCTTTGGAATTCTTAAATCATTTTTATTATCTAAATGTTAAGACAGCAAAATGTTCATATTATTACATGTACTTATGTACATGTTACATATTTTACATGTACTTATGTAAATGTTGCATATTTTAAAATGTACTTACGTACATTATTTATGTATATGATATGAGTATGTTATCTTTAATTTGATTGGTTTATCTTAGAAATATATTAGACTTATAATTTTGTTTAAAGACGATGTGTTTTGGTAGGTGACCTATTTCTAACATACCATAATACATGTACATACCCGTTATTTGTTTACAAAATGCATATTTTCAAAATTAACCTGTGAGGAAAAGTTGTACGTGGTTTGGGGCTTGAAGCCACGACTGCTTGGACACTAGCGACATTCATTTGCTTGGTGTAGGTCTCGTTAAAACCCCAGACTGTCGTGAATCATTATCAACCATTTAACAACAACTATACATTTGTGCCTACCAACCCTTACTCTTGGCTAAAACGGATATTAGTGCAGAATGTATAATACTTGTGCATTTGTATTTTAAAGTGGTAGTTTCTGCTGGTTGATAATCAGAAGTCTAATTTCTTTCCGGCAGGAAAATGACTGAACATTACTAAGTCAACAACACTGGGTTATGAAGGATTCCAGTCTGCATTACATACTATGTTGGATCCTTGAGTGCGGATTTGAAAACCATGTTTATCAACAAGAGAGTCTCATCTGATAGAGATGATTTGAGTATTTCATATAAAACATATTTGACTTGGTTTTTGTTTTTACAAACACACTGTAATCAACTGGTGGTGGTGGTGGTGGTGATCAAGTGGTGTTTTTGGTGGTAGTGGTGATGATGATGATGATGATGATGATGATGATGATGATGATGATGATGATGATGATGATGATGATGATGAATTTTATTGGTAAATTTAATGATATTCTTTATATATACATATAGGTATCAGCTTGTTGTTGTTTTTTTTCAAAATAATGTCGAGAAATATTAAACTGTCTGTATTTTATTTTGTATATGTACGGCAGTATTATTAAAGTTCAACTTTTTCCTTTACAACACTAAACATTCTAGATGGGTAAAGTGCCTGAAGGGGCATGAAAACCAAATCAGCATTGACTCAGCATTGAGTAGTTATCTGTGCACACACTACAAGTACAAACGCATGGAAACAGACCAAACTTCAAATTTTGAAGAGTGATGAATTATTGTAAAAAAATCTAAATGTTAGAATACCAATGACAAAATCAAACAGATAGACATCAATTTACCCACAAAGATTGTTTACATGTTATAATATTTAAAAAAAAACATTAGTTGAAAACTTTCACTCTGACATTTTTGGAGGGGCATTACCGCCAACTTAGTGTTCTTGTTTCTTCACATATTTTAGCTTAAAAGTACACTCATTTTTTAAACTCTGTATTCTGAGTAAGTATCATAAGTAAAATTCATTTATTTAAAAAAATACATTTTATGAATAAGTCCAATAGAGCTTTATAAGTTTTTACAAGAAAAAGGTTGATTTTTAAGCATTTTATTAGCTATAAAAATGTATGGTTATGTATGACATTATGTACACTGTCTTCAAAACTGGATGATAAATTATCATAAATTGTATTTTAAAATTGTTCAAAAGACATCATAGATGATATTTAAAATGATTTCAGCAGCTTGCCTTATGTTTAAGTTTATGTTTATTTTTTATGAAATTTATAAAACTGCTATTTATTTTCAAACATCGAAATACTGATCTGTTCCGAAGACTCACCACATCATTTAAAATGATTTTTTCCATGTGTATCAATAATGCGTTCGTTTGAACTTTAGTTTTCTGTAAACTGAAGTTTATTTTACCAGAAACTGTTGTGTTTGTTTCATAATCTCTGATAATGCGAAAATAAAATAAAATATAGACAAAATATTTACTTGTCGCTCTTTGTAGCCCTTAGAGTTTTGGGTGGGTGTAAAGAAACATAAATAACTTTATAATTCACGGTAAAAAGTCTTCAAAGTATTGATAAAAGTCCCATAGTGTACCATGCTTATAACCATGTTGTCGGTTAAAACTTTTATAAAAGTGTGTATTACGCGGCTAATACCTTAATGCGTTTAGTATACTTACAATTACGCTGGTATACATGCTCTATCAGGGTCAAAGCATAATAACGAGTCGGTGTACAAAATTAAGCTTACGGTGTTCGGGTCGGTGAGGTTTTGCGATACTGTAGGATTCCCGGACCCCAAACACTTAATGTTAATTAGTGCGCGTGTGTATATGGGTATATATGTTTATGCGTATGTGTATGTATATATGTAAATGTTTTTATGAAATAAAGCACATAAATGTAGGTTGTACCAAACGAAAAACACATGTAGACGTTTATTCTGGTTTTATTTACGAATAGTTACAACAAGCATGTTATTAAAATAACAAAATGATACTATTGATCGAAATCGTTCGCCATTTTTCAAATTTCTGACAAGTGCTCATCCTTTATAAAAATATATAGATTGATTATGTAAACCAATCTTGTCTGTATAAAACATTATTTGCACTAGTAAAAAACACATGTTGTTATTTTAGCGGGAAACTACATTTACAAAAGAAGAAGCGATATTGATGTATCCAGAGTTGAATTTATCCGTCAAGTTCCAAATTGAACTACCAGAAGGATCACTTATCGGTATAAGAACAGTTATTGATGACACTGAGCTATTTTTCTCCAACATTTATTTACCGAATGATGAAAATACAACACATATCGAACACTGATCGAATTATGAAAAAAACAACACATATCGAACACTAAGAAACAATTTTTTTAAGAAAATAACAATTATTAAGCTTCGATACTATTATTGATCCAAAATTAGCAAAAGAAAAAGGTAATATTTAAGAAGATGATTTTAATAAGCTTCTGGCTTCCGATCAGATTCTTAAAATTTTATATGAAATATATGTTGTAAATTGTATATGTTCATGAAACAACTATGTTTAAACCAAAAGGTTTTATTAAATCACAACAGAAAGCTCGAAGTAAAAAAATAACACACTATAAACCTGCAACATCTATTATATTTGGTGAGAACTGAATCCACTAAGAAAAACTTATACCACATACACAACTGCAAGCAGACAAAGCTCGCCTAAACAAGGTTTAATCTTATGTCTTCAAATAATAAAAAAAAACACCAAAAAAGTATCATTGTACAAACTAGGAAGAAAGAGTCAAAGAAAATACAATTAAAAAAAATAAAATTAATACACACATCCTGTATATGAGGCAGAGTGCCAGCCAAATAACGGTCTAAGAGATAACTTTCAATTATCAAGAAAGCAATTCACAGGCTGAAGGGATCACCTGGATCGAAATCGGTATTTAAAAAAATATTATAATATCGGAAAAAAAAGAAATTAAGCTCAGGTCAATCGAAGGTAAAGTCAAACTTCAATTAATTTACAGAAAACGATGCTTCAGACCCTGACACGTTCTATTCAGATGCAACGAAGAGGGAAAAACAAATGAATATGAAACAAATTAAATTAAAAAACACGAGCCGTCAAGTTATAATGATATCAATATTAATGAACATTTAACAATTTGAATGATATGAAACACAAAGACTTACTTAAAACAAACTTTACGCTAAATTGAAAATGGAATGATGTTGCGGGCAAAAATACACGTTGACCGAACTGAAACAAAAATATTTCTGAAATAGATTTAGAAAATAAAAACACACAGAAAGGTTTAAAATTGAGTCATACATTCGTAACTAAAACCAATGATATTTTAACGAACACCATCGCTATTACAGCAATCTTAATGACGAAAACACTAAATAATTGACAATGATCATTCCATTTTTAATGGTCAAATTACAAAATTGTCTGATGTTGAAAAACAAAGATGAGCAATTAATTCAACGGATTTTGAATGCGAGCAAGTTTTAGAAGATATGAATAATAGTTCAATTTGTAGAACAAAAGCACATGGTTTATGTGGGTTTACAGTACAATTCTACAAGCACTGTCGGCCAATATTAAACAAACAACATGTAAACAACATTAAAATATTTAAAACACAAGGCAAAATATACAAGGAAAATACGTTGAAACTCTTGCAAACAGGTTACATATTAGTTTTTTAAATGTCAATTACGATATAGCCACGAAAGCCATGGCTAACATACTTTAAACAGTTTTCCCTGGCATTTTAGTGACTTTTCAATCTGTTGATTGGACTCTCAGACTGATTCGGGAGTTATCAATTTCTCCAACAAAAATAATACAAGAAACTATAAAGTAACTTTTTAAGTTACTATGGGATGAAAAATGAACGAAACAAACAAATCAAGATAAATACAATCATGCACTCCTTTATAAAAGGCGAAAGAAAAGTACCAGACAAAGATAGTCACTGTTTGTCATTTAAATCTTGTTGGGTAAAACGATACACGGTCGAATCAAACACAAACCATTAGAAATAATTTTATACAAATGTCTTTAGAACATGTTGTGTTTAATTTTTGAGTGTCACTTAGACAATTATTAATCAATATTATGGCAATAAATAATGAGGTTTAAATCGACTTATTAAATTCATTACAACACATTATAAACTCCGATCAAAAATCTGTTAAAAGAAACATTAAAGTCGGGAAAAATGAGTCTATTAAACCTAATAATCACATTTTACAGAGCCTTATTTAAAAGGGACATATATTTATTTGGTATCCATTCGATTTCCGGTCAAAACGATTTAAGATTTTTAAACATTTTAGTCAGTTTATCAAAATAGGTAACATATCTTTCTTTAATACTTATACCTAATACAAACTACACATTATTCAGCATCCAATAAGGACAAAATTGCCAACACTAAACTAATAAAACCCTGACAACGACTAAATCTCAAAAAGTAGCAAAAAAAGAGAGCAGTAAAATGCCAATTAGAAATATCTGTACTCAATGACTACCGCGTCAATAGATAAGACAATAAAACAAAAATGAATAGAAAAACACGTTGAAATGAATATTGGTATAAATGAAATAACAGATAAAGGATGGGAACAAGTATATGTAAATGTAAATAGATGTTGATACGACACAAACTTTAGAAGTTTTCAATACAAATCCTTACACAGATTATTTATGTGTTACAATACTTAATATGTGAAAAACAAGAGAAAAAAGCTCAGTAGAAAAAAGCTAAAACATAAACCTGGTTTTACGACACATAGTAAACGCTTAAGAAATAGGACGCAGAAACAAAAAAATCACAAACAAGACACATGGAAGAACAGCACCAAACTCCACAAACATCACAATGCATACATACTATATATATAACTATGCATGTTTATCAAGGATTATTAGGTACCGCCTTGGTCAGTAAAATGTAAATTCACTGGGGGTTTAAACAAGTTTACGTGCACAAACCTCACTCTTATCCCAACAATCCTAAATAAAGAAAATAAACGTAAAAGTATATCTTATCAAAGAATGCATTAACTTGAGGAAACTTAACAATAAAACAAATACTTATTAACTTATAGGTAAACCCCAATTACTTCAATGATTAGAGATCCCAACTCTAGCTGCAGATGGAGGAAAACAATTCAGAGCACTAATGCAAAACTTTTTCAAAAATGCGATGCAGTCATTGTTTGAAAATATGAGCATCACACACAGTCTGCCTTATAAAGTAAAAGGTTTAAAACTTTGTTATCATAGAGTTTCATAATAAAAAGCATCATTGTACTAAAACTGGGAACAAATAAAGAAAACATTATTAAAAATAAAAACGACGTATATTAGCTAATCTTTTCCTCCAAATGATTTACCTATGTAAAATATTTGAAAAAAAATAATGTCACAAGTCAAAACAATCCGAGCCAGCCAAAGACGATTTTAAAGATAACATGAATTTGCAAAATGTTCATAAAATCAAAAGACTGAAAGCTTAGTTATGTAAAGATGCTATATCTAACCCTATATTTTGTTTCAGGAATTCATCTTCAAAAACTAGAAGGCAAGTACTCTGCAAAGTATTGCCTTTATATCCACGGTTTAAAGAAAATCCAAGTAAGTCATTGCGTCTATCTGCCCAACTACTTGCTGGAAACATTTAAATTTTACGAAAATTCTTAAAAACTTCACCATAAAAATCGGGATGAGCAATACTATTAGCTATCAGCAATTTAAGACTACCATAATTGTACTTATAAGATTATAATGACCATTAACAAATTTTGAGAAAGTTTTTCTTAATTTATAATATCTGAAACCGTTTTAGAAGATTTTTCGTTATAAGTTACTACGAGTGACATCTGTACATATTCTAGCAAATCTTATCAAATGAGCAATAAAAACACCATGTGATGGTGAACTAGGAAAATTGCCAACTAAAGAAGGGTAATAAATTTATTTAAATTAAAATTATCACGTTTATCATAAAGATTGATACTTAATATATCTTCCTTTTCTTCGAATTGCAGATCTCAATAGGATGCTTTTAAATCGGATGTTATAGATTTATTAAGTTCCAATTGTGAAGGGTATATCGATTGAATATTATCTGTAAATAAAGGATTATCCAAACTTAGAATATTATCAATATATCTATTATAAGTGCTATTAAATTTATCAACAAGAGCAAGATCTCCAGACTTAGATAATTTCAACATATATTCACTTTCACAGCAGTATAAAAAGTTTCTGCAAGTTAATGTTTTGTTTGTTTGTGTTTTCATCTACGAAAATTGTTTTCTTTTTCTACTTTTTCTATTTTTATTCTATTTTTTTCTCATTTGTTATCCTCAGATTATTTATGACAATCATTTCAAGTAACTCATATTAAGGTTAAAACGTAAACGTGTAAGTTTTCATAACTCACAAACGCCATATGATCAATTACCATTATGTAATTTTATGTTCTTAGTGATGTTATTCAATATAAATTTATATCTAAAAGAATTCATATCAGAATAAAAAGCATAAATGGTAGTTATACGGAAAAACATCACCAAACTGTACACTTACTGTGGCCATATTTCCATCAACAAATCTTAACTGAATAAAATGAATTTCTTGTTGATAATTCGACATTCGAATGTTTTGTTAACCGCATAAAAATAGTTTGATCTGAAGTTGTGTTGAACTTGCTAGCAATGGTATGCGATCAAGTTTTCGAAAAAGGTTTCATGAATATATGTTTTCCTAAATGAGAAGGAAACAGAAAAAAGATTACAACACTGCATCACTAGACTGCCAATTCACAGAGGCCGCTTTTGCCAGAAAATACTTAACAACATGTTTGTTTGAGATTCAACGTTAGACTGTCTTGTTAATAAAAACATGTTAAACGTTGACCTACTTGTATCCAAAGAGTTAATTCGTACGAACGAACATGAAATATTATTAGTTCATTGGAGATCAACTTATTTGATGCTATTTAAAAGTTTGTATCATTAAATTCCGGACTAATTTTCAATGGTTCCTGCTATCGCATAGCTTGTGTTTTAGATATTTTTTAAAATACCAAATATGAAGATGAACTTGTAATGTATCGCACAAAATAATCAGTGATACAATGAAGCCAGTGGTTTACTACTATTGGTACAATATTTCAGTAGCACAAATACCTTTTGGTGGCCAATGTCTTACCAACATCCGACGGGTCAAGTTAACCCAGTGCAATCAAATGGGGTTTATGAATAAACTTTCAACTACTGCACTCGTTTCTGTAGTTTTTCATATAAATATTAGGAGGCCAATATCTTTTGTTGGCTTTAGCTAAGTAACTAAAGCATCAAAAGCTCCAACACTGCTGTATTTGTTAGCTAATGTAATGTCTAACTTACCGTCAACGGTAATTGTCAAATCATTTCTATGCCGAAATTAATTGATCAGGTCTCCAGCTTTTCCAGTAATTACCAATCCCTGCATCGGGAACACTCAAACAATTATTTTGACGGAATCAAATTGATTGTTCTACCAGGGTATTTGGTGGTTAATTCAATTTAATATCAATATTCAAGACTAGCCAACTGGAGATAGATTCATTTCACACTTCATTAAATCTTTAAACGTCATACAGTTAACAATGTGCAATTTGTTTTAAAATTTCATACGTTTTGTGCTCATTTGTAATACTACATGGTGAATTTGTGCTTACATGTAGGAAAATAATGTCATTTCAATTTCAGACAAATTCGACTTAGATTCGACTTTACTTGGACGGGGATATATTTATTTACCAATTAGTCCTTACTTTAGCTTAAGAGTAGAATCTGATTGTATTGATTGGACTATAAAAGAACTGACCAATAAACGCATTGGAACTTCTGAGGCATTTAAAATGGGCTAGGATAAGAATGATATTGTATACCTTTCTTGGGGCTATATTCAATATCCACCTTCAATTTCACTTCATTTTAAGATATTAGAATCCAATTGTGTTCTTTGACTTTACAAGTCATTGGCCAATAGACTGAATGGAATTACAGAGATATATCTAAGGACAAGTACATGATATATTTCTACTTCTCCATAGGACTGTATTAAATAATCACCTTAGATTTCTATTTGTTTTTAAGTTAAGAAGTGTTTAATTGGAATGTAAAGGTGAAAGACTAATGGACTGAATGTTATCATTGAGGTATATCTCAGGATAATGATGCGAATAATATTGAATAGTGCCCCTTAGCTATCAGTACAAGCGGATACCATAATCAAAAGTTCGTGTTAGTTAAACTGGAATTCTTCATTTACTTGCACACAGCTATTAGCAGATTCTTTGTTGTTTCCGCTGACCATGTGTGACTTGCGGTTCCATTCTTGTGGCCATATTTGATATATGCTTTATTTTCCTTGATTTCTTAAAAACTGCCAGGTAAACAATCATATTCAGAACACCGCCAAGGTTGGTAGAAATTCCAACGATGGTTTTTAGAACTTCCGGTACATCTGCTATATCATCTGCAAACATTAACCAAACGCCACTCAGAACAATGCTGGACCATTGGACGAAGAAAGCCACCACAAACATAGACATATTGCGGGCAGCCCTTATATGACGTCCAGCTGTTGAAGCCATATTGCCAAGGCTTTGTCTTATGTCCTTCACGTCAATACGGATCTTGATAAATGTCAGAATATAAAGCAGAAGGTTGACGACCATGATTGCTGTTGTTGGGATCGTAATTAGTACCAAACTTGCAACCCTGCCATTTATTGCGTCGAAAAAGCAACTGAAAAATGAATGAAGATGATGATATGTAAACCTGAAGACTAATGTAATGATTTCAATATTAGATAACACTTACATTGAATTACAGTTTGACATAATTTGTACAATATATATTTTTAAAAGGATACAAACTTGTTTAAAATCAACTTTGGAAAGTGTCAAGTGAAAACAATGTTTCATTAACTTTATATAGTTGTTATTGTCAAGGATTTTGGCTGTTTTCTTCTTGTATTATGTTTTGTACATACTTTTTAACAAGTATAAAGGATTATCCATAAGTGTTGTCTTACAGTGTTCTAAAATCGAAAGAATCTGTTCTTGTTTGTGACATACTATACACATGAGGGATGATATAAAACACATTTCTCCCTGTTAATATTATAAAAACATATTTTTTAAGATTTGCCTAATCAGTTAATGGACTTATAAATTGCCTAATTATTTAATGGACTCATAAATATGATTTAAATATATGTTACATTGGAACATACAAATGGTATGGGATGTTAGAAAGAGATTGCCGCGGTTACTTGTTTGATCTTTCCTCTATGTGAGTCGCTACAGTTTACTTGTGACATATTGTGGCTAATAAGCTCATGAAAAAAGGTTCATTGAAATAAAAAAATCATGATTTAAATTTTTCAGACAGGCCACATTGATTAGTTTTATTGATATATTTATAGCCTGATACCAATGAAAAAAGCCAGAAATATATAAAGTTTTATGGCATGACCGTTCATCAATAGTTATCGTTAAAATACAAAATATATACAAAGAAGCGATAAAGAACAATAAGAATACCAAAGATAAAAATGAACCCTTTTGTTGTACCCTTGAATATAAAACAAACACATAACACCTTTCGGTTTAAACATCATGCCCCAATTTCTCGAAACTTCTTAAGTCCCTTATAACAGGATTAGGCTAAGCTCCCTATATTTGTTGTTCTATAAAATGCGTTATATTTACTTCCTAAAGAGGTTTAGAAATTATATAAGAAAAATCTGTATGGTGATTAGTAGAAACTATTTTTCATTTATCAAATTCCATTATTAGTATGTATATTGGCTCATTGATATAAGCGAATTAAGCCTGTTAAGCTTAAAAAGTTTCGAGAAATTGGGGCCATGGGACTACATTGTTGCTACTTTTTTTTGACCGAATTATCATTGAATGCAAATAGCAGGATGTAACCTGTGAATAATAATAAGTCATTATCATAATTGATATTGCAACATGTTATTCGATGTAATTAATAAACCCACCGTTACAAAGCCAATCCGTCTTTAGACGAAATTCCGCTGTCAATTGGCCAAACGCTAGTAATTGTAGATAGGTATACAAACATTGCATGAATGGTTTACCATAACACTTGCTAAAGCCAAGCCGAATACATTGCATTTGCGGTACACGAAGTCTTTGTGATATTTTCATTTTATTTTATTCTTTAAATTGAAGAACAAGATCCAAAACCTCCTTGTTTTAAATATATTAAAATATTTATCCCTTTTACGCTCGAGTAAAAACATCATAGACACGTCAACTCGTTGTTAATCATATACATCAATTATATAATCAAAAGATTACCTTTATAGTAATAACAAGCTTTAAGATGCGGTCATGATGTATGTTATCATAGTGAAAACACCGTGTTTGCCGTGACTTGACCCATCGTGATCAGGCTAATACGTTTATATACATTATACTTGATATCTTAGTTTTCACCATAGCCTAAATATTTACCGAAGGCGATAAAAGTTTAATGTTTGTTGTCTGCTGGCATGGCATTTTAGTGGGTAATTTTATTGAATTAATAACACGACTTACACAATTTCTATCGGTCCAAACTGATCACGCATCGCTGCAATCAACCCCCCGATAAAGGGCACACCAAATGACCACAGAAGTATACCGCTATCAAACCTGCCAAAAGAGTAGTTTGTACTGAAGAACATCGTGGTGAAGACGTTTATTGCTACAACGTTGACCATCAGAATCTGAGCAAGCACGAATTCAGTCATGATGAACCCATAAAATGAACAAAGCTCCTTTGGTCTAGTGTGGGTTTTGGAGATTAGTATATGCAGATGGTTCATCAAAAGCGACATGTTTAATAACAAATCGCAAATCGACATGTATATTACAAGTCGTTCGCCTTTCGTCCATCCGGTATAAAACTCTCCAGCCGGGTGACTCCAAAACGAAGAAATTATCGTGAACAATGCGCATGTGAGACTCACTGTTAAACAAACAATAGCAGTAACATGAACATAGTAGAACATGCCATTGTCCAGTCCGTACAAAGGAATGTCATATCCGTCTTTAAACAGTACAATAGCTGCTTGTGTTGAGTTGTTCGATGCCATTGTCTCTTAAAACAAAAAAGGCTTGTGATAAGCCGCACAACTGTACGTATGTTGATGTGACTGATACGATATATTTTAAAACTAATAGCAATAATTTGTTATGAAATCCCGTTTATATACAC
This sequence comes from Mya arenaria, assembly GCF_026914265.1. NCBI lineage: Eukaryota > Metazoa > Mollusca > Bivalvia > Myida > Myidae > Mya > Mya arenaria. The sequence continues at coordinate 55,603,524 of NC_069130.1, read as the reverse complement.
TGCATTGAAGCAAACTATTTTGCTCACCTGAACATCAAGTCCGACAGGGGGGACAATTGTTGACTTGAAAGACCATGGTATACGCGTGAAAATCTGTTGTTTCGGTTTAGGTTTACGATTTTTGATTTTGTAACATTTTCATGTTTGTCAGATGTTTTAAACAAATGTGTATAGTTTTCAGTATGTCACGTTTTCAAATAGAAGTATTTATGTCTTAGAGTGCACGTTTTTTGGAATTATTTCCAAAGGACACTATTAGCATAAAACACAATTAACAGTGCTTGGACAACGTTCCTAAGATTATGAATGTTTTGTCACAGTCAAAATTTCTTTTGAAACTTGTCTAAAATTGTTATCCTCTGAACGTCATATACGGCGCAACAAGTTAATGGCAACACGATGGCCTTCAGCTTATTCCCCGGGTTTATCATTAATCGAGTGATTGGCCTATTGTTCTTTGAAAACCACGATGATCTGTTTTAATTTTTACCTTCCGATTAAATGCGTAAAGAGTTGTATTCAAACTATACATTGTCATGTTTAGCCTTTCATGAAAATAAAATATCAATCAGGATTGACTTAAGGTTTGTAATGGATAAAAAATGGAGCTCACAATTTAAATGTATTGCTCTGTCTGCAAATCTGACAATTTTTTTTCACATCCTGTACAGTTTCATGTTTCTCCAAAAGGTACCCATAAGTTATAAACGAGGTCCATCCTTTAGGCTGATTATTTCTGCTGCACATACCATTGAAACTCAACGTCGCAAATAAACACGAATATGTTTCAGTAATATATTTTCGACTCTAACAGATCGACATGGTTTCTCAACTTGAACTTGATTTCAAACATACTAATGACCCATTTGCTATTATAATGCCATGTTTAACTTGTTAGTGTTCAACTTTGTTGTTTGTGGAGTTTTGTGTTGTTGTTCCATGTTTCTTGTTTGTGATTATTTGAATTTTATGTCTTTGGCGTTCACACTGTGTCATTAAACGGGGTTTATCGTTAAACCTTTAGCTACTTAGACTGTTTCTGTAATTTTTCATATGCATATTTTAATAACAGGATCAAGTAATGCGCATTATTTTGTTCCTCTATAAAGGGTGTAGTTTTGCCATGTGAAGGGGTTTGCCTGTGTTTAAGCAAATTTCACGATATTCACGATAAATTATTTTTTTATTTCATAAAAATCAAGTTTTAAAAAGTCATTTGGCAAATGGAAAATATATAAATAGCCTACTGAAACGTTAGAATTGTCGAGACATTGGAGCTTGGTATACTACTGTTTCGCCTCCATGGAAATAGGTGAGCAGCTCGTGTCCACCATAGTCCTCTTATGCAATCAATTTATAAAGTAGAAACATGCTGTTCTGTTGGTTCAATTAGCGGACAGAATGGCGTGTGGTCAGATATTGTTTATTAATTGAACTCTGGTGCTAAAATGTGTTTAAAAACTAATTATTAAATGATTATACAAAACATATATTTCATTACTATCTCACCTGTTTCTTGTCAAATCTATCACGTTACGTTCTTAAATGGCATCAAACCAAACACCACCCCAAATTAACCTTCAATGTATCAGCGTAAATCAATGCTCTGGCAGGCGCGGCTCACACACAGCTCATGGTTAAAAGGGCAGGATATCTCACCTAATCAACAAGTGATTGCGTTTGAAATAATATAACTGCATGTACATTTTTAATTGAAAAAAAAGTGCGACAAATCGCAAGATTAGAAGGATAATAATAAAGTTGTTTTATTTATTTATTGCTTAATTTTTTGCTTTTACTGATATTATGTTATATAGTATATGTGTAAGTACCGACTATTTTTAAGACAACAGTTGACCAGATTGTACGACATACATTATCTCTTTATAACACATTTGAATATGAATATCTAGAAACGCGATTCTGAATTAAATAAATAAGATTCACGGATTTATGCTTAGAATGGTCGTCACTCGTGCCTCTGTGTATATTGAAGACAACATTTCCTCTCAAAATCTGAATCAGATATAATTTTAAACTAAATAATTCGAGTAACGTCCATCGACGCGTTGAATCAATTGCTGCTTACGGAAGAATATAATACATTGACCATAACACAAATTTTCTCATACAACATGTATTCTACATAACATTTCCTACGAAACTTAAGAATAATGACGAATAAAGAGTCACGCTTGATCATAAGGGCGTTGATAAAAAGGTTCGTACTGCAAATGAATCCGAACAAAAGCGACTGAGAAAAATATTAGCTATTTTGCGGTTTTCCTGGAGCGGATTTTGTCCGGAAACATGGACAGATAATAGGTGAAAGTTAACCGGTCCTCTCGAATGACTGTTTGGAATGAAATTACAATCCATGCAAAGTAGACTTTGCACTATTAAAGTTTAAAGATGCACTCTTACTCCCAAATAAGATTTACCAAAATTGATTCAATTGTTTTAATATACCAAAAAGAATGAATAAATGTCGAAAACAATGGTTCTTTTAAAGGATACCGAGTTTAATTTGAAAGAAATGTGCAGAAAACATGGTATTTCTACCTTATGAGATGAAAGTAGATCATAGTTAATCTTTTAGCATTCACCAATCATTTAATAATTTTGCGTTTTAGCTATTAAATACTCAGTTACAACCTTGTTATCAGTAAAAAAATAATTCATAAATGCATTATTAATTAAGTTGTTTAAGGTTTATCACTAAAAACTTATGTTTGTTATACACGTGTATGTATTGATTTTGTATAAGAGTGTCACTTTAAATGTATGAAACAGGTTGGTAGGCCTAAAATTGATTATGGGTTGGGGATGAACGTGTTTTTGTGAGTGGAAAAATTAACAGAAAAATAAATGTAGACACTCACTGTATTTGCCATGCAATAAACAAATATCATGGTAATATACTTTTTCGAAGAAAAAATGGTAATCTATAGGTGAAGCAGCGATTTGATCACAAACATTCACGCTAATACATGTTTTTGGTTTGCCTAGAGCTAATAGTTCTAATAGATGCATTTCTTACAAGTTGGTATGCAAAAGGTTTTTATGATAAATAAGACACTCTCGGGATTTTCGTATACTTTAAGGTTTTAAAATTTAAAGAAAGTAAAAACTATAATCTTTTCAACAAAATATAGCACTGAGCAGTGTTAGTGTCTATGGCACAATGTATAATCGCATCCACACGTTTAAATTGGTACTCTTGGGTCACGGTAGGACATGCCATTGAACGCATTGTGGCATTTCGCACGTGAATCGATAATGACGTTCAATGTAAATTTCACAGAAATTCAGTTTACCAGTGAAAGTAGTCCTGTGAATTGTAAACCCTTAACACATCACTTAAAGTTATATAAAAAAATAAAAATAAGAAATGATCAAATTTAAATTTTAAATGTACTGAATAATGAATGATGCCCAATATCCAAAAGTTAATTGTTTCACTGATCCCTGTTTATTTAATGTCCACAAGTACAAAAGTAAAACAAATGTTGAAAACACTTAATGCGCATGATTTCAGTTCAACACTATAACAATAGTTTCCAAGAGAGGTTAAAAAGTTATCCTTACAGAACAGTTTAATTAAATCCTACATTTTAAAAATGAAATAGATCCTACATTTTAAAAATGAAATAGCAACAATACGCGTATGAAAAACTACAAAAACAAGTCCAATAATCAAAGTTAAACATGAACCCCGTTCAACGGCTAAAACAGAATAATGGAAGAACAGCAAAAAACTCACAAACAGCACACTACATATTAAATATATAAAACTAAGGGTGTTATCTAGGATTGTCATGTACCGCCTTGGAACGGTCAGAAAAAAGTGAATTTACTACGATTTAAACTAGTTTGTGTGCGCAAAACTAACAACAAACCTAATATTTAAACTCTGTTTGCAAAGTATGTGTCTGAGTGAAAAGGATTTCGTAAGATTTCCAAGGAGAAAACCTATATGCTAAGACGCCTGAAGCCACACAAACTGTTTGCTATTGTCTCGTAAACGTGTTGACAACCATCTTGGGAAATTGGAATTTGGAAATATCGCTTTTTAAGTGAGATGTTGATTCTAAAAAAACGTCAATATCGAACCTAATCGGAATCCAATGACATTTTTTTGCACCAGCCTTGAAAACTCTTAATTTTAGATTATTTAGGCGAAGAAAGTTCCAATGACGGCAGCGCAACTTGCGATCACAATGACTTTGGTTCTGCTTAGATCTGAAATCAGAAATCAGAGATGAAGTGTTTTTAGAAAACAAAGTTTATGACAGTTGTTTTCGTTTGTGAACAATAAGCTTATATAAGGTTATAAGTACATACACTAACATTTTCCTTATTATGTATCATGCACATTGCAAATGTTTTAGAAATAATAGCGTCACACATTTTCTAGTTCTTGAAAGGCACACATGACAACATAAATAATTAAATACAAAAAATTAAGAATATGGTAAACTAAAAGCTTATTACTTTTATAGCATTAGACAGGCATAAGTATTTTGTCACAAAACAATAACAAGTGTTTAGATATCTATATTACATCTATACGCTCACTCACAAAGGTCGGAAAGTTAAGTGCTTGAAATGCTTTTAAAATCACGAAGTAAAATTTAACAACACAATGTAAAACCACTTCAAAAATTATTAAACAACTATGTTGTAGTTGTTTAATGTTGAAATATTTATTGATACGTGACTGCGGCTTAGACCAAGATCTTTAGTAAAATGATACGAGTTTTGCGATTACAAGTAACGGTGCAACTTATAAAAAGGTCGAGGCTTTGTTAGAAATTCAGATACAAGGTTGAATTGTTGTGGTTAACCTGTTAGTGGTTAACCTATTAGAATAATTATCAAATGCACGAGGACGCATTCTCCTTTTAACGTTAACAGTTTTATTTTTTATTTTAATACAAACATTATATGATCCCTTGATATGTCATACCAAAAAGTATAACGTATAAAACAGTATTCGTTTATCATTGAATACTTGCTTGCGATTTAAGTGTATTTTTTGGGAGTTCTATGCTGCTCTAATGTGTAACCAACTTACCAATTTGCATTGCAGCCACTGAGTCGTGTTGTTTAATTTGGATTGATTGCTGTAACTCCCCGAAAGTTGTGCCTGTATTTAAATCATTTAAGTTCGCATTTCTATTCCCTGTCAAGTTGTATCCTGTTGTGCGTTCCAGCAGTTTCCGTTAAAATTTGTAAATACTTTATTTCAATTTGTATAATCAAAATAAATGAGCATCATCAGTAAATAATCAATATTTCGTTCTTATCTTTATGTTTGTGATAGGCGAGACTTTATAAAGAATTCTTTATAAAGTATAAGTCCTGACCTTTTTTATCGACTAAACATGTTCTAAAATAAAATTTGTTTAAAAATCTAGGACCTTAACTTCATTTAAACCTTCCAGCGGATCAACCTGTAAAAAGGTTTAATAATAAAACTTAAACCAAAACTTTAGCAGTGCTCGCCCTACTTCAAGTTATATAATGCTTTGTATTTGTAAATTTACTGAACATATCTCATACGTGTACGTTTTTTCAAGCAGCTTATTTTTATGTCTTTCTCGATAGAAGCCTTTTAAGCTAAATGATTAACTTCTTTTATGACCATGAGAGTATTTTTTTTTTGATTTATGAATCCATAACGTCTGTCATCCTGATATTTTAAATTTGAATAAATATTTTACGGATCGCTTATATTACAATGTTCCGAAGCATCACGTTTTGTAAAAAAAGAAAAGTACACGGTATTTGATTCAGTATTGTTTGATCATGAGAAAGCTTCAATTTTATATTAAGTATGCCTTTAACTGTTAACTTTTCATATTACTTACACATTAGCTCGAACCTCCTGTTATATACAAATCAATTTCATCAAGCTGATCAGTTTAAAATGCATTACATTTTACCTCTATTCCATATGGATGAGCCATTTGTTCAGTGCAAACTTGACTAACACATATTGAATCTGCAATAAATACATATTGGCAGAGAAAAGAAATACGAGAGCAATACAGTAGTGTGAAAAACCATTGATACATAAACAATATTAAAGATACAGAGAGTTAAAGTAATGTAATGGATGTATTAAAAAGAAATTTCGGATCATATTGAAGATTTTAAAGAACCCGACGAAAATCAAACAAGTGTTTGAAAGATCTATTTGCATTAAAGAAATGGCATTATTTTTGCAATTTAATACAACCTTTAAATTCCCAGGTAGTAATGAATATAAAACTCGTCTGCCTTTTGATAATATAACGACAACACACATAAGGATTGAAAGCCAATACTTTGGGAAGGATTATTAGCAATACTCGTTTTGGAGAGATATGTTTAGTTTCCGTTTAGATGAACCATAGGAAAAAAAACGTATCTTAAGTATTTCCTTAAACTCATAATGTCTTAAAGGTCTATTGAAAACAGACACTTTAAGGGAGGAAAAGATACACATTGCTCACATAATTTGGTTATTGCCACAATTTTAAACAACATGAAATCTGCAGTACATCTGAAATATATTATGCAACCATTTTCAGGAGAAGCAGATAGAAAAGAAAGGGAGGCGTTCCTATCGTGTCCTATGCAACGTTAATAAATTAACTATTTGTGTTCCGAATAAACGTTTAACCCTACCACGAAAATAATTAGCTAGGAACTTGGAATGGAATATTACATTCTCTGATTTTACAAATGGACGATCGTTAAGGCGTTCAGACATTCTCTTCATCGGATTGGACAGGAGGTCATTTAATTTGGTTTTAGTGTTGATCAATTATTGCCGTTTCTACATCTGCCGTTTTCCCATTTCCCTAGGAGATCGAATCAGAAACCAATGTCTGTAGTTTTCGTGCTTCAGAAACTTGCTCCAACTTATAATCAACGTTTGAAATGATAAACATAACTAAACGGTGTCTTTTTAATAGACCGCATGTACAGTGGTCACAGTGTGACAGTTGCATACACTCGCATTATAAAACAAGGGCCTTTTTCCTTAAATAATCTAAATCGTGACTTTAATACGTAGATCGATTCTGACGAGTGTACCAAAACAATTGCATAAAATATGTTTCAGTGAGTCTATTTTTTCTACTATCATGGCGTACTTATCTAACTGGTGCCATGAATACTGACGGTTGCACCAACAAAAACGATTACCATATAAGTTAGAGTCCATTCTTGACGATCTATGAAAAAGTGTGGGCATATTCTGGTCGCATTTGGTACGCCCGGTATATTTTCTGTAGATCGCAAAGATGGAACTCCATTTATTATTTTAGTGTTTCCCCTCCGTGTTTGCTTCTTGGATCTAGAAAAAAGAAGATCGTTTATGTTTTCATTTTAAGACAAAGGTTCTGTTCATCATATTTAAATGATGATCGATCATATACATCTTTTTTCTAATTTTAACGTTTCCTCTTTCATTTTTGTTTTCGTAATTTGCTTTTTTTTTCAAATATCTCCAACCGACAACAAACTGATTATTGGTCTCTTTAATACAAACGACCACTTAAATTCATTCGCTTTAGGACACGACTTCGATCAATCTAGGAATATAATGAATGTTTGCAATGCAAAATAACAATCGAGGTGTTAAGTCGAATCAAGTGGCCCAGGACCAGTTGTGTCATAGATACATCACTTCCGACGACTGAAGTCTTGGAATTGTCCCTTTTATGAATACAAAATGAGTTACAAGACCTTTAATAAGCATTGTTAGATGGAAAAAAGTACATATAATTTCTGGAATTTGAAAGTTCCTAAGGATTTTTGTAGAATTTACTGGATCATCTTCATTGTATAAATGAAGGCAACGACATTTGGGTACTGTTAAAGTTCTTTTAAACGTCCTCACCAAATGTAGAAAATTTTTAAGAACTTTCAATTATTACTATTTAAATTAAATTATTCTATAACGATTTTATTTTAACATTCTGTGTTAATAATTCTGAAAGTAAATTTGGACTTAACCTATGGTCATACAGTGTGTTCAATATTTTATGAGGATTAGATTTTCTGTTAATTTCACATCACCAAAATCAATGAAGATAGTTTGTAAATATTTGGATTTGGACATTCTTGTTACGTTATTTGAATTAATTTTGAAAATATATAGTTGATGCTCTTAGTTTCATACTGATTTTATTTTTCTCTGTGGCATTTGATGGTAGTAATAAATTGTCAATTCATCGTTGTTTGAAATCAGGATACTACAAATGATATCAAAAGAACATTGCAATATAACAGCGATTACACTTGAAATTATTAACATAAAAGTCAGCTTTGCTAACATTTATACAACATCAAAACCTACAAACAACAGTAAGTATTTAAAGTCCTGACAATATCCCAAGCGTCCTCCGTGCATATCAATGGGAAAATATGAAAACCACTTTTCATAAAGCGTATTATTTCGCCCATTTTACACAACCACTGTACGTTTTCCCTTGTGATTGATAACTTATGACACATAACATTTGATCGGTCAATCCGAATATTATCAAAACATTTTAGTGTCATCACAAACAACACGTTATTCTTGCACAGCGATAAAGTTCTAAAAAGTGCACTTTTTGAAACATAAAAAACTACAGTCTATAATCTATTTGGGATTCTGGGCAAGAGAATGGGCTTTTGATAAATGACATGTATTGCCGATCAGAAAAGTCACGTAACAACATCATTTGGACAAGCAACAACGTGCAGTGTTGTTCGTTTATAAATGATAGCATCCTGTCTAGCCATCCACCTGCAGTCTTTGTTTTTGGTTCTGCAGTACTGAGAACAATTTTTGATGTATTCTTACACGTCCAGTTTTGCTTAGCTGTAATCGTTCTTAAAATTGCATCAATTTTATAAAATGGGCCTTAATGCATTTTAAAAGTATTTCTTAAGAGTCTAAAACACAAAGAATACATTTTGATATTGAAATTTAATTGATAGTGTCTTAACCAGATGACTGAAAAGCTGTTTACAATCCAATTACGTTGGTTTCTTCATTGCTACATGAATAGATTTATGCAATTTCCAATTTGGTGGAAACATGTTACAATAGCTCATTTTATTTTTTTATTTTTTTAAAAGAAGAATACTCTCTGTCATTAAATCAAATGGTATACATTCGAAAGAAACTTCACCGTATCAATGTAGTTTTTCGAATAGAATGAACGATGTGTATTCACGCCAAATATATACCCAGCAGCACAACAGCCACCGGCTCGTATGTTAAATATTTCAGGCAGTGTTCAATTGATATGTATTGAGTATGACCCATTACCTGATACCTGTTGTTGTGCTTTTACGGACCGACATGGTTCAATAATTCCTCCATTAGCAGTAATTAACATGAGCAAGGTTAATACAAAAGCAACAAGAGTGCAAAGTAAATGTGATTGTCCGGAAGGTGCTTTAAAAGCGCAAGCCAAACAAAGCGGATTCGTTACGGTAACTAGCTTTAAATTCTCTAAATACCGTTTTGGGATAATATAATTTAAAGCGAGATAATATGTTTTTCTTCGATAAACTGCCTTACTGAATACGTATAACATATGGCATCATGGGAAATCATTCGTTTTATGAATTGGTCTACGAAAAAATACACGATTCGTAGTGTCAATATATATTTGGTCGATCCTCTGTTATTTTTAATATAAAGGCATCACCACCTTTATCAAGTTCGCCTGATTTCGTGCCACTTCAATCAAGTTTTGGAACAGGCTTTAAAGTATGATATCTTTTTTTACTCATTAAATAACAAATATCTCCCTCAACTGCATGTTTCAATTGATGGCATTGTTCTCGTAAGCTTATTTTACTTAAAATTGAAAGCAGACGTAATGTACTTCTTTTCTGTAGCAGACAACACTAATATATCTTTTAAAATAATATGTATGATTTCGTTTTTAACAACTATAAAAAAAATTAAGTTCAATGTATTTCCTCCAAAGAACGTAAAGACAAACGCGTTGAATTGTCCAGAAAACGAGCCAAAACTCGTTGTTGTTTTTTCGACACACAAAATTAATCTCATTTAAAATGAACCAGGGACATTTTGTGATACACTCAATTCTGATCACTGGCACTCTCTGAAGAACAAAATTATAAACAAGGAAATGTATAAAACGTCCTTAATTTAGACATTTATTCAGTAAAACAAAGGACCTTGAATTGTCCAAAATGATGAAACAATAAACACAACATTTGAGGGATATGTAATCTTACTCGATTCACAGCCATTGTACGTAAGAAGATTATTGACGAGACAGACAGTTTTTCAAGTAGCAGATACTTTTTTTTATAAAATGCCTTTGTTCAGGAGATGTATTTATTAAAAGCGTCCAAATTTTCATGCAATCTGCTGCAAGAAATAACTGGTGTTGACTACCAAATAGTTTTGCTGAGCTACGTGTTAATCTGTGAGCTATTAGTTTTCTCATCTCATAAGACAAAGGATGTCTGGAAATAGGTACTTGCCATTACACACAACTCCGAGTCAGCATTACTTTACTGAGAACTCCATGTTAGCATTGTCCTTAAGCCATCTCGGTGACAAAATTATGATACAGAACTTCCGTGTCAGAATTACAATATAGACAACTCCGTATCAGAGTTTCCATACATACACCTCCGTGATTATCTATGTTATACCAAAACGATGCAAGGTGTTAAGTATTCTGTAGTGGTTAAGCCCAAGGCATATGTATTCCCGTTTGTTAGTGATTAATAGAGCTTTACACATCTTATAACGATGATCAATCATGTGGAGTATTTTGTGTCCATTAAGAGTTATGGTATCGTAAATCATTGCTTGGAATATTTTACCTCGTCCACTATTCTCATTTCCAACGAAAAGGTGGCAATATGAGCAGTTCATTTTTAGGAATTATTTATTTAAGAACGTACAATGTGAAATATTATAGATATACTACCTAAAATATCCTTCAATATTTATTGTTCTATTTTGGACATAATTCAAAACAGAACTATAGTGGCCTTTTACCGATGCTGGGCATTGACCTTATTGTTGTCTTTAAATAGTAGCAAATGCATAATCAAACGAACAATTTTGACCACCTTTGGTAAACAACCTCAGATAATAGAGCAGGGGGGCAATTGGCAGGTCCTTCGATCGAGCTTATATTCACTCTCAAACCAGTCACAACAGGGCGAAAAAACTGATTGACTAGCATTTAGGAAGGTCATACACGTTAAGAAATCTATAACACTATACCTTAATGTCTACCACCTTAACCGCTATTGAAGGAATTTGCTGTGACAGTGCTAAATTACATGGTTATACATATAAGAATAAATAATGAATGTAAGATAGAATATTTCAATTTTATGTTATATCAAAATAAACCACTTTCTAGATCTCTATTCTCATTAAAATAGTTAGTGTTTTAGGTATTGTAAGAAATTAAGTCGGTCGGTCAGGTGCCTATAACTTTCAGATGACCAACGATAAACGCTATATTTCCTAGTATTAAGCCGGATATTACTTGCGAATAAGGCAGTGCAATTAGGCGAGCTTTCAGGTAAGTCAATTCATAAAACAAAACAATGACCTAATGGAAATTTCGTAGCTGTTTTCAGTACTTAATGGATGTTCAGTTGACAGACCTGTTCTGAATTGTGAATCTGTCCGGCGATCACCTTTGTAGGGGTGTGAGCCTTACCTCTAAGTGAATGTAATCTCTAAAGATACTTTTTACAATGCTAAGTGTGTCTAAAGAATCTCATTTCGGGGTGATGCATGGCACGCCCGTAGGACATGAATGGCGAAATTAACATAACTTCATCACAAACTGCGCGACGGCCAATGCAGTAATTATTCAAATCAGTTTCTCAGCAAGACATACCTTATATTCGTACGTCAGCCTGAGGTCTCTTTCAGCACTTGATAGAAATTTGTTTTTGGAAACATTTTATTTAGGGTATTGCATCTGCAACTGAATTTTAATCCCTCATAATTATTCTTTGTTCCATTTCGTATGAACTATTTTCCATTTGGAATGTATGTCATAAACATTGTATCGGCAAAGAAAAACGTAAAGGCGAACATCGTACAAAATTGTTCATTTACCAAGATTAAAATGCAATCGTGATAATGTAATAATAGTACTCGTCCTCATATGAACAGCGTAAAGTAGTTCTAGATTTGATATTTCATAAAAATGTTAAATAGGCCAATTGTTCAGGACTGTGTTAAAGTAGAAACGTCTTAATGTTAACTTTAAACAACTATCACTCTGGAAGGTTAAATAATACAATTGTGATCTTCAGTATTCCTAACGAGGTTTGAGATAACTATTTCAGCTGTGCTTGTAATAGTTAAGTTTATGAACATGTATACGTCGTTAAAAAGTTAACAATGTAATTCATCACTTTGTTAAATTTTACAAAGTTCGGGACAATTGACTCAGTTTTCATCCCAAAAAGCGAAATCCGACGAGATCGTAGCCTACATTTCGAGCTAATGGAATCGCTTAACTGCTTTATTTAGTAACACGCTAAATTGATAAGATTGACATCTTAAATTATTAACAGACATGATGCCGTAATTATGTTCACCGCCTGTTAAGAACTGGTCATAATTTAAGTCAGGTGGCACTGGTAAAAGATTCCTTCGATCCGGTCCGCCCTTTTAAATCTATTTTTTTTCGAAACATGCTTAAAAAGTTTGATGAACCTTTACAAAAACCTAAGTCACAGAAAAATATATCGTTATATTTTCCGCTACGTAGCATTATATATGATAATTGTTCCTGTTTATGGGTATTTAGATCAAGGCTATACTGAAGAGATGCCAAATTTTGGAAAGCAATAATCTTGTAATGGCAGTTTTGTCTAATAGTAAAGGAAATGTAATACGTATTGATTTAGTTAACTCATTTTCCTATCGTTCACCAGACAATTCATTGAGTAGTGAAAAGTGCCAACAACCAATCTCATATCATAAACGTATTAGTTAGTTTGTATGTTTGTGTCCTCAACGATTCAGTGTTATCTGCAAGATTTCTACTGAAAGCCTCTTTTCTAGCTAGTGCGCATGCGCAAGCATCTAAATAACTAGCAAAATAAAATAAAGTAATGACTAAGGGTAATTTTCGTTTCTAGTGAAGATTTTACGGTTTTGTTATATTTATTTGATTTGTGGTTGTCAAATTTATTATCATAAATTAATCTTTAAATGGGTAATCAAATTCTTGCATACAGAAAATAGATTTCCAAAGACAAGCCCGTTTATTAAAGATTGCCAGACATTCACTTTTTCGGAATGGGCTGTAGATCGGTTTATTTGATTTGAAGGATGTTCAATAATTTTCGTTTTTTACGACAAGCTTGACCTCCTTTATCGTTGGGAAATTGATTCAGACACCAGCATCGAAATTCATCAATTTCCTAAGTTTTTAAACTTTAAAACTTATCTTTACATCGTGAACAATAACGTACGGATCTTATGAATGAACACAAACAATTCGACTCGGAACTAGCTCTTTAAAAGTTCATTGTGGATATTGTATATGATACAGTTTCCACTGGATGTCGTTGTTTAATTTAACATCTATTTCGATATTTTCACCATATTATTATATTTTAAGGTACGGTATTTAAATGTCCCAATAAAAGGAACATGTTCATATAAAGATATTAAAAGTTGCATCGCTCTACTTTTGTTTAATGAGCGGTTACATTACAGAATATGCATGAAGGATGTCGTTCCGAATCACATGTTTGAGCAGAAGTACAACCAGTGCTCGTTTAACGTGTGCACCACAAATAGTTTATAGAGTATATTTCAGCAAGTCACTTTTCCACCAAAACTTACTTGTTAAACTGGTGCCAGAAGTAAAAGGCAGCATTTACTTTGCATTTTTATGTCTGCCAATGACTTTCGAAGATGTTTCATTTTATGGTTCAATAATTCACAAAGTTTGACTGCGATGAATGCACAAAAAACACCAAAAAAGTGAGAGACATGTTTGTGTATCATCGAATTGCTCCTTACATCTAGAAACAACGAAGATCTTGACTGTTTCAATTTCAAGACAGAGGGTTTGATTATCCTACTAAATTGTCGATCAATCCTGTAAATCTCTTTTCCATATTAACTTTTCCTTGTTCTAAAACGTTTTCCTGAATTTGCATGTTTTATGAAATAGCTCCTCTAGAGACCGAATTGTTTATTCATGTCTTCTTGACAAATATCCTCTCAAAATACATTCGTTATAGGAAATGACCTCGATCCATTTACGAGTATGCTGTATTTGTACAAATTAAATGAGAACGCTTCTTGTTATTGCTAAATCGTACTAAGTGGTTCCAGAGCAGCTGTGGCACAGGAATCTTACTTCCGACGAGCGTAGTATTGGACATGTCTCTTGAAACGATACTAAATGAGTTAAATTACATTAAGTGACCATTTTTAGATTGGCACATACAATGACTACTTTGAATGCGGAACTCCATCGCCTGTGTTACTCTGCATGGTAACCTCGTTTCATTAAAGTAAACTGTATCTTCCCTATTGATATTTGTAGCATTTTTCTGTTAGGATTTGATTAAAATGTTCCAGATGTTAATATCAAGTATATGTATATAACCTTTAGAATAAACAGTACCTTAAATAGAATTTGAGAGAAAGTTGCTGGGGATGTTTGTTGAATGTACTGGAAACATATCTATTGTAAGAATGGTGGCAACCGTATTTGGGAAGAGTTAAAACATCCAATTGTAGATCATTTCTAAATTCTTGAAATTATTTTAAAGTTTAATTCAATCTTCATTTTTTGAGGATTTCGTTTCAGCCTTTTGAGGGAATAATTCTAAGTTGTGTTCGAATTAGTGGTCATTTAAAGATGCAATCCTACTCCGAATTAAAATTTACCACAATTAATATTGTTTTAATATTCCAAAAAGGATGACTAAATGTGGAAAACAATGGTTCTTATTAAGGATGCCGATTTTATTTAAAGGAAATAAGCATAAAACACGGTATTTCTACTTTATGAGACTAAAGTAGACCATAGTAAATATTTTAGCATTCACCAATCATTTAATACTTTTGCGCTTTCTGCTATTAAATAATTCTCCATTCATGCATTATTTAGTTATTAGTTAAAGGCTTATTTGTCAAAGTATTGTCAAAATTGATGTTTGTTACACATGTGAATGTATTGATTCTGAATATGAGTGTCACTTTAATGTAACAGTTATCTATTTTATGAGGATCGAATTATGTGGCTATTGATGAAATCAAGAATCAATGAAAACATAATGTAAACATTAAGACTTTGTACATTACTTTTTATTCCAAGTATATAAATGGTCTGATTGCTCAATTTAAATTACTTTTTTTTTTTAAAAAGATGCTTTTTGTTAAAAGTTTTATCATAATTCAATTCTTCGCTTTGGTTTTTGTGGTCGTAACATATTGTACATTTCAATATTGTTTGAATGAAGGACACTACATACATATAGCATTATTCGAATAGTGCAATATATCAGAGTTTACGATTTGAAATTTTGCCAATACTATTCAGCTTTGCTAGCATTAATAATACAGCCAAATCTTCCAAAACATCAAGTGTTTGAAATCTTGACGATCTCTTAATCCCCAATATGGGTTGTTTTGATAGTCTTTAATCTGAGTTTGCCCTTTTAACGCAACCATGGTACGACTTTCTGTCTCAATGCCAATTGATGAGACATATCCATTGATCAACCAATTCGACCTTTATCAGAGCTTTCATAATCCATCACAAAAATCACGACATTCTTGAACAGAGGTAGAATTCCAACATGTGCACTTTTTAAGACCTGAAAGTAGACACAGTCCTATTCTGTTGGGAATTCTGTTCAGGAGAATGTGGTTTTGGTAAATGAAATCAATATGTAATGTAGATCAAGACAGTCACGTAACAACATCATTTGGACAAAAAACAAACACCAGTTATAGTCGTCTATAAATGAATAAATCAGATCTAGCCAACAATAGGCAGTTCTTTGTTTAAGTCTTGAAATATTGAGAACCATTTGTAATGTATTTATCTGCATAAAAATACCGTGAAGATTTGTGTGGCGGCCGTTTAATGTCGGCAAGATATGTTATGTATCATAAACACTATATATTATATGCATACAATCGTCGAATAAATTAAACTAGTCAACCTTTGGTAATCTTAATTGGTCAATAACATTACAACAGCTTAATAAAATAAATACAGATATATTTGGACTTGTTTCATTTAATTGTTTGTTTTTTCTTAAAAGATTAGAACAAAAAGTATTCATTTTGATATTGAATCTTAATTGATATTGTCTGCTCCAGAATGATATACATTCAATATAAACGCCTAGTAATCGTCACCGCATGTAGGTAGTGTTTGCGAGAAATGAATGAGTTATATTAAAGTCATATATAGAGATTTACAGCAGCCAACTTTATCTTTTAATATTTCAATTAATATTATCAAGCGAAATGCTGTCCTAATATTTATTTTGTCATACCCTTCGTATTTACCTGATGTTGTGCTAAGTAAATTACATCTTTTTGTATTAATAACATGTTCTAATTCATGGCATTGTTCACTTAAGGCTACTTCACATTATGTCGAATACAGATGTAATGCATTTCTGTCCCAAAGCAGACAACAATGATGTAGTTTAAATGTAAATTTTCGTTTTAAAGAACTATTGAGTATTCAAATTTCACTGTCCGTAAAAAACATACGCGCCAATTTTTCCAGAAAACGAGCAAAACTCGATTGGGTTTATCGACACAACAAATCTATCTTATTACAAAATGCACCACGAACATCTGTATATGTCTTTGGCGTTTACCCTGTGCCATTAAACGGGGTTTATGTTTAAACTTTTGTCTACTGAGCTAGTTTCTGTAGTTGTACATATAAGTATTGTGTTCATTGTTTAATGGATATTGTGATTGTTGAAATATATTTTATGGAAGATGGGTAACCAGAGATGTTTTAAATGTCCGGCGAGCACATTGGCGGAGGTATGAACATGAAATCTAAGTACATTTAGAGATTGACGTTGCAAAACGAAATTTGCAGGTTTGACCGTGTTTAATGGTACACATAATTATTGTTTGATACGTGAATATTGCTAAGGTGGCCACAGAAAATTTAATTTGTTTAATGGAATGTTTAACGTTTCGATTAATACAAATTTTGCAAATGAACACAGTGAAACATGGCAATATGACGTAAATATAAAAAAGAAAGACACGTTTATACATTTAAATAAAATACAATATAACAAAATAACGTTTCATTTGTTCGATGACTTATCAACGAAATGCTTACCTATTTATCGGTTAATGCTTTTGCTTCATGACCTTACACGCGGGGACACATTCCCGTAACAATTGCATAAGTAAAAACTGGACATGAATTACTCTTTCGACAAGAATGCACCGATTAAGGGATACGATTAAATCAAGAACGGTTGCTGTTAGATTAAAAGAGATTTATTAATACGAGCAATTATAAAACAAATCGCAAGTTCTATTCCATCATGGCATGCACATGGTCATTATACTTAACACAATTTCATAATTTCAAAAAAACGTTATCATGTCACGTGCATTTCATGTGAATACATTGTATACCTCGACTCGAAAACCTGATTAAGTATATTTATGCAGGTCAGTTGGTCACGTGATTATAAGCAAGGTCAATTGGTCACGTGATTATATGTGAGATGGTGACGTGACAAAAGTGACATCTCGAGCGAAATATCACAATGATAATCTAGTGTGTTTTTTCTTAAACACATTCCTTGCATTTCATTGAAATTGCCTTTATGTGACTGTCAATTAATGATGCAGTATTACACACAATTTCCGTGAAAAATGATATCATGTTTGTTAAAGAAATGGTGTTAAAACCCAATATAGATATAAGTTGTGATATTTGTCGACTATTAAGATACGTTTTTAAAAATGTTATATTTCTAGATGTTATCTTTAATTCTAAGTGTGTCTTAAGAATCTCATTTTGATAAAAATGTGATGCATGACACTGAATGAACATAAATTACGAAATTAACAAAACTGTGAGTGGAGTAAAGCGTTCTGTTGCTTCTTGAAAAAAAGTGCATTCGGGGAATAAAGGGTACTTAGGACATTTCTAGGAAGAGCTATCTTCAAAACATTTATCACATGTCTCGACGTTTTTCCCTATTTGCATGTTTAGTGTTTCTTTTTTGAAGAAAAAAAGTACCCTTTAAGCAGATTGGGTATTGCTTAGTTCCTTCGCCTTTATGGATAAACGTTCCCCAATCAAGGCACTAACTTGGTATTCTCTATCCTTCGACTGATTCAACAATTCAGACAGCCAGAACTACGATAGTTATATAAATAATGCGATGGATTATTGTCGAGCGGTATTGAAAGGATGTAAAATACATTTTGTAATATAATATAAAAGGTTATCGGAACACATAATGCAATTGCAGGAAACAAGCCTCCAAAATTAGGTAAATATTGCTATGGATAATCATTTAAAAAAATTCACTTAGCCAAGAATAAATACATAAATGCCAAGCCGCACATATTTATGTATATTTCAGGAAACATGATTTAAAATTTATCAGCATGCATGCTGCAGATAATATCAGCGTGCAGAGCATGTATCCACTTATTTGAATTAACATGAGAGCACTCGACTTGATGCTGTGGGTTCTGAATGTCTGTTGTTCAGTCATTTAAATGATAATTTAGAGATCCCTTATACTGTGTTTCGGAAGAATTCCTTTTGGCAAATGTTTTTGCAGTTTCGTTTGATCATAAAACTACACTCCAATAAAATCAAACTTATTCAAATAAAGCTTTGATACCAAATAACTTCGTTAAAAGCTGCATAATGTATCCATTAAATCGTGTATTACAAGTCTAACACATGTCTTACATCATTGAATTATATAAATGTGACAAGTTTAAAATGTATAACCAACAACTCTATTGTATTTGTTTGTGTCATACAAGCATTACATTACATTACATTACATTACGGAATAGATCATTTTTTGGTTTACATTTACATATAAATATATCAACATAATAACTATACAATTCAGTGACCGGCATTTATATATTTGGAATATATAGGATGAACTAAAAATAATACTATTGCAAATCATCGAACTACAATATTATCATTTGATTATCTTATGCATATACATGCTGGAACATATATGGATATATTGAATATATACTCCGGCACATCTCGTATTTCTGAGATGCTATCTTTAAGGTCAGTGCACGCGTCCAGCAACAGAAATGCATACTTAAATTAAACCGAAGCACCGGCATTGCCTTAATCTGTGAATCTAGCTAGTGTAGAGCATTAGCGCATGCATTTATGAATTCCGCGATGATAAATGCAGTCATTACACTTACCAGCTTCTCGGCAAGACAATATCCAATTTTATGTCATCCACCTTAGGTTTAAATGTGTGATAAGGGTAACTCCGAAAAAACTCCTGTCAAAATGTAATAATAATTGCTTTCAGGAACAACAGACTCCACAGAAACTTTCATCACGCAAACTGGCAATATTTATTTTACCCATCATGAAAGATGGAAACTACTTTTAAGCAAATTTCCAAACCAGCAAAGTTAAAACAAGTCACGGTAAAAGCTTAACCGTTATTTTCAATATAGTACTGACAGATTATGAAAAGTCAAATTCTTATTGCCCCCTTTCTTCAAACATTCCGAGATACTTCCTTTATACTTAAACATTAATACCGTTTACTTAAGAATTGCTTCACACACGTTGGGTCTGAAAGGGTCAGTTTTATGGAAAAATACCTCGGAACATTGCGGGTTGATTTCTCTTTCGTTGAGATATATCGCATATCCTACTATTTCCGCTACATATGAGCGAACAAGCATAACAATGTTTTGAATTAATGGATTCCTTTTGGATTCCTTTCACAGGCT
Source organism: Mya arenaria (assembly GCF_026914265.1). NCBI lineage: Eukaryota > Metazoa > Mollusca > Bivalvia > Myida > Myidae > Mya > Mya arenaria. The sequence continues at coordinate 55,583,513 of NC_069130.1, read as the reverse complement.
TAAAGGCGCAAACACCACTCCACAGCGCCATCACTAGAGCAACAGCTAAAGTATTATATATAACAGCTCCAATGCATGCGATAACGATTTGTTTATGCACCTTAGTGTAGTTGAAATGCTGGCATATCTTAAAACGTACACAAGGCACACATGTACTACGAACATGTCAAAAGCTCAGTTTCTTTGCACCACAGAAGTGGCGTTTAGAAGGCGTACATTATTGGAGGCATGGGCCTTTACTCTTAATGATAAATAGATATTTCAAGAGTTATAATGAGACCATTTCAAGTAGTAACAGACATAAATGACACTGGTGCGTTTCCTCAGAGACCTGGGGCCGTGATTACGAACATTCTCAAGACTGAGTCTGAAAGTTGGACTCAGTCTCAGCACCTGAGTCCAAGTCCAGACTCAGCTGAGCTTGTCGAATATTACATGATTTCAAACAGTCTCTGACTCAGTCTCAACGTTGAGCCTGAGTCCGATTCCGCAATATTTATACTTGCATGAACGTAAGCGGCCATTGTTTACTTTTTCAAGCGTTATCGTTCTTGAACTTTGCTCAGAATTTCTAGACGCATATTACCAATGTAGTCAAAATCAGATACCTGTACAATGCAAGCTCCTGAGTGACTGTCGGCTGTGTTTGATGTAAAATGTCGCTAGAAAAACAAAGGACGACCTGGGATGAAAAAGAGCGACTGTGTGCCGTGCGGCTAGTGATTGAACAGTACGACGTGTTATACGGAGGATTTGCCGACGGAATCACATTCAAAGAAAAGTCGGCCGCCTGGAATAAGGTGGCCGATGACTTGAATGCGTAAGTTAGATAAGCTGGTTAAACGTTACCTTAAATGATTAAGCTTTCAGTGGCTATTTTCATCTTAAATTTAACGCAATGAGTGTATAAATATCAATACAAAGTCTGCATTAAAGAACTTCTTTTATGAGCAATAGGATTTTAACAGCATACAGCATTACATGTACCTGCTGCTTTAAGGTGGTTTGAAAGACCTCATTTGTCTCATTTGAATATGTTTCTCTTCTGGGAAAGTATTTTCTTGCAGAAATTCTGACTGCTTGTATTTATATAGAATCTATGTTGGAAGTGGAATTAATTTATTTATATTATTTTAATTACTTGTAAAATATTTCCTGTTCATTATAAAAAAAATTGATTAATCTGAAGGGTGGCCATTTCAATTGCAGATCAAGCAATGTAAAGCGGACACCTGCAGAGGTTAAGAAATTGTTCCAGAATGTGAAAAGTAGAGGTATAATGTAATAAATGTTTTGATACTTATCACTGGTATATTATACAGATTTTCATAATTAATAATACATTATTATCTAATCAAAACACTTCATATGTGCAAAGTCTTAGAGTAAAATCTTTGAATTATATCATGGTGGAAATTCAGTAAAGCTTTACATTCAATTATTTATGTATTTAAACATCAGTATAAAGAATCCATTATTCTTTTAGCCAAGAAAAAGTATAACGAAAACATGGCCACTGGTGGCGGTCCAGTTGGCAAGATAACACTGGCAGAGGAAATTGTCCTTGAATTTCTGAAGGACAAGCCCCAACTCATAGGGATCCCAGGCGGGATAGAATCTGGAGGTACCCCTTTGAAGAATTGCTGAATGTATCAGTTAATTGAATTATATGTTTCAGCCATTTTTTTTATCCTGTTAAAATAATGGTAATATGCAACTGCTTCAATCATAGATGTTACCTTTTAACATAATAATTCCCATAATGGAAGTAAAATGATATAATGGAACCAATGTAAAAAAACATTTAACATGGCACAATCTAGTTTACACTGTATTGCATGATGTTTTGTAGCTATAAGAACCATTAATAGGGAAACAAATCTTATTTTCAGTGATAGAGCCTGTGGAAGATGCTGCCAGTGTTGCAGATTTGGTTGTGCAACAAGCCCCAAGTAAGAGTCTTATAATATACTTTTATGAGGCCTTTTATATTAAAGTTCAGTTTGTCTTGATAAATGATAGTCATGATTTTTTTTTAGGGCACCATTCTTATAATCAATGTTAAAGAATAAGGAGGGCTATACTACTCGTCCCAGCGTCGGCGTCTGGTTAAAGTTTTAAGGTAAATTTTGGGATTTAGGGATTTTCCCTTATAAGTCTAATATCCTTCCTTCGATTGACTTAATATTATTAATAGAAAAAGGGTTGGTATTGAATAACCTAAGAAAGGGTCTACATATTGTGACCAAACTTGGTATATAGGAAGAGTTTATAGAGACCTTTCCTGATATTGTGTTTTGGGTTTGTCGAGTCTTATGACAGCTCTTGTTAGTTACCTTCTTCTCTCATCTTCAATTTCTACATGTAGAATGATATCAATTGAAGTGATGTTTAGTTTTTGTACACAGTAGTTTTATAGTATGTTACCATTGCCTCCAGTTGAGATGTAGTATAGCATCCTAAAGGGGGTTAGAATGTTTTCTAAAGAAAGAAAGTGGTCAAAATTGTCAATGTCTTCACAAGTGGTACTGCTCGGTACTCTATGTTCTGTCCAATTACTTTTCATAATCTAATATGAGAGTAAGTTTTACACATTTTCTTATACATCACTGTAACTTTGCATGAACATTTCAGTGACAGAGAGTAAGCACATCAGCACGCATCAAGAAACAGTGTCAGTTCATGCCATTGAACATCCAAGTGTGTCCCATGAACACCCAGATGAACCCAGAGTGATGCAGACAAATACAAAGAAACGTAAACCATTTGTATAACTCATTGTTTTGATATGTTTCTATGAGTACATTTTCAACGGTATATTCATATTTAACACAAAATCAGGAACATAGGATATATATGTATATCAGTCAAATCATAAATATTAAACACTTACACGAAATGATATGGATGCAGATGAAATTTGGTTAAAAAAGAAAACATATTAATTTCAGTTGTTAACTGCCTTTTGCATTTGAAAGATATATATTTTTTCAACATTGGTGGTCTTAATGCCTTATTTCATTTTCAAATCATCAACAGCAATATATGCATGTTTTTAGAGTAAATTTGCTTTCATTATAATCCATGCTAAGGAATATTTGCATTTTTGTTGTGTACATTATAAATGTATAAACTTAAAAACAAAAATATACAATTTCTTCATAGGTCGTAGGAAGTGCATGGATAGGATTGAGCTCACCGAGGAGCTTCATGACCTTGAAGTTTGCAGAGCAAGAAAGGAGATTGAACTTTTAGATTTAAAAATAGCTCAACAACGTGAACTTTTCCAATTGAAAAAATCTGTTCTGGAGAATGCCATGCGAAATGCTAACATGGATTTCAACATTACTTTTCCAGGATTAGGAAATGAAAGTTACAATTTTTCATAAGATCTCTTTTTGAATGCAGTATAAATTGTTAAAGCTGCACTCTCACACATTTACCATTTTTACAACTTTTTCATGTTTTGTCTTTAATTATATCATAGATTTCAATATTTCTGTTCGAAAATTAATATTTCATGGCTTAAATGCATAAAATATCAATTTTTGCACTTGATTATAAAAATATGGGAACTAATTTTTGTCATGAATCTCACATAACTGGTTCCCTTGGATTTTCACAAAAATTGGCTCGTTCCAAGATAAAAAATAAAAAAACTTGTTCAAACTGTGACAGTGCAGCTTTACAGATCCACTCTTACTCCTAGATAATATTTACCACACTCCATGATATTGTTTTAATATTCCAAAAAGGATGAATAGATGTCTAAAATAATTTATTTAATGAAAGATACTGAGTTTAATTTGAAAGAAATGAACATTTAACAAGTTATTTCTTCATACTATGACTTAAGTAGACCATAGTAAATATTTTAGCATCCACCAATCATTTACCGTAATATCGATTTGAGCTACTCATTTGTTCTTAAACATATACAACATGTGTTATTGAGATGGAAATTATCCATTATTATTAAGTATGTAGAAGTATTTTCTCTGATGATGTATCTAAAATCATTTTGATGGAAAGTATTTACAATCAAAAAATCTTATTTGTGTAATAGGAATAAGTCTACATTTATTGATTAAATTGTAATACATTTATTGTTTCAACTTGAATGTCTAGGTTATTTTAGTCATTGGTATTATATGGGGTATTACTGTTGATATATCATATCTTACAATAATTTCATGAAGTTTTACACTGTTCAATACAACTCAAAAACAACTGATGAAAAATTGTGTAAATTTGACCGAGTGGACTCATGCAACAGTTTCAGAAAGAATTACACTCATGCATTATGATGAACAAAATGTGCAAAATAACTGTTACAGTAAAAGTGAGCAGAGCAAATTTTGCTAAAATCCATATTGTGTTAAGCAAACCATTACAAAAACAAAGATGAGAAATAATGCTGGTCAATATCTTTTACAAATCAATAACAGAACTGTGATATGACATAAACAGTATACATTCTTTACTCAATACACACCATGAAACTGAATGTTACTGTTTAAATGAAGTTGAAAATATCCCTTATTGCTTATAAACTATTGCAAAAGAGCATAACAAATCAAAAACAATCTGTAACAATTCAGATAACATAATTGTATAATATTGTTTTTCATTTCATTTCATTATGGAACCTCACTTTACTGTAATATCTGATTGTTAATGTTGTGTTATTATCAGTCTTCCATTTGGTAAAGTTACATAGTTATAATGAATTGTTTGTTAAACTGACATTTATTTATGTGTTAATGAATAAGAAATACAATCGTTGATAGATGTTCAAAGTGATATCCACAACTTACACTTTTGCCATTACATGTATAGCACATGTTTTATGTAGTTTCTCCTATTGTTAAACATGTTAAACATGGACTTACAGCTACATAAAGTATAAAAGTTTTTGTTTTTTTTCAATTCATCTATAGATAAATATAGCCAGTTAATGTCTTAAAGGAACCTGTTGTCTTCAATGCATATCCCTGTTAAGTAGCCTTGCATATTACATTCAATAATTGGTATTATCAAAGATATTAAAGCTGCACTCTCACAGATTGAACGTTTTGAAAACTATTATTTTTTATCTTGGAACGAGCCAATTTTTGAAAATCGATGGAAACAAGTTATGTAAAAATGCTGACAAAAATTAGATCGCAGAATCTTATATTTAAGTTTATAAAAATTAGATGTTTTCTGCTTATTTCTTAAATAGTTAGTAACTGTTTAACTGAAATATGAAAATATACACGTACAACAATGACGAATGATTGACAGGGTGATTGTTCAAACAGCAAAGTGCCTTTGGGTAATATAATCCCTTTGGGTCCGCCCATTAACATCAACACCTTGGTTGTCCACTTGTGGCATGTCATCATCCTCGTATGTTTGGCGTCCATACACATCTCCATGCTCAAAACCAAAGTTGTGCAACATTGCACATGAGGCAACATAAACAGCCGCTCTGTCTGGTGTCGTTCTTATTCCGTATTTCAGTACTGCGAAGCGCCTCTTCAGCATTCCAAATGTTTGTTCTATGAGCACTCTGGTGCGGCACAAAGCTGTGTTGAATCTGAAAATATCAGAAATACTTAAAGGCTGCACAAGATTTACTTTTAATATCATTTCCCTGGATTGTGATCAATGATAAATGTCGTGAAATTTGCCAGCAACATTCACCAGTTTTATGACGTAAGCAGTTCATAATGCAGGACGTCAGCTGTCCATATTATAGGACGTCAACATTCCATATGATACTTCTGGGCAGGTCCGACTGACCAAAAAACTTGAAATGGACCACTGATGTCATTTATTTTTTATTAAAATGCATTGCTAAATAAACATTATGTGAACAAAAAAGAGACAGATGTATGAGATCATAATTATACAGGTAAAATATCATCTGATATTCACTGATGTGATAGAAAACAATTATCAATGAATATACTTGATTTTTTATCAATACCTTTCCTCCGACAGATTTCTAGGATTCGCATAGGGTGTCATGAGGTATTTTCGACATGGGTACCCACTGTCTCCAAGCAGCAGTCCATCAATTTGTCCTGCGAAGAGAAACATTCATATCACTTATCTGTAATACTTTTAAAAACTGACTTATTTTATATTCATATTTTGATGTTTTCACTATGGTACGTACATAAAAAAAAATTAAGAAAATTTCATTCAATATTTCATACAGTTCAGGACTGAAGTTGGTAATATCAGTAAACACACACACAGTATCATAAATTTGTGAACCAATCGCAGAATCAGCAAATGTTATTAGCAAACAGGGTTACTGTATACGTATGGAAGTATTCATGTTATCACATCATAAACCTGCAGCTTCATCTAAGTCAAATGCACTTACCAGTCTCCAACTTCTGGCACAAGATCCCCTCTGAGAACATTCGACTGTCATGCACAGATCCTGGCCATTTAGCAATAACATCAGTTATCCTGTAATTTGCATCACATACCATCTGAAAGATAACAAGTACAAGTTAGTGACCATATTTTCACCATTATTAGATCCTAGATGAAGAATCCAAATATGATTTGTTTTGTTTCTTGACCAACAGTTTTTAATGTTAAAACAAGCTTCAACATAGGAACAAGTATTGGTTTCAGAAAAAGATTTCCAAAATGAATCGAAAACATATAAAATTAATATTTTCATACCTGTACATTCAGGGAATGATAGCCCTTTCTATTCACATAATCTGCCTCGTTGTCTGGTGGTGCCTGTATCTTGACATGAGTGCCATCAACTGCTCCAACTACATTTGGGAAACCTTGTATGGAAAAATACAAATTTTATCAAATACTGAATAGAAATATGATAGTTATTTCAAAAGTAAAAAACTTACCACACTTTACACACAAATCCTGTAATCCATTTATGGCACCTTCAGTACTATAAATTAGCTGGGTTGAATTGTTGAATTATCAGTAATTGACCAAAAACAACATAATTTTATTACATTGTTTCAAATCAAAAACTAATTAATATTAATCTGTACAGTAGCATAAACTTCTCATAATGGTACATTTATCCACCAGGCACAATCTTTAAAAACACACTCCCAAGTTATGTTCCAGTCAATTGTAACCACGGCCCCCTCCCCTGGTCTGGGGAATAGCTGGGACGTTGACTTTCGGTCCCGCCAACCAGGCTAAAATCTCCGCCCTACAGGGATGAACAGATGGTAAATCCCCGCCAAATGCCCCTGCATCCAAGGGACCCTAGGTAAGGCCCATTCACCGCTATATTTGAAGCGAAGACAAAACCACTGCATTCACCCGACACTGCGGGGCCACATGATAGGTAAAAACACGGTCCATTTCCCCGGCTATCCCCGGACCTCGGGGGCCGTGGTTACAATTGACTGGTGCATTAAAAAAAATCCACAAACGTTACAACATAGAATGTTCACAAAAATAAATGTTTAAGTCCACATGCTTTGTCATCATAAATTTAGTGTCTTTGTTGTGATTGATTCTTTTAATAAATCCACAAATACGATATTGCTCATCATAACTTCAAAAAATAAACAGAAAAAAATCCAAATCAATAAAATGACATTTCCGTCTGAGTCACCTCAAAATATTTGGCTGTGAAATCAGCAAAGAAGTACATCAAAGCAAGAAAAAGCCAAACTTACCGGCGACACTGTAAAACTTTCGTTTTACACTTTCAATATCCAACCCCGTTGGAAATTTAACGTATCTGTTTAACAGTCCTGCAAGGATAACAGATACGGCATGAATTGCCTTGCCGACAGCCGACCTGGACACGCCATGAGCCTGTGCAATTACGATGTGATGCGCTCCGGTTGCAAAAAACTGAAGGCAGCACAATACCGTCAGGAGAGGGGGGAGCGGGTTGCTCCTCATCGTCGCTGTACCGATCGTTGGCTCCACGATTCCAACTAATATCATGATTGAGTCCGGAAAAAATCTATATCTTTTCCGGACACTCTCTACATCTAAACTCTCTAAAGGGTTGTTTCTGTCGGTAAATACACGCGGTCGACGAGGCAACCTAAATCTACGATACCGGTAATATCTGTCAAGTTGTCTGTCCGCCATGACAGTTGATATTTACTTCACGTGAGACAGCTACGTAGTAGACTCACGTTTTCAGACTCAGTCTCAATGATTTGAGTCAGAGTCTGAGTCTGAGTCTCTTTGTAAACACCGTTAAAAAAATAGAGTCTGTTATAAGTGAGTGTGAGTCCAGACTCATACTTGAGACCGTTCGTAATCACGGCCCCTGATCCTACTTTTTAAAATATTGATTTTGTTTCATTTGATCTTCGTTTTATTGCTTAACCAATCCATTCAAGCAATGGCAATCGCACAAAGAAACAAACACAGTGATTAGGGCATATACTCAATGTTATCTTATCATGCACTCTAACAAAAGAAGCAAGTCAGAGTAAGAGTTAGAGTCTAAGAAAAGAATTCACTTAAACTTTTAAATCGGCCATCACATTATATTATACGTTGAACATATTACAAAAGACATCATAGTTTATCAAAGGCTTCCAGAAATTCACTTCTTCGAGATTTGCAGGAGGTTGATTAATTTGATATGAGGGGTGATCAATTATTTTTGTTTTTTATAACTTGCTTTACTTCCTTTTTACGTGGGGAAATTGATATTTCCAGGACAAGACATTAACCTGCTCCAGCTGAAACCTATTTCGTTCCCTGGAAAATATTCGAATGATTTTCAACCTTTCAATATATGTATATGTCGTGTACATTAATGTACGGATTTCATGATCTATTATGAATAAATACAATTGGACACAAAACTAACTCATTAAAATTCATTGTGATGATCGTTAATGATTCATCTATGATATGCACCAAATATAGCCTGGTAGCAGAATTGAGCTTGATATCGTCGTTTAATTTAACGACTATTTCGATATTATTACCATAAAATTATCATCATATTTTGAGGTACGGTGGTTCATTTTCTAGATGAAAATAACACTGGATGTTTATATAAAGATATCAAATGCTGCACCCCTCAACTATTGTTAAACGGGCCGTTACATTACAGAATGGGTGTTGAGAATATGTTTGAGTCGAAGTACAATTAGTGCTCGTTTAACGTAAGGATAAAGATCTAATAGAATGTTGTTGTATTCAAGTTGTTAACTTGTTAATCTCAGCTTAGATTTGGCTGAAATAAAACACATTACGAAAACCATTTCCATTTAGCCTTAGGTGGGTGGATGACAATCGATTGCAGTGTCTTACGGTTCCTTTAAAAGTATCGGCTTTAACAATAAATACCTTAAGAGAACGGATGCTTGCAACCTAAACAGAGCAATGTCTGATTGTTTGGCATATAATTTAAAAGCTTTTGATTGTGATCAATTATCAATCAAAGTTGAAGTTGCCCAGAAGTACTAGAGAGTATTCGGGACCAGAAACTCGTTAACTCGCTCATGGAAATCCCAACCAGCAAATAATAAGCTGATTCTCCAAGCAGATACAGATTATTCCAACATATGGACAAGCCACACGGGTAATAACAGCCCTGTAGGAAATTAATAACTAGAACGAAACCACATTAAGAGCATCTGCAGATGATATAAGTAATTGCATGCCATATCAACCATGCGTAGATACCATATTTGGAAACTAAATGCTACAGGAAGTCGTTGTAAATTTAAATGACCCTTTTTCTTTTTGTGATAAATATATCCTTTTAAGCAGGCTATCATTATCTTCTTTAAAAAAAACGTTCGTCGCTATAGCAAGCTTATTCTTTATATCGAGATTGTTTTTTTAATCCTATTGCCTAATTGTGTTTAAGAGGGGATGTGTTATTTCTAATGGCGTAGTATGCAAGCTGATCAGTCACTTGTTGGCTAGAAAAAAAATATGTTAAAGATGCACTCTTACTCCCAAATAAGATTTACCACATTTAATATTATTGTTTTAATAATCCAAAAAGGATGTATAAATGTCGAAAACAATTGTTCTATTGAAGGGTACCGAGTTTTATTTGAAAGAAATGAGCATAGAACACGATATTTCTATTTATGAGACTATAGTAGATCACAGTAAATCTTTACGCATTCACCAATCAATTAATATTATTGCGCTTTCTGCTGTTAAATACACGGTTACAATCTTGTTATCAGTAATAAATGGTTTGCATCAATGCATTATTTAGTTAGTAGTTACATTGATGTTTGTTATGTTTTGATTTTGAATAAGAGTGTCACTTTAACCAAAAAAGGTGTCTTCTTTACCACTTCCTGACAAAAATATGTTCAATCTTTAACAAAAAAGGAGAACCGTAAATTCACCTATATTGTATTTGCGTAACAAAAAGACGAAATGTTAAGGAACGTTGACACCAAATATGTTAACCCGTGGGTGAACCCTTTTCCTTACACCCCTCAAGGTGATCCTTAGACATACATAGACGAGACTGTAAATGTTTCAGATATCGATTAAACCGGGAAATGGACAGAATCGCATTATTATATCAGATGGTGGATCAATTTATGCGTTATGCATTTTGAAGCTCTTTACCACTAGTACTAGTATATCAGTTTGTTTTGGTTCCCAAACATTTTAATTGTGTGTGTTTTGGTTCCCAAACATTTTAATTGTGTGTGTTTTATCATGAAGATGAAAGAGAAAAACAATTTTTCAGTTATGCATTTCTTTCCAAACCCCCTCGAATTTCTTTTAAAACTGGTCTGCTTTTGAAAACAAAAAAGTAAAACTTGTGAAATGAGTTATATAGTGAAAATAGTGAAAGCATTTGTGTTTTGGGCGGCGTCGTCGTCCTCGTGCAAAAACTCTAAAATTAACTACGAAACCACTAATGGTATTCTCATTAAACTAGGCATACATATAGCAAGAGAAAACACTGACATGTTGATCAAGGTCAATAACTCTGGGGGTTTTAATTGTAAAACGTTAATACCCTTGTTCAAGTGAGCAAAGGCAGACTTTTGGTCTTAAAAGAACATTACCATTATACATGATCTGACATACATATGCTTCTTTCGAACATTACAATTTCGTGTTGTTTAATCGTACCCAATCTGCTCATCAAAATGCTTTTAGACGAAGGGTTGCGCAGGAAACCGATTTTTAACCCCATTAATGTCTTATGCATTTAAAGTCTTTCTGTTTTCCTTATTGCGGCGGAATAATAGTTAATGAGTAACATGGCCTTATGTTTGGCCTTTCAAATATTTATACAAACGTTATTTCATTTTCTTTAGTATCCACCATGCTTGTTGCAACTGTTTTCAATATTTGGTTCAACCATTTTCTTATTCCAAGAACGGTACAAGTGACAACATAATTTTTTTTATACAAATATTTAAGAATATGGTAAACTAACATGTTATAAAGATTATCTTTTTTGCATCAAGCTGTCAGATTTTTTGTCACAAAACAAAAACAAGTGTTTAAATAACACTTGGTACGTATACCCTAATTAATAAAGGTCGAAGTTTCTAAATTTTGAAACGTTTATTTGTTTATATAACGAATATTTAACAACAATTTATGGGCAATAACTAGTTTGAGCAAGAATAGCGCCAAAATTGTTACTTTACTGTATTTATCAATGTACAAATAGAAATCGTTTAAAGGAATTCGCCTGGAAATTAAAACAGCTACCTTAATAAAAATAGTTTGTTTTGATACATGACAGCGGCTATGGTCAATGTGTTTCATAAAAAGGTTAAGAGTTTCGCGATTTCAAGTATGGGTGCGATTTAATTGTATTTTATCGTCAGCTCTATGCTGCCTTAATGTGTTACTTACCAATTTGCAATGCAGCCATTGAGTCGTAACTGTTTAATTGGACTTGCTGCTATTCCCCGAAGGTTGTGCCTACATTTCAATCATTGTGTTTCAGATGTTTTTTTCAGTTACAAGCAACACACTGTAATGCGTTCCAGCAGTTTCCGTTAAAATTTGTGAATGCTTAATTTGATATCGTCAAAATAAATGAGCATCATTTTCAAATACGCAATATTTCGTTCTTATCTTTATTCCTGTGATAGTCAAGACATTCGAAAGAATCCTTTATATAGACTATAATGAAAATGGCCTGACCTTATTCATCTTTTGAAACATATTTAAAATCAATTTGCTTTTAAAAACTAGAAGGTTAGCTTCATTTAAACCTTCCAGCGGATCAAGCTGTAAAAAGATTTAATACTAAAACATAAACCAAAACTTTAGCAGTGCTCGGCATACTTCAAGTAAAACAATGCTTTGAGTTTGTAAATTTACCACAAATATATTAAACGTGTACATTATTTCAATACTTATGTGAAAACTACGGAAACAAGCTTGATGGCACAGGATAAACGCCAAAGACATAGATCACAAAAACTAAAAATCAAAACGAGAAACATGGACCAACAGTACGAAACTCCACAAACAGCACAGTGCATATACAATATACATAAAAACTAGGTATGTTTATCAAGGATTGTTAGGTACCGCCTTGGAGCGGTCAGTAAAATGTAAATGTACTGGGGGTTTACGTGCACTCTTATCCCAACACTCCTGAATAAAGGAAAAACGTAAAAGGTAAGTCTTATCAAAGTATGCATTAACTTAATGAAACTTGATAATAAAACCAAAATCAGTTGAATTAATTTTGTAAACTGTAAATAGATAGTTGTTGTTTTCAGTTGCATACTGACTATATTCTATTCTGTTGCATTTGATGGTCGTAATGGATTGTGAATTAATCATTGTTTGAATTCAGGACACTAAAAGGATATCAACCGAACATCGCAATAAAACAGCGAGTACACTTGGAATTATTTCACATAATATTCAGCTTTGCTAACATTAATTCATCAGCAATATCTACAAACAACTGTAAGTATTTGATGTCCTTCCAATGTCCTGATCCCAAGTGGCCTTCGTGCATATCAATGTGAAAATATGAAAAACACTTTCCATAATGCGAAATTTTGATCTTTACAATCTGAGTTCGCCCTTTTTATGCAACCATTGTACGTTTTCCCTTGCGACTGATAACTAATGACACCTAACATTTGATCAGCCAATCCGATTATTATCAAAGCAGACTAGATTTAACACAAATAACACGTTGTTCTTGCAAAGGGATAGAGTTCTTACAAGTGCTATTTTTTGAAACATACAAAACTACAGTCCTTCTTTTAAGTTGGGATTCTGTTCAAGAGAATTGGCTTTTAATACATATCATCAATATGTACTGTCGATCAGAACAGTCACGTAACAACATCCTTTGGACAAGCAACAACGTGCAGTGTTATTCTGTACAAATATCGAATACATGTGGTAGGGGTGTAAATGATAGCATCCTGTTCAGCCATTACCCGCCAGTTCTTTGTTTTTGTTCCGCAGTACTGAGAGCAATGTTCTATGTATTCAAACACGTCCAAATTCATTTAGCTGTATTCTTTCACAAAATTGCACCAATATGATAAAAAGTTTGAAATGTTTTTTTTAAAGTCTAAAACACGAAGCATTCATTTTGATATTGAATTTTAATTGATATTGTCTTAACTAGAAGACTGAAATGCTATTTACCATCCGATTACGTTCGTTTCTTCATGGCTACATGGATAGAGTCATGCGATTTCCAACATGATGGAAACACATATACATGTAACAGGAACTCATTTTATTTATTTTCATTTCGAAAGTAGATTATTGTCTGTCATTAAATCAAATGATATACATTCCAATGAAACTTCAACGTAAGTAAGCAGTGTTTCGAAGAAATGAACTATTTGTATTCACACCAAATATATACTAAGCAGCACAGCAGCCGCCAGCTCTTAGATAACATATAAGTGTTAATTGCTATTTATTGAGTATGACTCATCATATCGACCTGTTTTTGTGCTCTTACGGACAGACACAGTCCAATAATTCCTCCATTAGCAGAAATTGGCATAAGCAAGGTTAATACAAATATAACAAGAGTGCAAAGTAAATGTGTTTTTCCGGAACGGTGCTTTAAAATTGGATGCCAAACGAAGCAAATTATTTTCGGTAACTTGCTTTGAATTATATTATTAACGTTTTGGGATAATATATAATTTCAAGCGAGGAAATATATTCTCGTCGTTTTTCTTCGAAAAACTGCCGTATGAATGAATAGATCATATGGTATCATGGGAAATCATTCGTTATATGAATTAGTCTACGAAAAAGGACGATTCGAAGTGTCAATATATGTTTGGTCAATCCGAATGCCATTTTAGAATAAAGGCATCATCACCTTCAACACGTTCGCCTGATTTCGTGCCACTTAAATTAAAGATTTCGCACAAGCTTAAAACTACGAATTTTGTATTTATGTATTAAATTACAAACATTTCTCTCAAATTCATGTTCAAATATATGGCATTGTTCGCGTAAGCTTACTAAACTTAATGTTGAAAGCAGACGAAATGCATTTCTGTCCTATAGTAGACAACATTTATATATCCTTTAAAAAATAATGTTGAATTTCGTTTTTAACAACTATAGAATATTCAAATTTTAATGTATTTTCTTATACAACCGGAAAGACATACGCGTTGATTTCTTCAGAAAAACGAGCCCAATATCGTTTGTTTTTCTCGACACATAAAATTTATCTCATTTAAAATGCACCAGGGACATTTTATTATACACTCAATTGTAATTAGTAGCACAACTTCGTAAAGTCAGAAGTACATCGCAGAAAACTCTGAAGAACAAAAATATTCATTATAAACAAGGAAATGTACAAAACGTCATTGATTTAGATAATTATTGAGTAAGACAAATGACCTTGAATTGTCCCAAATGATGAATAAATAAACACAACATTTCAGGGAGATTTAATCTAGTTTGAATTACAGGTATAGAACGTAAAACCATGTCACACTGTTACGACTTGGACCCGCGAGTTACCACGAGTACTGGTGAATTATAACTCGCCAAAAATGCCACGAGATGACCGCGGATTCTGATGCTAGGTACATTCTGTCGAGACCTTCTCGAGTTCTCTTCCATGTGAATACGAGAGTAGTACGAGATTATTCTGTTAAACTCGAGTTTAAGCAATATTGGTACGATCTGTGCACGACACTCTTTCGACAACCACAGAGGTTTCTACGAGTTCTGCCGATATGTGCACGATATCATGACGAATTATTAAGAGTGAGCGTTGGTGACGCTTCGTAGCAATAACAGATAGACTTGGAAACCTCGAACTTCTTGTCCAGATGGAAGAAGGAGATGCAGAAGATGATCTTGCGATTGCTCAGCGTTTACAGTACACGCAAAACAGAAGAAGGAGAGCCCGCATTGGGCGAGGCAATAGTTTATGACTAAGCATGACTAGTATAACAATGGTTTATCTCTTGTAAAACAGGGATTCTTCAGGAGAAATTATGCAGTGCTTTTTATTGATATGATCACTCATATATATGAACTATGGCATAATATAAAAAGGTAAAATGTAAATTGATGTCTAACACCTACTTTTCACGAGAGCCAGATATAATATTCCGTTTTATGTTATTTTAGAATAAACCGCCTTCTAGGTTTCTATAATAGTTACAAAAGTACTGTTTTTAGGACTTCTTAACATTTATGTCGGTAGGCCAGGTGCATAGAACTTTAAAATGAAAGCTATCTTTCCGTGTGTTAAGCCCGAAATTACTTGCGAATTAGGCAGTGCACTGAGTGAGTTTCCAAATAAGTCACTTAATAAAACCAAAACATTGACCTAATGGAAATTTTGTAGCTGTTTTCATACTGAATGGTAATTGAGCAGTTGAAATACTTCTAGATGTTTTCTAAAATAAAAAGTGAGTCGAAAGGATCTCATTTCGATCAAAAAGGGTGATGCATGGCACTGCCCGTATGGCATGAATGGCGAAATGAACATATTAACTGAAAGTGGAGTAAATTATACGGTTGGTTCTTGAAACATTACGCTTTCGGGAGAAACAAGGTACTTCGAACATTCCATGAAGATTTATCGCACACTTATTTAATCTCATGTGCCGACGTTTGTCCCTATTTGCATGTTGAATGTTCTTTTATAAAGAAAGAAGTACCTTTAAGCCTTTAATGACCCGGCAAATCAAACTAGTTCAAACAAAGCTGAGCCTGAAATACCAAATAACTAGTATAAAGTTGCATAATGTATCCATTGAACCATGTATTTCAGGCCAAACACATATATAACACCATCCAATTTTATAAAAGTGACATGTTAGAAATGTATAACGAAGCATTTCTTTTGTATATGTTTGTGCGATGCAAGCATTTCATTAATGTTTAATTTTCCCCAATGTTAAAAATGTACGAGCGGAAAGGTTTTACAAATGTGAAATTCATTATTGTTTCACTATTTTTTTGTTATAACTGTAAAATTCGATGACCTGCATATGTAATTGCAACATAACAGATGAATAGTTCTTTGGCAAATCATCGAAGTATAGTACATGTATATCATTTAAACATCTTATCCATATACATTTTGGAACACTGATGGATAAATATTAATAACTTGATTCGGCAGTATTCATATTCCTACATTGCAATCTTAATGGTCAGTGCACACGCCCAGTAACGGAAGGCACATACTTAAATTAAACCGAAGCACATGCGTTTAGCAAGTGGGATGACGGTAACCTTGCGCGACTTCATCACGAATTTCGCGACGGCCAATGCAGTTATTATACAAATCAATTACTCGCCAAGACACACCTTATATTCTTTCGTCAGCCTCAGGTTCCGTTCAGAACGTGATATAATTTGTCATTGGGAAACACTTGATTTAGGTAAATGCATCGGCAAACTGAATTTAATGCCTCATAATTATTCTTTGTTCCATTTCGTGTGAACTATCCGCTCCGCCCTTTTAAATCTTTTTTATGAACTTTTTTTCAAGTTGGAATGTGAGTCATACGCATTATTTCGGCAAAGTAAAGGTGAACAGAAAATAACGGTGTCGTACAATTGCTCATGTTATAAGATTGAAATGCAATCGTGGTAATATATTTGTAATACTCGTCTGCAAATGAACAACGTAAACTAGTTGTAGATTTGATATGTCATAAAAATGTTAAATGGACCAATTGTTTAGACCTGTGTTAAAGGAAACAACGTCAATAATGTTTAATGACTATCACTCTGGAAAGTTAAATGATACATTGCGATCTTCAGTATTCCTAACGAGGCTTGAGATACATATTTCAGCCGTACTTGTTATAAGTTTATGAAGATGTATACGTCGTTAAAAAGTTTACAATATCATTTATCCCGTTGTTAAGTTTTACAAAGTTCGGAACAATTGGCCATGTATTTATAAAAAAAACAAAAACGAAATCCTACGATATCGTAGCCTACATTTCTAGCAAATGTAATCGCTTTTTAGTAACACATTATTTAGTAACACGCTGAATTGATATGATTGACATCTTAAAATTTTAACAGAAATGTAACCGTTATTATGTTCCCTGCTTGTTAAGAACTGGTAATAATTTAAGTCAGCTGGAAGTGATAAAAGATCCCTCCCCGATCATTTGAATCTTTCTTTTTCGGAACATGTTTAAAACCTTTGATGAACCTTTACTAAAACCTAAGTCACAGAAAAATATATCGCGATATTTCCCGCTACGTCGTATTATATATGATAACTGTTCCTGTTTATGGGTATTTAGATCAAGGCTTTACTGAAGAGATGCCAAATTTTAGTAAACAATATTCTTTTTTGACATTTAATATAATGTCAGTTTTGTCTCATCGTTAAGGATATGTGATACGTAATGATTTACTTAATTCATGTCCCTTTCGTTTACCAGGCAATCACAGAGTAGTGAAAAGTGCCAACAACCAACCTCATACCATACACGTTAGTTTGTATGTTTGTTTCCTCAACGATTCAGTGTTCTTTGCAAGATGTCTACTGAAAGCCTCTTTTCCAGCTAGTGCGCATGCGCAAGCATCTTGTTTACTAGCAAACAAAAATGAAATAATGATTAAGGGTAATTTTCGTTACTTAGTAAAGATTATACGGTTTTGATATATTTATTTAACTTCACCCTTATTAAAAGGGCGAGTGGTATTCCAAAGAAATGCAAGAGCCTAAAAAGAAGAAGGAACTTAAACCTTTAAATTGGTCATCAAATTCTCTCATACGGAAAACAGATTTCCAAAGACAAGACCGTTTATTAAAGATTGCCAGATATTCACTTTTTCGGGATGGACTCTAGATCGGCTTATTTGATTTGAAGAGTGATCAATGATTTTAGTTTTTTACGACTTGCTTTACCTCCTTTATCATGGGGTAATTGATTCAGACACCAGCATCGGAATTCATCAATTTCCTAAGTTTTTTAAATTTTAAAACTTATCTTTACAACCTGAACAATAACGTATGGATTTCCTGAATGAACACAAACAATTCAACTAGCTCTTTAAAAGTTTATTGTGGATATTGTATATGATACAGTTTCCACTGGATGTCGTTGTTTAATTTAACATCTATTTCGATATGTTCACCATATTATTATATTTTAAGGTACGGTATTTAAATGTCCCTATGAAAGGAACATTTTCATATAAAGATATTAATGTTGCATCCCTCTATTATTGTTTAATAATCGGTTACATTACAGAATATGCATAAAGAATGTCGTTCTGAATCATATGTTTGAGTAAAAGTTCTATCAGTGCTCGTTTAACGTGTGCACCACAAATAGTTCATAGAGTATATTTCAGCAAGTCACTTTTCCACCATGGCTTACTTGTTAAACTGGTGCCAGAACTAAAAGGCAGCATTTACTTTGTGTTTACATTCTTGTGTTTGACAATGAGGATGTTTTATTTTTGGTTCAATAATTTACATAGATCGACTTCGACGAATGCACCAACAAACACCAAATAAGTTAGAGTCATTTTTGTTTATACTATCGATTTGCTCCTTACCTCTAGAATATTGAAGATCTTGACTGTTTCAATTTCAAGACAGAGGGTTTGATTATCGTAGTAAATTGTCGATCAATCCCATAAACCTCTTTTCTATATGTTTACCTCGTTCAGAAACGTTTTAGTAAATTTGCATGTTATATGATATAGCTTCTCCAGAGACCGAATTGTTTATTCATGTCTTCTTGACAAATATCCTCTTAAAATCCATTCGTTATAGGACATGACATCGATCCATCTACGAGTATAGTGTAATTGTACAAATTAAATGAGAAAGTTTCTTCGTGGTGCTAAATCGTACTAAGTGGTTCTAGACCAGTTGTTCAACTGGAATCTTACGTCCGACAAGCGAAGTATTGGAACTGTCTCTTTCAGCGATAGGAAATGAGTTAAATGACAATAAGTTAGCATTGTTAGATGATTTGGACATGCATATAATTAAAAAAGATTAAATGCGGAACTTAATCGCAAGTGGTTATTTGAACGGTTACATCGATTTATTACAGTAAACTATGTCTTCCCCTATGATGTTTGTAGCATGTTTCTGTTAGGATTTGATTTGAAATGTTCCAGATGTTTTTATATTATTTCTTTGAATTAAACCTTGAGAATAAACAGTACCTTTTATAGCATTTGAGAGAACATTCCTGGGGATGTTTGTAGAATGTACTTGTCAAATGAACGTTTTTAATTGTATAAATGAGGGCAATGGTATTTTGGTAGAGTTAAAATTTCCATAAAAGTTTCACCAGTTGTAAAACAATTCTAAATTCATGAAATTATTTTAAAGTTAATTAAATAATTATGTGAGGATTCCGTTCCAGCCTTTTGAGGGAATAATTCTAAGTTGTGTTCGACTTAATTAGTGGTCATTTAATGATACTGTTAACTATATCATTTCATATTTTATGATGTAATTACTAAAACAAAATTAAATAAAGATATAATAGAAACATTAAGACTTTGGACGACATTTCATATTTATTCCAAGCAATTAAACTGTCTCATTGCTTAGTGTAAATTACTTTTTTTTAAAAAATAGATGAATACAAAATACAAGAATCAGTGAAGATACGATGTAAACATTTACACTTTTGACATAATGCTTTATTCCTGGTATTTCAATATTCTCATTGCCTACGTAAAATTTCTTTTGTAAAAGCTTCAAATAGATCCTTTTTGTTTAAAGTTTTATTATCATTCAATTCTTCGCCTTTGCTATTGTTTGAATGAAAGACACTACAAACATATAGCATAAGAACAGTACAATATAACAGATTGTTCGCTTTGATATTTTACCCATTATAATAGCTTTGCTAATATTAATAATACAGCAAAATCTACCAATAACATCAAGTGTTTGAAATCTGGACGATCTCTTGATCCCCAATATGCGTTATTCTGATCGTCTTTAGCATGAGTTTGCCTTTTTAACGCAACCATGGTACGACTTTCTGTTTCATTGTCAACTGATGTTTCATTGAGAGACCAACTTGACTTTTATCAGGGCTTTTAAATCCATCGTAAATAACACGACATTCTTGAACAGAGATAGAATTCCGACATGTGCACTTTTTGAAACCAAAAAGAAAACACAGTCCTATTCTGTTGGAAATTCTGATCAGGAGAATGTGTTTTTAATAAATGTTTGATGTAGATAAAGACAGTAACACTACAACATCATTTGGACAAGAAACAAACTGCAGTTATAGTCTTCTATAAACGATAGAATCCCTTTTAGCCAACAGTAGGCAGTTCTTTGTATTAGTCCTGAAATACTGAGAACAATTTGTAATTTACTCCTGTACATGAAAAATACCGTGAAAGTTTGTGTGGAGGCCGTTTAATGTCGGGGGGATATTTTAGAAATCGCATACACTAAATGTCATATGCTTAAAATCGTCGAATAAACTGAACTAGTCAACTTTCAACTTTTGATAACCGGAATTGGTTAATAACATTACATCAGCTAAATAAAATAAATACAAATGTCTTTTGGCTTAACTTCATATAGATATTTTTTTTAATATTTTAGAACACAAAATATTCATTTTTTTATAGGACCTTAATTAATATTGTCTGCCCCAGAATGATACACATTCAATATAAACGCCTAGTGAACGGCACCGTATGAAGGCAGTGTTTTAGAGATATGAACGAGTTATATTAAAGCCATATATAGATATTTACAGGAGCCAACTCTACCGTTTAATATTTCATTTAATATTATCAAACAAAATGTTGTCCTGATATTTATTTTGTCATACCCTTTGTATCTACCTTTTGATGTGCTAAGTAAACTACACCCTGTTTTAATTCATGGCATTTTTCACTTAAGGTTACATCATATTATGTCGAAAGCAGATGTTATGCATTTCTGTCCCAAAGCAGACAACAATTATGTATTTTAAATGTAAATTTTCGTTTTAGAGAACTACTGAGTATTCAAATTTAACTGTCCATATAGACATACGCGATGATTTTTCTAGAAACGAGCAAAACTCGATTGTTTTTTTCGACGCAACAAATATATCTTACTACAAAATGCACCACGAAAATCTCATAATAAACTAAAAGATGCACAAGTCCTCCCAAATAAGATTTACCACATTTAATAATATTGTTTCGATTTTCCAAAAGGGATGAACAAATGTCGAAAGTAATGGTTCTTATGAAGGATACCGAGTTTGATTTGAAAAAAATGAACAGAAAACACGGTATTTCTACCTTATGAGACTATAGTAGACCACCGAAAATCTTTAAGCATTCACCAATCATTGAATATTTTTGCGCTTTCTGCTATTAAATACACTGTAACAATCTTCTTATTAGTAATTAATAATTTCCATAAATGCATTATTTAGTAAGTAGTTAAAGGTTTATAAGTCAAAATTGATGTTTGTTACACTAGTGTCTGTAGTGATTTTGATTAAGAGTGTCACTTTAAATGTTCGGTAGCGCAACTCTCTGACGTCACAGGTACCATAATGATGCAGAAAATTATTTATACACAAGGAAATATATTCGTCCATGATTAAGAAATACTTCGGGAAAGATAAAATAACTTGAACCGTCACCAATGATGAACACAACATTTTGGGGAAACAAACAGAGAACTCCGTATTAGCATTGTCATAAGGTCAATTCTTAGTCAGAATTATAATACCAAAAGACAAATCCGTGCCAGAATTATAATGATAGAGAAAACAACGTGTCAGACTTACATTTCAGAACGAATTCGTGTCAAAACAACCAAACAAACATCTCCCTGTATAACTCCTATACAGAGAACTCCGTGTCATAATTACCATACAAACATATTGGGGGTTTTCAAAGTAATACCAAAGACAATGCAATTGAAAAGTCCCTTTGTTGGCACTAAACAACGATAAAATGTAAGTTATTGTCTACCACCTTCTTTTCACGAGTGCCAAAAAAGCGCCTTTTAAGGCAGTCGCTCTGACAGTGCAAAATTGCATGATCAAATGTATAATAACAAATAAAAGCCAGGTACAATATCCCTTCTTTTCATGTTATATATTAAAATATACCGTTTTCTAGATTTTTTATGAAATAGTTTGTCATTTTTGGACTTCAAATTATACAATCAGAAGGCTAGGTACCAAGAACACTCAGATGATCATCAATAAAAGATCACTTTCCATTAAAGCAAAATGACTAGCGAGTTAGCCAGTGCCCCTGTGCTAGCTCTTTTATAACACACTAAATAAAACCAAACAATGACCTAATGAAAATTCGGAACTAGTGTTCAATGTTTAAAGGATATTTTGCCTGTTGGAAAGTGAATGATGGGTTACCAGTGATGTTTTAAATGATTAAATATGAATCTATCCGGAGAGCACATTGCTTGAGGTGTGAACGTGAAATCTCAGTACATTTAGTGATTGACGTTGCAAAATGAAACTTGCAGGTTTGATCGTGATTAAAGGTACAAATATTGTTTGATACGTGAATATTGCTGAGGTGGCGAAAGTTTTGATTTGTTTAATGGAATGTTTTACGTTTCGATGAATACATATTTTGCATATAAACACAGTGAAACATGGCAATATGTCGTTAGTATCATATAGAAAGACACGTGTATACATTTAAATATAATATAAAAAAACAAAATAACATTTTATTTGTTCGATGACGTATGAACGAAATGCTTATCTAGTTTATCGGTTTATGTTTTTGTTTTATAACCTTACAGTATGAGGGCGTAATAATTAAATCAAGAACGGTTGCTGTATTATTGAAAGAGATTTACCTTAACGGCTATGTATAAAACAAGTCGCTCTATTTAGACGTTAGCCGTGGTATGTCCCTGAATGCATGAATGTGTTTTTAAAGAACGATCAACCCCTTTGGTAAAGATGTGGTGTTGCTAATTTCCTACGCCATGGTGGATAAACTTTCCCCAACAAAAACCTGGTATTCTTTACCTCTTATCTGGGTTCATCCTGGTGAATCACACAGTTAGACATCGAGCACTTTTTTTTTTAAATTTCGTTGGTTTGATTGTTGAACGGTATGGAAATGAATACATTTTGCATTATATTTTAAAAGCTTATCGGAAAGATGATGCAATGGCAGGAAACAAGCCTACAGAATTAACTATTTATTGCTCTGGATTTTGAAATTTACTATTCAGAGCATAAAAACATTACTGCCGAGCCGCACATATATATGTATTTTACAGGAAATATGGTTTTAAATTTGAGAGAATGCTGCAGATAATTTCAGCGTACAAAGCATTTATTCTTTTATTTGAATAGGCATGAAAGCAATTGACTTCATGCTGTGTGTCCTTAATGTCTGTTATTCTGTCATTCGAATGATATTTTAGAAATCCCTTATTCCGTGTTTCAGAATAATAACTTTTACTCAACTGCAAATGTATTTGCAGTTTCGTTCGATCATTATACTGAGCTAAAACCAACTCAAACTAGTTAATACGAAGCTAAGATATCAAATATATAGGTAAAAAGCTGTATAATACATATGTCGAAAAAACCCTGCAAAATTAATATTTATTGATCTGGATTTTGAAATTCGCAATGAAGAGCATACAAACATTACTGCCAAGCCGCACATACTTATGTTTTTACAGGAAACATGGCTATAAATTTAAGAGCATGCTGCAGATATATTCAGCGTGTAGAGCATTTATCTACTTATTTGAATTAGCAAGAGAGCAATTGACTTGATGTATTGGGTTCTAAATGTCTGTTGTTCAGTCATTAAAATAATGTTTAGAGATCCCTTCTTCCATATTTCGGAAGAATATGTTTTGGCAAATGTGCTTCCAGTTTCAGTCTTCATTATACTACACTCAAGTCCAATCAAGCTAGTTCAAATGCAGCTGGGATACCAAATATCTTCGTTTAAAGCTGCATAATATATACATTAAACCGTGTCGAACACATATATGACATCATTTCAATACATAAAAGTGACAAATAAAAAATGTTTAGCGAAGCAACTCTATTGTTTATGTTTGTGTTATGCAAGCATGGCATTAATGTTCAATTTACTTGCAATGTGGATGATTTCTAATGGAAATATTTTCCAAATATTGAATTTCTTTGGTGTTTTCGGGTCTTTCTTGCAAATATTTAACATAAATTGACGACTGTAGTTTTCATTTTAGCTTGTCTTTGTACGAGCAATACATTGTAACCTATTAAACGCATACCGTTGAAGAATGTTAGAAGTACACACTTCTTTTCTTTTCTAAATTGTCCGGACTAATTGTGTAGGTATAAAACTAATATGCCACCAAAGAAATTGAAACATGGCAGCGGATGAACAAAATGAATAGTTTAGTCTGAATTCCACCTCTGTTCAAAGGACAATGAATGCATTTCCTCGGGATATAGAACAGAACGGAACATTTTGATGACACGTAAATATTAGGCTGTTTAGTGTAACATTTAATGTAACCTATATATAAAAATATGTCAATATAATAACTATACTATGCTTCGATCGGCATTCTTTATTGGAATATAAAGAATGTACTGAATATAGTATTTTTGCAAATCATCGAAGTAAAGTACACTAATAGTATTTGATTATCGTATGAATATACATGTTGTAACACATATGAATATATTGAATATATAATCCGGCAAACTTCGTATTTCTGTGTTGCTATCTTAACAGACAACGAACACGTCCAGCAACGGAGAGCGCAAACCGAAGCACTGGCATTGCCTGGATATGTTCGTTTGGTAAATGTGTTAACAGGGAGCATCCGCGTCTGGATTTATGAATTCCGCGATGATAAATGCAATTATTATTCTAATTAGCTTCCCGGCAAGACAATATCTAATTTTCTGTCGCCCGCCTCAGGTTGAAATGAGTGACAATGGTAAGAGCTCGTGTCAGAATGTAATAATAATTGCGTTCAGGAAAAACACAAAAAATCTTCGCCATGCAAAAGGGCAATACTTATTTCATCCAATCTAAAAGGTGAAAACAACGAAAAGGCAAGTTTGCAAAGCAGTAAAATTAAAATATGTTAAGGTATAAGCTTGACATAGTACTGAAACATTATGAAAGGTCAACTACTAATTGCGCCCGTGCCTCTTGCATTTATACATACAAACCTTTGGAGGACGTTGGCTCTGAAGGCGTCAGTTTCATGGTAAAATACCTCAGCACATAGCCTACTATTTTCGGCTTGAAATATCGTTTAAGGGGGTACATCGCATGGCCTTTTGTTTTCCGATATAAATAGGCATATCACGCATAACAGTGCATTAAATAATGACACATTATTTTAATCATTCCAAAGGCTGGCTTTAAATCAGATAAACTTGCTTTAAAATTCGAGGGAAAATTGAATCAGTTACCAACATCATAATTCTTCATCAACCTGCTTAATCTTAAACACTTTTATTTAAAAAAAAAACATTTCAAACTTTTTTTATAATTATCAATCAACACAATTGGACTCGGAGCTTACTCTGTAGAAGTTCCTTGTGATGTTTATTTATGATACGCCATCCATCTATAATGTGGATCAAAATTAGCCTTGAAGACGTGTTGCGCTGTATGTCTGTATGTCTTTGTTATATTAAACATCCATTACGATATTATCACAATGTCATCATAATTGGAGGGACGGTGCTTAAATTACTCATTGAAAAAAACACCAGATGTTTATAAAAAGATTCTACTTGTATATGTTGAACCCCTTTACAGTTGTTAAAGGGACGGTTACATTACAAAATGAGTGTTAAGAATGTCGTACCGAATGAAATGTTTGAGTCGAAGAACAATTTTTGCTCGTTAAATGTATGGTGGAATGAGAATCTGATTGATAATAGATTGTTGTAGTTAACGTAAACCAATGAAGTTGTTAGTCTTTGATAAGATTTGGCTGAAACAACATACATTGCAAACATGATTCCCGTTAGCCGAAGATGTGCTGATTGCATTTAAAATTATGACATAATGGATGACTTACCCTGAAACAGAGCAATATCTAAAATAGTAATTGCGTGAACTCGTTTATCAAAATCCCAGCCAAGCACAAATAGGCTGTTGCTCCAAGAAAATACAGATTGTTTATATATTCTGACTAGCTATAAGGATATTACCAGGCCTGCATGTGAATAAATAGCCAGAATGAAACATCAAACAGAGCAACTGCAGCAGATGTAATTAATTGCTTGCCATAACGACCAAATGCATATACTTTATTTGGTATCTAAACGCTACACAAATATAAAAAGAGGATCATTTACAAAATAAGGTTTCAGCCGCTCCATTCTACGATTTGAACTTCAGTTGCATGACGTTATATCAGTTTTCCTACGTTGATTGTACCCTCAGGTTTAAAATAGGAATATCTAGCAAATGGGAATCAACAGTCATCCACCAAGAAAAGAGTCAACATCAAATATGTGAAACATATCTGGTAAAACAATATCACTCCAAACAGGGTGAGGTTTTCCACGATGATATGGAAACACTCAAAAGTCTGGGCAAAAAGAAACATATGACCTGAAATTATGATTGTATGGCCACATCCTCCACCTATTCTTATTAAAAAAACAAAAACTTTGTCGATTACTTTTTTCAATTTTCTTACCTTACCCTCCGAAAATTAGCCGCACACTGGCGTTATTTAGCCACTACACAGGCGTTACATTAGCCACCGCTACCAGTAACGATTGGACACGGTGAATTAGAATTACTCCCTTTCGAAATGTTAAAAAATTGAACACCATCTATAAAATCTTGCCATGCTTTGGCAGATTATTTAGTGCATTTTACTGACTAGTGTATATTTTTCAGGTATGAGATTTCTTATTGTTGTAGTAACAACCAAAAGATTGTACAAACATGATCGTTAAAATCGAATGAGTGTTTTGATAAAGACAAACTTTAAAATTAAAATTTTAAATACATGTATCTGATAATTACAAGAAAGCCAATGACTGCGTTAGCTAATTTTTATTTGTTTCCTCACCAAATAACAAATAGGGTCGAAATGATCAAATTACATAAAAATATGCTCCAATCGCAAACTGCGTTTAAGTTGAGAAGTCGCTGAATAACCTTTTTTGCTGGAGCAGACTAATACTCAATACCACAATTGATCTAGATCCAATTTTCCAATGTGCATCAAACAGTCCGTACGAATTTATCACTACCTATTTGTAATAATCACAGTTGCGCTTTTATCGAGTTTGTCCTGTTATAACAATTGTTTATTTTAGTAATGTGGGAATCTGGACTGTGTATCAAGGCATTCATTTCTCAATTTCATTTTCGATATGAGAAACATCTACGATTTTTGAGAGTTTGTTTTTTACTATAATTAATTCCTAAAATCGGAACAATAATAAGCAGGAAAAACATAATTGTTCTATAACTAGTATGCGCACATCCCGCTCCAAGAAAGTTACGTCACCCACTACTATCGTGATATATATCAAAATTCCAGTACCTATGGTTGGTTGCGCAATACCTATTACGTCTAACAAAGTTATGCACGGTGTTAAAGTTAAAGAGTAATTGTGAACCGAGATCGTTATAAATGCCTCGCTGATGTAAATGACTTCAATTAATGATGTAAATTTATTGATAAGTTCCCGACATCATGAGAGTTACAACGTGCCTACACGATCCATGCCTATAGATGTGATATTCCTTATATAAAGTACACAAAGAAAATCTCAACACAATATTTTAGAAAGTTATGTTGAGTAGTTGTTTATTCTTTATTTTCATATTTCCCAAAGGGTCCTTATAAATTAAAGCTTTATCATGCTAGAGAGTTATATTTCCCATGATGCATATAAATGTCTGCAGCCGGGCATATGCATTGCATTAAGCAAAGTAAGCATATCCTAAACATACGCCTGCGGTATCTCAATGATAATTCAAGTATGATTCAGTGTTTTTGTGAAAGGCGCCAGTATATAACATACTTAGACAGCAAGAGCTAAGAGTATTAATCATGGATATTTTAAAACGATGTGTCAAAATACATCTGTGTCTGCATTTCAGCCAGTACAACACTGCACATTCTCTGGCATAAAGTAACCGGGTTTTGCTTTTGAGATTTTTACAACCTAGCAATCTTGAACAAAGTTGGATAGTTATTGCTTAGAATATTCCTGTAGAGTCCAGAGACTGATTATAAAAAAATAAATATGTTAAGTAAAGAGGCTAACATAAGTCATAATAAAAATGGTTAATCACGTTATTTGGATCTTGATAATTACTGTTTAATGTTCTCCTTCTGAAAATAATTATCACTCTTGAAGCAAAACTACTTCCAACACAGTGAAAACAAAAATATGAAACACATCCAACTACTCTTCGCTGTATGAAATTGAATTAAACAAAAACGGATTAATGAATTTTAACCTGCGAAACTTAAGAATTTTATCAGGGATAACCTTTATTATAAAATGATTACAAACTGATAGTATTCAGGCTTATTTAATGATTAAGATATTAAAGCAAAGAAAATGTATCTGGAGTTATCAACTTGGGAAAATTCTTTCATTATTTCACTTATTACTCATTATTTCGTTTTCTTCGGACATATTTAATAAAATAAAGGGAACATGTTAAATACAGGAACAAGCACAGAGGCCCCGTAGCACAAAATCTAAACAAGATCGTGAGACCAAGTCAATGGCAAAACTACTTTTTAAAACAAATAACGACTTAACACATACAATGTACAAAAGAGATGAAAGAAAATATAATTATGTTCTTCCTTTTTAATGAACCTTTATAGTGACGACTTAGGTCCTGCTCTAGCTTGGTCAATGTTCTAACACTAAAAACCACGGTAAGACACCAATGCATAATGCTTACTTTGATAAGATTTACCTTTTGCGTTTTATCTTTATTAAGGATTGTTGGGATAAGAGTGAGGTTTGTGCACATAAACTGGTTTAAACCCCCAGTAAATTTACATTTTACTGACCGTTCCAAAGCGGTACCTAGCAATTCTTGATAAACATACCTATTTTATATATATATATTATGTATGCACTGTGCTGTCTGTGGAGTTTTGAGCTGTTCTTCTATGTTTCTTGTCTGCGATTTTGTTTTCTATGTCTTTGGCGTTTTGCCCAGTGCCACTAAACTGGGTTTATGTTTAAACATTTTGCTACTGAGCTTGTTTCTGTAGCTTTTTGCATAAATATTTGGAAATCCGTATATGAGAATGTGAAGTTCACACTTTATCAGGAGCACAAATAGTTTAGTGTTTATTGTATAACTATGCATGAATAAGTAAGCATTTAAATAATCCCATAAAGTTTTATATAAAATGTTAATTTACTGGGGGTTTAAACCACACTCTTATCCCAACAATCCTTAATTAAGATAAAACGCAAAAGGTAAATCTTATCAAAGTATGCATTAACTTGAAGAAACTTATCAATAAAACAAATAATAATAAACGTAAAGGTAAACCCCAAGTACTTCTATGATTAGAGATCCCAACTCTATCTGCAGACGGAGGGAAACAATTCAGAGCACCTAATATAAACACTTTTCAAAGATATGATGCAGTCATCGTTAAAAACTAAAACCATCTCTCACAGTCTGCCTTATATAAGAAAATGTTTAAAACTGTGTGATCATAGAGTTTCATAATAAAAAGCATCAAAACTGGGAACAAATAAAGAAAAACATTATTAAAAATTAAAGCGACTTGTATTTGCTAATCTCTCCTTCCAAATGATTTGAAAATGTAAAATATTTGAAGAAAATGAAGTCACATGCCAAAACACTCGGAGTCAGCCAACACGTGTTCGCCAAATACGGTTTTAAAGATAACATGAATTAGCAAAATCTTCGTAAAAATCAAAGCACTGAAAGTTTAGTTATGAAAGGATGCTATATTCAACCCAATATTTTGTTTCAGGTATTCATCTTCAAAAAACAAGAAGGCAAGTGCTCTTCAAAATACTGCCTTTATATCCACGGTTTAAATAAAATCCAAGTAATTCATTAAGTCTATCTTCCCAACTACCTGCTGGAAACATTTTAATTTTACGAATTTTCTTTAAAACATCACCATCAAAATCGGGATGAGCAATACTATCAGCAATGAGCGATTTAAGACTACTATTGTACTTTGATATGAGATTATAATGACCATTACAAATTTTTAGAAAGGTTTCCTGAATTTAAAATATCTGAAACCCTGTTTTAGAAGATTTTGCGTCATAAGTTTACTGTGAGAGCTGAAACTTTTTACATCTGTACATATTCTAGCAAATCTTATCAACTGT
This sequence comes from Mya arenaria, assembly GCF_026914265.1. NCBI lineage: Eukaryota > Metazoa > Mollusca > Bivalvia > Myida > Myidae > Mya > Mya arenaria. Next base: position 55,552,740 of record NC_069130.1, on the reverse strand, counting down.
GCAATAAAAACACCATATGATGGTGAAATAGGAACATCACCATAAAGAAGGGTAATTAATTATTTTAAAATTAAAATCATCACGTTTATCATAAAGATGCTTAATATATCTTCCTTTACTTCTAGTTGCAGATCTAAATAGGATGCTTTTAAAACGGATGTATTAGATTTATTAAGTTGCAATTGTGAAGGGTATATCGAATGAATGTAATCTGTAAACACAGGATTATCTAAACTTAGAATATCATCAATATATCTAAACGTGCTATTGAATTTATCAACAAGAGCCAGATCTCCAGACTTAGATAATTTTAACATATATTCACTTTCATAGCAGTATAAAAAGAGGTCTGCAAGTAAAGGTGCATAATTGGCAACCATTGGAAATCCAATAGTTTGCTTATATAAACATTTACCGAATTTAAGAAAAAAATTATTGAGTACAAAATTTAAAACTTTAATGACATCTGTGCATGTACAATAGATACATTTATCTGAGCGATCATAAGTGAAAAAAACCTTTTTAACATTAACTGCCATGTAAGTAGTTTTCTCCCTCGCAAAAGTTTTATCGATAAGAGGAGACATTTTTTGTGTAACTAAAGATTGTGGAATAGATGTATAGAGCGTTGAAAAGTCATAAGTATTAAGTACTGAGACTTTATACCGTCTATTTTCAAATTCATTAACTAAATCTAAAGAATTATTGATAGACCAAAAGAGATTAATTCCAGAATTCTCATAAACTTTACTACAGTATTTTTTCACATGAAACGTTATAGCAGTTTAGCAGGATGTTAGTAATATTGAAATTTGTTTAGTAGAGCAAGAAATATAATTAACAATAAATCGTGATTTATACGGATTTTTATGCATCTTAGGCAACCAGTGTATTGTAGGAATGTTTTTATGATCATCATTCAAAAGAACTTGAAATTTACCATTATAATCAATATGATTTTTGATAACACTGGAAGATTGTAACTCTCCAATAATAGTATTTACATAATATAAACGTCAAACTATGATTACACTATTAGCTGCTTTATCAGCTGGCTCAAATACAAGTTTTTTTTATGTAGGGATTTGATATCCATTATCAACTTTGGAGTTATCGAAATAGACTTTGGGGGAAGTGCCAACTGATTGTTGTTGAAAAACTCTATTTTCTTATGTATTAGGTACAATATTTTATTCATCCATGGTAATAATGCATTTGGTTCGACCCCTTCTCTTTTCACCACCTTTCACTATATTGGGATAGAGTGTCTGTCAATTCTAATTTACATGTATGGAAATTGATTTCAGATGCTTATCCAGTATTTAGGACCTTTAATAAGCAGTTTTCTAAGAAGATTATATTCAATAAAATAAAAATCTCCTGTAACAATATGTCCAACAGGGTCGTAGCGGTACATGGAGTCAATACAATCTCAAGAAGAAGGTGTATTTGCGGAAATATCATCTTCTGATACTACTTTATTATAATTTAATATGAAATTTCTAATAGGCTTTTTATATTTGTAATATATCATTGGCATTTCTTTATTCCTAAAGTATTGTGGAATACATTTTTCTACATTTTTATTTTTAAGTAAATTATTTGGATTAAGAAGATCTATACCCTTTTTGCTAAAAGAAAGTTTAATGCGATTTCTTTTGCTAGTATCAACATTTTCAATAGTGGGATGAAGGTAATGTTTAGTATATCCATTAACGATACAAGCGCATTCATACTTTGGATCAGTTCTTAAAATGATATTATCAGCTTCTCTATCAATTGACCGTTAAGAAGTTAATGAAAGAAACATAAAGTAAAAAGAAGTCGATGTTTTGCCATTTTGTAACAAGATACTAATACATTGCTCCATATCAATTGTTCTACGTTGTTTTCTTTTAATGTTTCCATTAATTCTCTTGACATGTGATCTTGTCTTACGCTTTCTATCTTTAAATAATGAAAAAATATCAATATTATTACATTTCGAAATATTACCTACATTATATATATTATCATTAAGTCTTAACGGATATGGAGTTTTCAAGCGTTAAATCCAGTTAAGTTCTGCAATGCATCTTGCTTTAAATTAATAAGAATTACTTTCCTTATCTGTAAATATAAGGTGTTCAACTGGATGAATGGTTAATTTATCTAAACTATGTCCCGTCTTGTAAAAATGTTGATATAAAAAAAATAAGGAGTTATTATTCTTTTTGATTTTATAAACATGTTCACGTAATCGGGCTTTCAATGGCCTCCCTGTCTTTCCTTCATACTGTAATCCACAAGTATCTACATTTCAAGTTAGAACATAAATAATATAAGATGATTTTCAAGAGACATTCTCCTTAAGTAAACAATTAAACGTCCTTTTATTTATGGACGAGGTAATATTACAGCTATTTCGAAGAAAAGAACAACAAATACATTTCCCAGAATTGCACGAAGAAATTTTAGGAAACAAGCCCCATCGTAACTTTCGCACTATTGGAAATTTTAATGGGGAGACTACCACTCTTAAATTATTTGAGAAAAGTTTATTATTTGAATCTGTGTTATAACTTACTTGACAAGTATTAGCTAGATGTAAATTCAATCTAGGAACATTTACTACAGGTGTCTTTTTAAACAGTTCAGGGAAATGATGTTGATTCAAAGTTAACGAAGCCTGCCCCCTAGTTAAAGGTTTTTGGTTTATATTTTTAGGTACTGTATTCATAATTATTTGTTAGTATAGCCACCCCGTTTATAGAAACGTTGCAGAACATTGCCAAAAAGCAATATTAGGGACTACCTAAGATAAAATTGAGTGCATATTAAATGCGGTCTAAAAACTCATGAGTGATTAATAATTCAGTAATATAACCTATGTGAATGAAATTAAAACTGAGTGATTAGAAAAATGTACTACAACCTTTGTATAAAAAGGATTACTAAGATTATGTAAACCAAAAACTACCGATCACAGTCTCTGTAAAACTGGAAATTATGACAACATTAAATGTAAGTGCGGGGCGAAATTTTACAGCTTCGGCAAGATCGTAAAACCTTCCAGACATTTTTCGAATCGAGTGGTTCACAAGGCCATTTAGTTTGGTTTGGGTAATGATTAATGGCTGTCGTATTTGACAACTCTTTTCTCCCCTTTTCCTGGGATATTGAATATGTAACTAATGTTTTTCGCGATTGATCAACATGTTCCGACTTACATTTTCTATTTTGAAATTATTGATAAACGTTCGGCCACGTGTTTGGCTGCACATGCATTGACTAGTTTATCCTGCCCCAAACCCCCAAGTAAACTCCAGTTCCAATTCGATAACTCAACATTAATTTTGTGAATATTTTGATGGATGTGTTGTCTGTCTTTGTACCTTGTCAATGTTTCATTTAGCCTTAGTTTAGTGCCTTAAAACAAGTCCTTCGTATTTTCGTTTTATTGCGTGTGGGTTTGTCCCCCTTCTTTGCATTGTGTTATTTAGAATACTATATGCAATCTTAAGTATTGTGTTTACTTTAAGTAATCTACAAAAACGACACCGTCTCGTATCGATAAATACTGTGTTTCTATCAATAAAATAAAAGCAAATCGAGTGGTATGACTCTTATCGCATTGTATTTACTTTTTATTTAAATCAATGTCCGACGTTAAGTGAAGTCAGTTTATCCGCCGATGCATTTCCGAAAAAAAGAAAAAAATGAAATTTTTAGTCTTTTTTTTTAAATTTTCTGTGCATTTCACTTCGAAGATTCTTTACAAGAATTGCCGGTTTAATAAATTTGATTAGCTAAATGAAAATATAATTCTAATCATAACGGTATACCCGCCAAGTAAAACGACATCACGATGTACGACCCTATTTTAAACCGTTTGTAATTTTTAAACGAAATAGTACGTTGTGCTAATACCACTCACGCACGCAAAGGATACTTAGCACGGACAATCTTAAAGCAAAAAATACAAATTGTTTATCTTTATTTCAGGTTAGATTAACAAAATGCCTTTGCTACATTTAAGCATTAATCTTTTATGTCTTGTTAATGTATTCTGTAACGATTATCGTAAGCCCTGTGACATTGGCTTAACTCATGAATATTAGAAACAAAGTTTTTATTTGCACAGGATTTTTTCAGACTTCCCACTTAACTCTTTTACTATTCAATGTTTTGATAAACGAGTAGTGGCGGATCCGTAAAATAGTGGCAAAATCAGCGGTAACAGGTTGGATCTCCTGCCTTATCACTTAATAACTGGGGTCCGTGTGATATTGTTATACACAGATAAACGTCAAAGACTTATGGCCCGTTTCATTAAAAGATCAAAGTCGTAACTTCAATTATCTAAAATGTGTATACACCACACAAATTTAATATTTCTTTCTTCTCATATATGGTCATTTTAACTTTGACTAAGGTTAATTTATCATAAATTTGTATCAAAATAACGACAAATAAAAGAGTACATCTTACTAGTACTGCTTAATTGTCTTGGAAGATGTGCCTCACTTAGTATATGTGACAATCAAGCAATTAAATATCTTGCCTGTTTGTAATGTGGAATTTTTTAAAGATACTTTAAGGTTTTGGTGTATATATCATTTCAGAGTGCGACCGCATTTATATGAACTATGCAGTTCTGACACGAAGATGTATGTTCATTGGGGTTTCTTTATGTTATTTATGCCAAGGATATTTTGTTAATGTTTCACAGTTGTACTAGCAAAACACTAAGGCTTAATTTGAGATATCCCTGTTGCATTTTGTAATATGATCTATTTAATGGGATAGATCATGTTTGTTGAGTAAATGACCAAGGAGGCAAATCATGTTTAGGCTCATTTTCTTGAGAAATCAACGCATAAGCCTTTACGTTTGTTTGCGGATAGACATTGAAATTTGAATAATCAATAGTTGTAAACAACGGAATTTGCATTTAAACGATGCATTAGTGTCGTCTGCTTTAGGACATAAATGTGTTACATTTTTTCAACATAAAGGTTGGTAAGATGACGTGAACAATGCCATGAATAAGTTAATGTTTAGACAAATATATCTAGTTTTCTTCCTAAATAAAGGTAACATCATTCAAACGTAGTGACGCAATTCATATTAAGCGTCACGAAATCAGGCGGACGAGGTGATACTATTGGTGCCCATATTTCAGAAAGGCCGTAGGATTAAACAGAAAAATAGACTGACAAGTGAGAAGAGAATGGAGACTACGAATTATACTTTGTCGTAGACTAATCAACGAATCAAATTATTTCCCACGATTTCATTTATTTCTTACTCTAGTTGCAGGGAAGAACTTAGACGTGTAATATGTTCCCGTTCAAAATAATTTTACCCTAGTAGTCAGTGATAATTTCAATCAACTCAGGTGGCCAAAAAGAATTCGGATAATTTCGTAAGAAGGTATATTCAAACTCATTTTCCTTGCACTCCTGTTATATTTACGTAAAACGGATGCTAATTGCCTACCATTAGCAACACTTCACCAACTATCTCATAAATGCAAATGAAATATTTAACCTCGAGTTGGTGGCAGCTGTGCCTTTGAGGAAATCTCTAATCCGGTGATAATACAATCACCTCATTACTTGGAAACACTGCCTACATACGGTTCTGTTTATATTGACTGCATATTGTCTACATTCTAGGAGATTCAATACTGTCTTTTAATGTGTGTGTATGCTTCGAGCGAAATGGAGTCTAGCAATGTTGCCATGAGGAAACAAAAGAAAATGTATGGTAAAGAGGATTTTAGTTTAATCGTACAGACACTATCAACTTAAATATTACAATGGTTTGCGCTTTTGACTACTGAGGCAAAACAATTACATAGCAGTTAGACTCTAAGAGATTTGTGATAATTGTATTAAATTGATCCAATTTTACAGACAAAAACAGGTTATCAATGGTGGACGAGTTCCTTATATTTGACGATTTTTATGAATACATATCATGCAGCAAAACACAGTCTATAATGAACGCCTTTCTCCAAATGCAACTTGTAAAGATACATATGATAGGATATGGATAAACTTTGAATTATCATTTTATTTTTGAAAATAGTATACTCCGTTGATAATTACAGTTTCTCACATTTAAATGTTAATCGCTAAACATTATTCATTTGTAAGATATATGAAAAAATATGAGATAATTATTATTTATATGCATCCAGGTAACTGTTTATTTTCTATACTCTTGATTTAAATTAAAAAAAATGTATAACTCATGGGCTGTAAGCTTATAATGAACAAACTATCTACCTATTTCATCAAAGTAGGTAGTGGCATTTGAACGGACGCCACACAAATCTTAACACGTTTTATCGGTATATTGCATGCAGGAATTGCATTGAAAACGTGTTCTCAGTACTGCAGGACAATAAAACAGAACTTGTTGATGGCCAGACGTGATAATACCATATAATAGACGAATGCAACTGCAGCTAGCTGCAAATGATGGTGTTACGTGTCTGTTTTAATATACATTGCATACTGATTTCATTTATCAAAAGCCCATTCTACTGAACAGAATCCCCAACTGAATAGGACTGTGTCTTCTGTTTATGTATCAAAAAGTACACACGTTAGAATCCTATCTCTGTTCAAGAATGTCGTGTATTTTTTGGTGATCAAAGAATACTCTGATAAAAGTCGGATTGGCCGATCGATTGAAATGAGTTATCAGTCACACTTGGAAACGTACTATGACTGTGTAAAAAGGGCAACATTAGATTACAGACGATCAACAGGCGCACAGAAAATATCATTAAGTTCTGCATTTTAAATATGATCGTATAACCTCAAATGTTGTGTGAATACATAAAATAATCT